>NW_004567111.1:24773827-24775487 GCF_000260355.1 Condylura cristata
TCCTCCTCCGGGGCAGGCGGGGATCGAACTCATGCTGAAGTGGCTTAGGCTTCTTTTGCAGTGCATTAACCCGCTGCACCACCAGGGAGGGCCCATCTGGTTCAATTTTTCAAGGTGGTGGGATTTGCTGTTCAATATACTTGGTTTTTCTGTCAGTGAAATGTGGGAAATTAGAGAATTTTGAAAATCAGTGTAACAATATTAAATTTCCTTTCAGAAATATAACAAATAGTTTAAATATTTTCTGTATTATAAGGTCAAAATAATACAATCCTGTAAATGTTGAGAAAGTCTCTCTAGTTTAGGGATTTTGTTATAAGAATTATTGTAGCTTTTCTCCTCTTCACATTGTCTTCCACTCTGACAAGTTAACTAGGTGTCGTTGATTCATGTTGTAAGAATTGGTTCTTCAGCTAGTCCTGGTCCTTTAATTCACATCTGTTGTGTTCACATTTTTTTTTTTTTAAGCTCAAAAAAAAAAAATAAAGAAAAACAAACACCCTCCCCTTGCTTGATAGTGAGTTGGGAAATTTACCCAGGAGTAGTGTCAGCTACAGAGATACATCTGACATTGTTGCTTCAGACCATAGAACATTCAAAAACATTAAATAATAAAGCTATAAATAATAAATAAATAAATATAAATATAAATAAAGCTATAAATAATAAACAGAAGCAGATCTGGATGGGGTAAAGGTAGCTAACACTGCAATAGTTGCAATTTATCATAGACAGCAAGAGCATATTAGGGATTCAAGTACAGGGCCTTGGTGTCATGCCAACCCAAGCGAGCACCTCACTATTTTATAGATAGTAGATATCACAGCGTGGAAAATTATATGGAGTGCAGTAATATTTGCATTGATCTTCCTAAGAAGAAAACATTTTTTTTTTCCCCAATGGGATGAAATGGGTGTATGCAGTTTGCAAAAAGTAGTCAGCTGAATGGCAATGTATTGAGGAATTGACAAGAGGGTCTTCTACTCTTAGATGTTTACATGAGATAATGCATATGCATAGTTTAGTTGGAAAGTCCTGTCTACACCACTTGGATATATGAAAAATATCTGTGAAGGCATAAAAGTAGCACTAGCTAAATCTGCTTGAGATAGAGAACTCACAGAAATGTGTCACTAAATTCTGATATATATATGTATATATATATATATATATGTATATATATATATATCTCAGAATATATATATATATATATATATCTCAGAATATGTATATATATATATATATATACATATAAATAAACAGAGATAGTTAGTATTATTTCAGGAGTGAAAATAATGTATCCAGAAGACAATGTGTGAAAGAAAACTTAATGAGAAAAGAGAGTGGGAGGGGAGGGCCCTCCCAGTGGCACAGTGGATTAAAGAACAGTACTGCCAGCTAACAGTGGCTGCTTCAGCATTAGTTCCATCCTGGGCCCCAGTGGTGATCCACATGGATCCACAGACCTCACCTACCCACACGCTGCTCCCCTCAGCAGTGTTATTCATCGGTCTGCCTGTTCTGCTCCTCACTCTGTCTTTGGTGAATCTCTCACCCTCCTGCATCCCTAGTCTGTATTGCAGTTCTGTATGAATAAATAAACAAATTTAGAAAGAAAGAAAGAAAGAAAGAAAGAAAGAAAGAAAGAAAGAAAGAAAGA
>NW_004567111.1:24775587-24792451 GCF_000260355.1 Condylura cristata
AGAAAGAAAGAAAAGAGAATGGGAGTGTATCACAGGTGTAGCAGATGTCACGTTTAAAGCTGAGAATGGAAGGAGTGGTGGGTTCTAGGTAACAAAATAGTTGATGAACTGTGCTATGGAACTTAAAATGTATCTTTTAAATTTTCTTCAAAATATTTTTTTACTTATGCATACAAGACCTGGAGTACAGGCCATAAGTTCAAGGGTGAGATGAATCACCAGAGATGGAGTGGGGAGCAGAGCTAGTGGACTGACTGAAATACACTGTTTAGGGAGACAGCAGAAGAGACAAGAGCTCCCTGGCTGGGGATCAAATACATGCTGCAATGGCTGCAAGTAGCTTCATAGTGCTGCGACTCAGCCTTTGTGCTACTAGAAAGACCCTTGAAATGAATATTGTCCATGGCAGGAGCCAATGAAGTCAACTAGTATTGGGAGCAGGCTTGGAGTCTAGTTATGACATAATTACAATGGTTTAGAAGAAAAATAATATAATGATAAAGCTAAACGTTATAAATAGTAAATTATAAAGGATCAGCATCAATCATAGAGAAATTTAAGGATCTCATGTTAATAAAGTATTATTTCAAAGTATAAACTTTGCTTAAACAAAACAAAGATGGCTAATACATATCGATTCACTGTAACATGTCCACTACATTTTAAGATTTTTAAAATTTATTTATGCATATAACATGTGGGGTGTGGGCCAGAGGTGGTGAGGGTGGTGGGGAGAGGATACACCAGAGAGAGAGTGGGGAGCAGAACTGGCAGATCTACTGAAAGACACTACTTGAGGGGAGCAGCAGGTGAGACAGGAGAAGTCTGCTGTGCCATGTGAGTCATCACCCTGACCAGGGGTCAAACCCATGCTACAGTGACTAGCAATTACTTGATAGCACTAAGATTTTAAAACCTGGGCCAGCAGGTAGTCCCACATTTTATACATGTGTACAGTGCTATTTCTCTGGAACTTCAGTTTGCTTACATCCACAAGTGTTTTGAAGTCTGTGATTTTTGATTTTTTTTTTTTTTTAGTAAATGAAACATTACTCATAATTAAGAAACATAAAATGTTCTGTTTTAATTCAGGAATGGTACAATGAAAGCCAGAAATTGGTTCACTGTCCCCAAACTAGTTCTGTGGCATCTTTGGACACCACATTCTTATAGATACAGTTTGAAAAACACTGGTTAAGATAATATTAAGATCCGGGCAGCATTGCAGTTATTCCCCCAAAACATCATTATTCCAGTGGTTGCTTTCTATTTTTACACAATGTAAATAATCTCAGCAATAATGTCACTCACTATTTAGTTCAGTAACTCATACAAATGGATGAAAAAAGCAGTATGTAATCATTCCCTTTCTAAGTTTCTGATTGCACTTTATTGTAATTTGTTAGTGAAAACACTTCAAGTTTAAGTTACAACTGAGTTATTTTACTGATTATAGAGTAAACCAGTTCAGTCAAGTAAGGATTAAATGACTACTCTGTTTTCTGATAGAGAAAATTATGTGGGCAAAAGGTGAGAGAAAACTGAGTTATAAAAGAGTTAGTGCTGAAACCTTCTCTCAGTTAATTTATATATCAAGACCTACTGTTTATTAAAGTCACTCCAACTTTAATTTAACCAAAGCTTTATTGTTTTCAAAGACAGGGTTTCCTGCTCTAGTTTTTTCACTATAAAGAGTCTTTTGGTTTGATCTAGTCCCTAGATAAATACTATATATTGATACTGATCATATATATATATATATATATATATGATCAGTATCAATATATAGTATGTATGTATGTATATATATATATATGTATATATATGATGTTTTTGTTTATTTTGCCATTGAAAATAAATTCACAACAAAATTACTGAAACTAATGTAATGGAGTGTTTTGCTAATGTTGTCTTCTACTATGTATCTTACGGTCTATGTCTTTAATACATTTTGAGTTAGATTTTGTATATGGTGGAAAGATTAGTCTAGTTTCATTACACCATTCCAGTCTCCAAGGTCAGCATTTTAAACTACTTTTCTGCTCCATCTTGACATTGTTCTTCTCTTTCTGTGTGTGCAGATTTCCATTTCCCTCACTCTTGATTGCAATAAGAACAGCCTGGATTTCTTCAAGATACTTTATCACATCTGTAAAGACTTTGCCAGATAAAGCCAACAGAGTCCACTGATTAGAATGTGGATAACTATTAAGGGGTGTTTTTCAAACTGTTGCAGTCAATGAGCTTCAAAGCCTAAAATGTCAGTTAACATTTTGATTGAGCAAGATGAGACCAAGATGAGACCAGACCAGAGAACCCAGTCTTCCCATTCCTGGACTTTGACCTCCAAAACAAAATAAATCAATGTTGTTTTAAGTAACCAAGTTTATGATAGTTTGTTTTATAGCAATAGAAAATCAATATGGGATGATGAATTTTATTCTGAAATACTAAGGCTACATTTCTCCCCTTCTTCCAAAATTTGTTTTGTTATTTAATTCAGTAGGGTAGGTTCTTACACTCAAAAGTATAGGGCAAAAATTCAAGAGATTTCTGGTTCTCCTCCTTTTAATATGTGTGCCCAAAATAAGCCTCAAGGGTAGGGCATCACATTTTAATTACCAAATCTCTACCCTTTCAAGAGTGCTACCAAAACTATTTTTCACCATCTTCATATTTTCATACATTGTATAACTTCTTAGCACCAATGTGTAGCCCATCTGACTTAAATCTGTTCTTATACAAGCAAGTTGAAAGATAGAAAAGGAAAAAATGAGGAACGTTTCAATAGATGTTCTCTATTAGAAACAAGAAGCATGGCTATCTTCTGACAGGTCATGGTGGAATGCAGGGGACAGCCTAGGTAAGGAAGGATACTTAGGGAAATATCTTTTTGAATTTAATGGGAAAAAATCCAGTGATTAAGGACAAAAGAGAGAAGCCTAAGATTTAAATATTACCTATACACTTGTAAAAAAATAAAATTCTTGTATGTCCCCCTTATATTTCCTCATGTAATCTCTTTCTCAGACAAATCCTTTCTCCTCATGGTTACCATATTAAACATACATTTTGGTTTAATTCATATTTCTTAAGATAAAGACATTTCTGATGCTATAAAATTTTACAAAATATAGTAAATATTGTAAAAGAAAAATATGGAGATTATATAAAATATATGTATCTCACTAGTTTAGTTTATGTAAAACCAAATATCCATTGTTACACACACATACACCATCTATCTCCATTACCATGTATAACAAAATACACAACTCTATACTAATTAAGTGATGCCTTTTCATATAAAGCGAAAGCAAATATGAAGACTGAAGTGAACATGGAATATACTCTTACATGTATCTATTCTTCATAACTGATGTCCTTATGTTTCATTATAAAATAAATTGAGTTCTCTCCAATTTAACTTTGCCAAAAGGCTTTTGGAAAGTACAAGATGTCATTTAAACAATAGAGTAATAGGGGTCAGAAAAGAACCAGAATGTCAGTTGACAAAATCAGAGGTTGATGTTTAAATTATCAGAGTGTCTATACCAATGGGAATCACTTCTGCGTCTTACTGTACTAATATAATATAAAAATTTGGAGACAATTCCTTGAGTCCAAGGAATTAATAAAATTTGTAAATGATATTAGAATGAGTGATTGAACCACCATCAAATCATTTATGTGCATTGAATCATCTTTGAACAAATTTTTCCTAGTTTCCATTTTATTTCTTAAAATAAATACACTTGACTGGTGAATAATTATCTACAATGATAATTATTCCCATCACAAGGAACCACCCTTACATCAAGAACTTTGAAACAGACTCAGTGCTACAATTCCTTCATTAAAACTACCAAGTTAAATTGCTAACACTTGCTTTACTGACAAAGAATGTGAAGCTGTTATTTTTCACTTAAGTTTCTCATTGTTAAAACCCACTACTTCCTAGAACTTAAAAGTTTGTTTATATTAATTCATGGAAATGATGTTAATATAATTACAGTTCCAAACTATACTTCTTGAATTTTTAGGAGCACACAAATAGTTGGGATTAGCAAACCTGTCTCATAGGCTTAACTTTACCATTGAGTCAATTTAAATCATCCAGTAACTCAAATGCATCAAGATGGGGTTTAAATAAAATGCAAGTTAGTGATTGGATAGCCCAGAAGAAAGCATGCAGCTAATAATTATCTAATAAAAAATTCAGATATAGAAACTTTTTAAAATATAAGATGCTTGTTTTATATATATATATATAGAGAGAGAGATATTTATGCTAACATTTGCCCTCCATGGTGATACAGTGGGTTAAAGTACAGTGCTATGAAGCGATCCACAGCCACTGCAGCAAGATTTCAATCCCTGGCCAGAGGGGTGACTCACATGTCATGGCAGACCTCTTCTGACCGACCCACTGCTCTCTTTTGCAGTGTGTTTTAGTCAATCTACCTATTCTGCCCCCCCTTCTGCCTCTGTTCTGTCTGCTTGCCACACTCCTGCCCACTTCCTCTGGCCAATACCCAGTTCTTGTATGCATAAATCATTAAATCTTCACAAAAAAAAAAAAATGCTACCAAACTGCTACTCATTGCAACAGCAATCAAAAACTAGGTTCCTGCTTTCAAGCAAAAATCACAATTCATTGGTATAAGTGTAATATTCTGTACATTAGAAACATTTCAGTACTGTTACAGGAGTATAGATTAAAAGGCTGTGGCGGGGGTTTCTGGTAGACAGATGATCAAGAGCTCTATAATGAAATATTTTATTTAAAAGTATTTTGAATGCTGAGATATTGAGGTAAGGGTAATATCATCATGTAATTTTGACCATAACAAGAATTGCCTCCAAATTAAGAGATGTTTACTGTAAGGTTTAAAAATGGATATGCATTTTGAATGCATCCCGAGCATAGACAAAAATTACAGCAATCATTTTAATGGAAAAATAGTTGAATGTGTTTATATCTTATAATACAATGTAATATATACATTATTATAAGCATTATTTATTTTTCTATATAGCATATTATATGCATAACCAATAAAGAAATCAGGGAGATAATTCAAAAGGTCATATGGAAATGGAAGACTTGTCAAAAAATGAGCATATATTAGAAATATATGCTACTAGTGTTGTAAACATAAATATTAAATCAGAAAGTATTCCTACTGTGTGCTTTATAATAAAATAAAATTCAAAAGTAAAATCAATATAATAGAAGAGACACTAAAATATCAAAGTAGAAACTTACAAAACTAACAACAAAACAGTTTTTAAAAAATATCTTGATTCTAGTTTATTTGCACATAGCTTTGGTTTGACCACAGAGGAAGTACCTTTTCGAGCCTATACTGAAGTAACAATCACAAATCAGTTTCAATAAGAAAGGACACAAAAATTAATGATAATCAGTTTACAGAAAATAAGATTTTCAAAAAGGAAAACTAATTTTTCCTCCATCACACTCCTTCTTAAAGAATGGCTTTGGAAATATTTAACTTAGAGATTAACCAGAAATAACAAGAGGATGTTAAGAGATGTGTTATTTTTTCAAGTTTAAGTATAGCCACATGATGATCAGGATTGGAAATAACACAATCAATGGGATATTAAAATACTTGAAATATAACTCAGCCATGCCAGATTTCATAAGTATCGCCTTATACAGCAACCACTATAAGCTTGAATACAACAAGCTGATGCAGAAGATACAGCACATGCCCCAGGGAACTGAGGGAATGACAATGTGGAAATAGAGCACAGTGAAAGAGGACATAAGTGTAATTAAGATGAAGTGCTGTCCCTCTGTTAACAGAATGTGAATCAGTTGATTTAACCTGGCATAACTCTTCCATCTGTCATCCCCCATTCCCATGTAGCCCTCCCAGTTAAAGAAACATCAACCTTGAAGGAAAAAAAAAAAAAAAAAAAACAAAACAAAACAAAAAAAAAACACTCTCATGATAAGCACTTCTGTCTTGTTAAAGCACCCATCCATAATGAACACACTTTGGCAAGTTCAATAAGAACTTTCTATGAGATAATAAATATCCCCTAATGTTCCAGTTTTCTACTTCCAGATATCTTTAAGCTTTTTCTAAATGGAAGAGATCTGCAAGGGTACAATTCAAATTTAACAGAGCAGGAGAATCTATATATTTTTAGGTCAGATCACCATGCCTAGAAACAGTTTAATGTCCTTAATTAGCTTACTTTTATTTAATGACCCCTGATTTGGTATCCTGCTATGCTCAATGTACATACTGCTTGTGTACGTTTTCAACCTTGTATTTTTAGTAAAACACATCTTAATTAATTTAATTACAGTTCAATTTACATAGAAAAGTAGGATTATTAGTCATTTGTGGAGATGAATGAAGAAGCATGGAATTGGGCTGAAAGTGTTTAATCTTTGTTGTTTCTCTAGGTTTAATTGAGAGACCAGTTAGCATGTGGGTTAAGAGCACGTTACCCTCAGCTAGCCAGTGTGAGTTTCAATTCTCCATAATAATCAAATAAATTTGGGAAAACAATCCCTCTTTTGAGTTTCAGGCTATTTATATTTAATATTATTGAAATAGCAGTATGTATCTTAAAGAGTGTTGGAAATTGGTCTTTATATGTTAAGTAACAATGGGGAGTACCTACCTGCATACAGAATTATGAGAAACAGATCGTTTTCTTTAGATAAATTGATGTTGAAGGAGTTTTCCCATAAGCATCTGTTCAAAGATAGCTGTTATTACTGTAGTTTTGAATATTTTTAGATAGCAAAAACAGTTTAACTGAGAGAACTAGGTGGTGTTGAAAGTCACACAGTGCTTTCTCTTGCATTCTATTGGCCAAAGTCGTCCTGATTACCCAGATCAAGGAGATAATAATACATTTTTCCTCTTGACAGGAGATGTCAAGGATTTGGAGACATTGATTTAATATCACTATACAACTCAGTACAGAGTGTAAAGAGCCACTTTTGTCCATTCTATATCTGTTCATTCATAATTGCTTCTTAAGTTTCTGTCAATTTTTGAATGTTCAAATTTATAAATTTCCAGTTAGCATTCCTTTCACCTTAAACCAGTTTACATATTAAAATGTGAGCTCATCACTATGACCTAAATTCAGTTCATTCCCTGGACCTAATTTTTTTAAAAAGATTTATTTATTTATCCATACAGAGTTGGGGTACAGGCCAGAGATGCAGAGGGTGAGAGGATTCACCAGAGACAGAGCGGGAGCAGAACAGGCAGATCAACGAAGTACACTGCTGAGGGGAGCAGCGGGCGGGTCAGGAGAGGTCTGCCGCGCCATGTGGTCACCTCCGGGGCAGGCGGGAATCGAACTCATGTGGAAGTGGCCCAAGCTTCTTAGTGCTGTGCTTTAACCCACTGCGCCACCAGGGAGGGCTCTCCCTGGACCTAATTTTTTTTTTTAAAGATTTATTTATTTATACATACAGAACTGGGGTACAGGCCAGAGGGTTCACCAGACACAGAGTGGGGAGCAGAACAGGCAGACTGATGAAGTACACTGCAGGGCAGGCCAGGAGAGGTCTGCCACGCCATGTAGGTCTCCTCTGGACTAGGGCTCGAACTTGCACTGAAGTGACTGCCGCTAGCTTGCAGTGCTGTGTCCTAACCCGTTGTACCACCAGGGAGGGCCTCTCTGGACCTAATTTTAAAAACAACATCAAGATATTATTGTTAAGAAAATAAACTCAATATCTTATCTACATATTTACCTCCATAATTATTCTGTCAGGTATTTACAAATCTTCTTTCCCAAATTCTCTCACAATTGCCTCTTTCATTTCATTCCTGTATAACATTGGTTCATCTCTACATCATGTTTTATGGGGATTATTAAATAATTTTCATCCTGTTCAGCCAGCCTTTGATTGCTCTCCTCCTTCAATTGACCTGTAAAACTATTTGACCTAAAACAATGCAACATAAATATTAAGCACTGATGAAAAGCTCTGATTCATTCCAAAATTTACAGCATAAAGTTAGCATTCCTTTTTTCTTGGGGCACTTTTGTTGGAAATTTTATGTCTAACCTTGCAGGTTCTATTATTAATATATGATGTGAATGATTATTTGAATGGGCATTTGGGAACAGATATAGATATAGTACCAGAGAAAATACAAGCAATAGCCCCAGGCTCCTGCAGAATCGAATTTACTCCAGTTGATGTTTTAAGACTACATTGACGCTGACCTTGAGTTGAAAGAGAAGCGACTCTCAGAACAGCAAAATCATGGCCAGATGGAGCCTAGTTGACAGCAACTTTAAAATCCACTCGTTTAACCTTGTCTGGATTAAACCCTTACATGTTCCACTCAAGTCAGGTTTCTCAGCACATTGTTTTTCTTTCAAAACAAAACCTTTCAGGATCTTTATATATATATATATATATATTGATATACATATATATGTATATATTGTTTTTCATGGCATTTGCAATATATTATATGAACTTGCCTCTCATTCCTTTGTATTTTTAGCAAGCCAGATGTTTCTACATTTGTATAAGCATCAGACATTTCTTAATCTTGGAATGTTTATTCAAAAATACAGTTTATTAATATCAACCACCAAATTACTAATTCAAATCTGGGACAAAGCCTAAAAATCTTCAGAAGTTGAAGAAAACCTCAGATTCAACTGAAAGTCTAAGTTTTTTTAATCAATTTTAGAAGATTCTTATGTCAGTGATCAATGTCAGACAGATATTAGGAGAAAATATACAAAAAAATAATAGGCCTTTACTAAAAAATGAAATTCAAATATGCATTTGTGACAATATATATCGATCTTATAAAATATCATCTAATATTAAATATGACATTCTCTAACCTTTTTAAATATAGAACTTTGTAATGAAATGGTCAGTGGCTTCTCTTTTGAGTTGGTGGAAATATGAGGAGCTAAATTCTTTTTTTGACTTTTTAAAATTAAATTATAAGAGTGATGATCTCTACCTTCTTATTTCCTAAATATGTTGAGAGTGTAAGCAGACTTCCTGACTTAAAATGTAAAATTTAATTAGTAAATATATAGACTGCATATCTAAAAAATTGTACTATTTATTTTCTAGTTAAATAATTTTCTTACCTATTTGTTATGTTTTATTAGTTATGTTTTATTAATTTGTTGTAAGTAGTGATATTTTCCCTGATAGATTATAAATCCCTTAACAGAAGGAACTTAGTTTCCTCAACCACCAGCATTTTCTCTTTATCTAGTATGTGCTACCTGTATGGACTTTAAATATTGCACTTATAGGTGAAAGCTGAAGCCTATTTATTTGAAATTCTGTCCTACAGAATCTGGTAAAAGGTTATTATCATATTATCTCAGTGAGCATTTGCTTCTCTTTCATTGTGTTGTATGAGATTTTCTTTTGAATCAAAAGTACTACATACTCATTTTATCAGTTTAAACAATATAATAATTTACATATGAAAAGTAATGGCCTTCCCACCATTTGCTTGTAAGGTATTCTAAGGAAATTAGATATGCAACTACAGGAGGAGATAACTACAGAATTAATACTTGCAGCTTATTATCTATTAAACTATAGGGTAACCCATATTCACATGCATAAACATGTATTTTGTGTACATTTGCACATGTATGCATATGCACACACAGGGATGGTTGTTTTCTTCGTATGAACATGATCAGCCAGATGCAAGTAGTGGTAGGATAAGGTTCAGAGAGGCATAATACTACGCATTGAGGGACAGGGAATCCAATGGCTCTATAACTAGGCAGGTAACATAAAATGTATGAAATTGCTCAGAAGTAATGGACTAGAAGTGGTAGAGACTGGGGTTCACTGCACAACTTCTCTGTCTAAAGAAGGATGCCAGCACATGGCAATATAACATGATCAGGTCTCCCAGCTTATTAAAAAAAAAAAAAAACTATTTTGATGTAGCAATATGTTTTAATGCTTATACCACAGGAAAACAACTAAACCTACTTTTATAAGAGACAAATTTTCTAAATAGTATTTAAGTGTTTCTGTTTAGGGTTTTCTTTATTGAATTTATTGTTAAATGATAGCTTAAATATTCATTATATCAATGTAATATGTAAAGTATGGTATGGGGCATTTGGTGATAGATTTTTTTGTTGTTACAAACACAATTTTCTTTTAATGAAGTTTTGCATGTGTTTCCCTTAATTCTGTACAATGTTTAGCTGTTGTCTGTCATGTTTCTCTATTACAAGCTTAGTATTTCTCCATGTAGGTGATAAGTATTTTGGAAGGCATAGTGAGAATATGCTAAAACTTTTTGCTTCCTAGGTAACAAAAATAGGGATATTAAAAAAAAATCTACATTTTTTTTTTTTGGTAATCTTCCTCTAATTCTAAACTCAACTAAAAATACAAAGTTAATGACAATACATCTCTGTTTTGTTTGAAATTAAAACTAGTTCATACTGTGTACCTAGATTTATCTACTTGTTTTTATCAGCTTTTGTATTTTTTGTTTAAAACTGCTTTATTGTAACATACTTTTCCTAAATTTCTAACATGTTAAGAAAGTATTTATTCAATATCTCATATAGACATGAGGGATCAGTATCCCCTAAAATCCTTGCATAATGAAATTACTAAGTATAAGGTTATAATACTGAACCACATAATTCAGATTTGTATGTGTGCATGTTTTCAGGATTTATTGAATCTGCTAATTTCTGGCTCAGATTTAGCCAACTCGGTGAAGCATAGTTTAGGACACCTTTAGTTACAATATTTATTCATGCCTTTAAAAATGAAAATAATTTCAGGCAGACATTTAAAGATTTTTAGACTTATTAAAAAGTTAGGCTATGAACAACAGAATTATGCTAGTATCACTTGACCAATATTTTAATATTTTCCTTTTATCAATTTGTACATATATGGCTTTTTCAGCCCACTATACTTTGTTATTGTTTTAAAATTTAGTCTCATTTTGAATCAACTTTTTAGATATTGGCTACCACTGAACATTTAGTACATATTTATATCATAAAATACATTAAAATTTTCCTAAAAAATCCACTTTGTGATTATTAATATTCATTGAGATAATAACAAAATGTATCATTATATAGTGATACATATATAAATTGCATAGATATTTTATACACACATACTCTTTAGTATTTGGTAATATAAATGTATTTTTCTTTAATGGTTTTAGTGATAACTCATAGTTAGAATTCCTTTTGCAGTCAGCACCTACCCCATTTTTTCTCTAGACCTTAAAAAATAATTGCAGCATTCATATAAAGTACATCTATCAATATGTCTTTGAAAGTAAAAGTAAAAAAAATTCAAAACTTCTCAAAATGGTATTTTTCAATTGCTTCTGTAATTCAGTGCCTTTTTATTCTCTGCTTATTTTCTCTTTCAAAGATCTCCTTTAGGCTACCTTGCAGTATGCTTTATGGATCAGTGATTCTGCTGATTGTTTTTTTCTCAGCAAGGTCGTTAGTGGGACCCTTCTATCTGGGTCTTCAATTTTCACATAGGTTTTCATCTGTCTTACAATTTGTAATCCTAATAATCGGGTTCCTAAGACCCTAAGTAGAGAGCCAGGGTAGTTAAGGTTGATTGATTTTTTTTTTTTTTTGCATTCTTTCCTGTAGTTCTAATTATGCTAGGTTGATTTTTATTATTAAAGTGGATAATAGGTAATATTTATTGAACATGTATTATGTTCCAGGCATTGTAGTACAATTTTATAATTCTCATATATTTAAATCCCTCCCACCACTCTTAAGTGGAAGAGACTGTTACCATCCTCCCTTTATAAGTGTGGACAATGAATATAATCTTGCACATAGTCACATATTAATAAGCATTAATATTTGAGTAAGGATCTAATTTCAGATCTTGAGTTCTTGGCCTCATCTCCATAGTCATTAACTTTACTATGCTGTTTCTTTTACATGATTCTATCTAAGTCATGCAATTTAATGACTTTAATAAATTTATCTAGTAATTTGTAAATCCACTAATTTTTTTGAAAAATGTAATGCAACTGTGTTTTTGAATAATCATTCTTAAATTCATTTGCTTTAATATTTAGTAAAATATCTCCTAAAAGAAGTGAAGAAAACAAACACAAATACTTTATATTCTTAAATTTTCATAAGTTATATTTGTTTAATTTGCTATCATTGTATTCTGGCATATTATAACATATTTTAAAGTATAAAAATTATTTTAAAGGTTTTCAGAATTCTTATCACTCCTTTATGACTTATTTTTCCTCTTTATGTCAAAAAAGGAATGCTATAGTTAGTATTAACTAGTCATTCATTGTATATACTCTATGCAGTACATATAAAGTCACAAAAATAGATATTACTTCCTGTAGGTATGACTATTCACTTTAGAACAGGAGAGTTATGAACATAGAGAGAAGAAAAATCAGAGTAATGGTAAGGAAGGAAGTTTCTCTCTTCAACTTTCTAAATAAATGAAACCAAGAAATAACCTATTACATCATGAGGTTCACAATCTAGTAGAGGATTGAGCTGTAGTTACCACCACAGTGTGCTTCTCTGGAGGGAATATTAACACAGAAATTTAATCATGTAGATTAGGAAAAGCCGAGAGGTTGAGGTCAGGAAATGGTTTGCTATGAAAAATGACAGAAATGAGAAAACATGCTATTTGATTTGCTCAGGTGTTGAGTGTAAGGATCAGCTCATAGAGGACCCTGTGTATACTTTCAGCACCTTTTAGACTTTTCCCAACTGATAGCAGGGAGCAACACCAGGACAAGATGGTATCTACCACACTTTATCCTTGGAATGATTTTTAAATATTGTTGCAAGAATTGCATTGCTCTTAGCATTATAATGCTGGCTTTAATGCACTTGTTTTGCCAATATCATCAACATAATTCAACACCTTAAGTCCTTAAAATTTTAATACCTTGTGTGTGTATATGTCAGTAGATTTCCTATGTGCTTTAGTTCTGTCCCTCCCCAAATTTGTACTCATGAGTTTTTGCATGGTTGGGTAGATTCTTTCCTGTAATTGCTTTTAAAAATAATTGACAAACCAGGGTTTTTAAAGAGTAATATATCTGAAAGATTTTCTCTTCAAAAATTGGTGTTCTGTGAATTGACTTTATAAATGTAATCAGACTTAAATGTTATTTTAATGCAACTCTAATAATGCTGAAATCTCATAAAAATAAATACATAAAGAGTCCAGTACATAAAATACCTAGGTCAGAAATAAAACATGTGCACATGTGCATGTTACAGGTATGAGTGTATCTATGCATGTTTATAGGGAAAGTATGCATCAGTTAACAAAATAAATGAGGGAAAAGCAGGTTTTGTATTTCTAGGTATACTATAAGCTGCACATAAGGATCAAAATCAGTAAAGTTGTATGGTGAATGACATGTCATCATGTAATTTGGTCTATTAATTACATCTCCAGGTTTTAATCTAGACTCCTCACTTTTCTTGTTCCTAGTCAGTATCTGCATTCAATTTGAATTTTTTTTTAGGACCAGATAAAAGTAGAGCATCTCCTTCCCTCTCATGTAAAATCCATCTACAAAAGTTTCTTTTACTATTTCAGAAACACTACCTTTTCATTTTTATATTATCAGTGCTGAAATATTAGTGTTTCCAGAGTCCTTACTCCTTCATAATGTCATGGAATCCTCAGTATACTAACCTTTTCAGTCCCTATTTTTTTTTTAGCAAGATAGCATTTGGTTTACGACAATGCATATGTCTCAGAGGTATAGGTTTGCAACTCTCCACAGCCACCACTATGGCACCTATAGTCATATGCACAATAGGCTCTTAAGTCCAATTCATTCTTGAATGAAATAAATAATAGATATAACTAGGAACATTTCACATCACCTGGTACTTGTGGACACTGTGCTAATTACTAGGAGTGAAATGCTGAATTAACACATGCTCCCTGCTTTCAAGACACTCACAGTCAAGCTCAGGGTTCTGAAAGGATAAAACTGAAGTCTGAGAACAGTGTGAAAGGGATACAAAGTGTATCATTCTGAAGAAGAGAGTCTTTGGTTATCAACGCATTTCTTGTTTGTTTGTTTTTTTCTTTCCCCAAATGACCGCAGATTATTATTATTATTTTTTAACTTAATTAACACTGGTTCACAATTGTGTATATGGTTTAGGAAACATAGGTTCATGACTCTTCTTATGATGTTGCAATGCCACCCTACCATCAAAACTCCAGTAATATCTCACATAGTCAATCAGATCCCCTTTACTTCTTACACACAAAATATAAGGGAAGTGAGTATAAAGAGATCTTGAAGCTCAACTTGCGTAATGTCATAACCAATCAACCTCTTTTTATGGTTGAGTAATTCCATCTGAGTTTTCATTAAAAAAATAACTGTTAAGATTTCAAGATTTCAATATATAAACTCAAAATTGACTTCTGATTTTTTTTTGTGGCCTAGTTTTGAAAGTTGTAGATGAAATACTATCTCAAGATCACCACATACCTATGAAAGTAGATGGAGCAATTTTGAAAGTTGTATAGAAAAAAAATATGTAAGTGTTTTAGATTTATACACAAGATAGAAAATCAGTGATATTTTTGAATTTGAGTTCACTGTGTCCGAGTCATAGAGTCACCTTTAAGCATGCATACACCCCCCCCTCTCTCTCTGTCTCTCACACACGCACACACACACATGCACACAAACACAGTTGATTTGCTATGCTACTGTTCAGAGATAAAAACAAAGTTAGGTCGTGGTAACAAGTCTCAGTGGAAAGACTTTGAAGTACAATTTTCTAGCGTGGCTGTGTGCTCAAAAAGTTTTGAAAACGCCCTCCCATTTATTTCACTGTTATTCCTTACAGACTATATGAATTGTGAAATTTTATTTTTATGTCTACAATTTTATAGTAGCTCCAATAGAACATGCAAAATAGCAATCCTGTCTATAGAAAATTTCTCTTAAGCATCTATTTCTTTTAAAAAGTAGCAGAATTGCTGTTTTCTTCCCCAATAAGTAGACACATAAATATAAAGACACCAAAAGGGAAAACACTACTTTGCTTTATACCACCATCTGCTACATATCACATTCTAAGTGTTGTGTTAACTGAGGCAAACTATATACTGCTGAAATGAGCATTGTATCTCCATACTCTGTAATGAGTCTTTGCCCAATTCACTGATTTTACTCAAAAAATAAGTAGAGAGGCTATTTTATAAATCATAAACTTGTATTTCTGTTTACTCCATAGCTTCTCTGTGAACTAAGATAATTTTTAAATAGAAAAGCAAGTAGTAAGGAGAAATATTTTCTGTTTTATGTAAATTGTATTAATACAAATGTTAAACACTAATTTTATGATGATTTTAAAGAGAACAAGTATCTTCAAAACACTAAATGGATATTTTGTTTTGTCCTAATTAGTAGATGACATGGGCATTTAATAATGGTAATGATAGAAAACTACATTTGTTAAGTTTACATCTAAAGCAAATTAGTATATAATGTTGAACCTTAAATATAAATTGGAGTTTTTCATAAAGTCAGTATGAAGGTTTCCTCTTTTAACACAAACATGCACACGATAGACATAAAAGGCAGGTGAGTTGTTTCCAAATAACTTTACATTTTATATAATTGCCCAAATGGAATTAAAAACATTTATGAACCCATCATGGGTAATGTTAGAGAGTGATATAAACAAACCAGTTACCTCGTCCTTGAGAATTGTATAATTTATTTGTAGAGCAGAATGCAATGCAGAGAAAAACACTTACCAAGTAAATGCAATCTAGTATGCCTAAAGATAAACAGAGCTTCTTAAAATCACTACTGTTGAAACCAAAAAAGTATTCAGAGAGAGAATAATAGATGGACTTTTACTTCATTCTCTGTTTCACCATTTTATCCCCTTCTCATAGTGAATTTAGAGATATTAAGGGGTAAAATAACTTGAGCCATTACAGAATATGTAGTGTCAGTTCCTAGCTCTGTAACTCAGTTGTTCTCCTGTTAAATCAATAAAGTCATACTTATCTATGTGCTAGATATATAGATATAGATAGATAGTTTCATAAATAAAGCAATATACTTTGAATGCATACATTCAAATGTATGTGTATCATCTACCTATCCATCCACTAGTCTACTTTACCTGAGAACTGAAGAGAAAATCAAGAAAATGTTGTTAAGAAACTTAAAGAATGAGAGTCTGCCATGCCCTGAATTACATTTAACAGATATCTGCCTGCCATAATGTGAAAAGTGAGAGATTCTCAAGATAAAATTAAGGGTGCTGTTAGGAAATTGTGATTTTAAGGTAAAGATTATGATACTACAATGTGACTAGAAATCTCTTTGGTAAGATCACACACACACACAGAGATGAAATTGTCATCACAAAGATTTAATTTTCAGATTAAAGAGGTAGAGATAATAGTTCTCAATGTTGTGTTTCATAGTCCAGATCTCTTGAAAAATAGGATCTCAGAGAACCTTGGAATTGTAGTTTCAGGCTAGGTCTAGTAAGAATTTTGGTAAAGAAGACATTATCAGAGAGATATGTGAATATACTTTTGACTTGTAAACTTAATTTAAAAAAAACTTTCATAAGGAAACTAATTTTTTTAAATATTTGTAGTTTGTAAGAATTTCAATGTCCCATTATAATAGTTTTTTTAAAAAAATACTTTTCTAATCATACAAATACAAAACATTCTCATTAAAGATAATTTATATAATATTTAGAAAATGAAAACAAAATCATTGCTAACTTTACCACCAAAATCCAAATATCTGATTAATGTTTTATAGCT
>NW_004567111.1:24792551-24799709 GCF_000260355.1 Condylura cristata
TGTATGTATGTATGTATATACATATATATATAAACACACCCACACATATAGTTTTGCATGAAAATGGACTCTGCAGTTTGTAAAGAGTTTTTTGACTCATGGCATTAACTATACTTATCATTTTTATGATGGCAAAGTGCCTCATTTGTACATCAAATATAATTGGAGATTTGCTTGTGAGCTTTCATAAGCTAGGCATCTTTGAACAAGTCTTCCTGTGACACATTAAACACTTCAACTTAAAAAAAATAAATTATTGTAATTTGGATAATCTACACAAATATGACATGAAGATGTTGCAGTGGACTCAGAAATTTTTGTAGACAGGAAAGAAACTATAAAACAATTCTCATCAGTGGGGGTGGAGTGTCAAAAATAGTGGGGGGAGGGAAATGCACTGGACTTTGGTGATGGCAATGGTTGATTTGGTGATGGGAAGCCCAAGGAGATTACAGATGAGATGGAAAATGCACAAAATGATGTAAAAATATTATATTATTTAAAAAATATTTTCTTATCTGCAAACATTGTCTGTTTATCATGCAAAAAGAAAGATCACTAAGAAGGTAGAATCAGGAGACCAGAAGACCCCCACCTTTGGCCTAGATCCTAGATCTTGTATGCATAAATAAATGAATATAAATCTTTTAGGAAAAAATATTTATATATCTCTACCTATCTATCTATCTATCTATCTATATGTGTATATATATATACACATATAGATAGATAGATATAAATATATCTATCTATATGTAGATATAGATATATCTATATCTAATCTATCTATCTATCTATCTATATGTATTATTTGTATAGAAAGTGCCTATAGAAATTTTGAACACAGAAATATGTAAGAACTAGTACAGTTGTTTCCAGGAAGTATGGCATGGGATAATTCTTGGTTGATGAGGACTAATTTGGAATTTAATGGTTTAACACATACATATAAAGCTATGGTTTTTGAGGTTAATGTTTTCTTTTCTACCTGAGTCGTTGAGTCGTTGGTGTTGAGTAAAGTAGTTTTTTTTTTTTTTTAAACTGAGAATTTCAAAATCACAAGGTTTAACTGTCAGTATTTTGCTGGATAAGTTTAACCATAGTGTTGTCACTGTTAAGTCAAATCTTTTTTTCCCCCTAGTACTTACAACAATCTTCCCAGAAACCTAAATTAGGAAAAAATGGTAGCTTTAGCTTATTGATCAGAGAAAACAAAATGGAAATTTGAGTTCCTGAGCATAAAACTTCTTCCTTTCTTTATGAATATTATTATATGGAAAAAAATATAATTTTATAAAAATTAATATATGGAAAGATATCATGAATTTGACCTTACTGGTATTTATCTAGTAAACTGAAATTTAATGAGAAGCATTGCTGTTGGGGAGCAATGTTCAGGTTTGGCATATATATGAACATAAACATTGGTATTCTAAAATATTATGAAACTTCTGAAGTTTTTGATACAATGCAGGATTTGTAGGATTGCTAAATTTTATTTTTCTGGCAAGCAGAGCATGATTTTGCATTTATTTCCTTTTCCTCTTCGATATCACCATGTTATGGGGAGAAAAAAGCTCAGTCTTGGCATTTAAAAAAATTAGCCATGGCAACAAGGCTACCTGTATAATTTCAGTGGGGAATTTTATGTGCTTATCCTTAAAATAGGGAATTTGGAAACATGATTCAGTTTCTGAAGCATTGATTGGAATAACTTTGGGAGCTGAAATTGAGCAAAGCCAGGAATAGAGATTGCCACTTTGCCTGAAGGATTCCAGACCTCTCCAAGGAGGTTAGGGAAATTTACCTCCATTGGCAGGCCTAGAGACTGCAGAAAGAAAGTTCTTTAGAACCTGTAGAAGAGGAAATCAACTCAAAAGTACAGAAATTGTATTCTCTGGTGAGATATTATGCTGTCATAGTATTGACAGGTCAAATATTGAGAGCTCAACAGTGATCCTGTAGGAAAAGTTTCAACAAAAAATATCAAAACATCTCCTTGGTTATTCTGCCTTGTGACCTTATATGAAAATAGGTTAGAATAGATTTAGTTTACAAATACATTTTGCTGTAATATTTTATAAAATTGGCATGAAGATAGAGAGAAAATAATGACACATTGATTATCTATGGACAATGTCAAGTGACTGCTAATTTCTTTAAATACACTGTGATACTTTTCTTAATTTCTATCTGTAATCTCATTACAATGGCCTGTGCAGTTCATATTTCTACCAATACCTGCTCATGGAAAATTAGGTACCCTAAAGAGAAAAGGCTGAAATTGGAAGGGAACCACAAGTTAAAAAATGCCAAGAAATGGGCCCTCCCTGGTGGCGCAGCGGGTTAAAGCACAGCACTGAGAATCTAAAGCCGCTTCCTCATGAGTTCGATTCCCGCCTGCCCCGGAGGTGACCACATGGCGTGGCAGACCTCTCCTGACCCGCCCGCTGCTCCCCTCAGCAGTGTATTTCGTTGATCTGCCTGTTCTGCACTCTACTCTGTCTCTGGTGAATTCTCTCACCCTCCACATCTCTGACCTGTATCCCAGTTCTGTATGCACAAATAAAATAAAATCTTTAAAAAAAAAAAAAAAAATGCCAAGAAATGCTGGAAACCAACACTGACTAGGAAGGAACTTATAATCATTCCCTAGAGGAGAGATACCTTGATTCCCAACTGCATTCCCCAGAAGTCATGCTAGAATAAGCTAATAAGCTAACACATGTTTTATCCAATTAGTTGCAACCCAAAAAAAAGTAACAGTGAAGCTTATAGATTTTAGCAAAATTATTTAGCATGTTATTTATACGAATCTCATCATCAACCAATGAGAGCAATGCTAAGAAGTAATAAAAAAGTAGTCTTATTTCCTAAACAGGACAAAGGTGCCTGCTTACTGATGAAAAGGAGAATCAGTGTATTTTATGTGTCCTCTTATATAGTCAGGTTAAGAAACACACTTCCAAACAGAGATTTTTTGCAGGTTTAATATCTATGTCATCAATTATTTCCTCTTCTTTGATGCCATATGGACAGATGACTATTTGATTATTTATACTTATGGGGTACAATGATTGTAGTTTTAAATTTGAATTTTGGGGTCAACTGAACAAACTGTTTACACTATAAGTATAAAAATAATATAAACCAGTGCAATATAAAAATAATATAAACCAATGCAATATATACTTACAGCTTTTTAAGTGAAATTAAAATTTCAAATAGACATATTACATTCAAGTTGTAATATATATTTAAGCCATTATCTTTATTGGCTGAAGAATAGTTTGTGCATCAAAAAAACCAACCAAACAAAAACCCTTCCTTACAAAGTAGCTGTGTTAACTGTTATCATAATAATGACATCATTAATAAAGCAATGCAAAATAGCTGATATTGAATAGAGCCTTCTTTTAGTAGTTCCAGGTCAGATATTATGGTTGCCCTTCAAGTTACAAGTCTGGAAGTTACCTGGAATTTTCATGAACTCAACTGGTCTTAGCTCCATGTTTCAGAAATAGTTATTTTCTGGGACATATCTTTCACATTGCCACAAGCAGAAGCAGCATATTTTAAATCCCAGGACCCACACTTATTTCATAATTACGCCTTAAGTCATTGGGTAAACAAAGTAACTCATTGGAAAATGAAGAACATTTTCCCTTTATAATGAAACCATTATTAAGTGTGCGATTTATAATTCATATAAAGGGCAACAAAGAATTAGGGATACACCTCAGTCCACTATACTGTGGACCCAGACCAAGAAGACTTATTTTGAGACCCCTATTTCAGAATCTGAATACCATACATTTTGAGATTCTACCAGTACAGCGCCATCTGCACAGTGGGTGACTAATAAATCCTTTAGGGAGTTGGCATCAATACAAAATGCCATGGAGCTATAACTGCCCCAGACGAGTGATTATGTGTGTGTCTGGAAGTGTAGACTATAGAGCACTTGTGCATGTTCAACTAAGGTAGGTTGAAACTACATTTTCTAGAATCTCTTTTACTGAATCCTTCTGAATACAATGTGTAAACATTGCAGAAGTTTTTCAGGAAGACACTATATTTATGTTGTGAAAATAAGAGGTCAGGGTAATATGAGAGACTTTTGTCAGGTCGCTTTTGCTGGCTTACCTCCTTGACAAGGATAATACCAGCTTTTATCTCTTCTAACTTCTGTGATTTTCTTCCTTCAACTTTTCTGAGTTCTTGACCAGGCAGTTGTACTCTGTAGTACTCTGTAGTAGAGAACACTGTACCTGTGGTGCCATGGAGGCTAATGACAGTCAAAGTTAGATGCAGTGTTTACTGATAAATAATGAGCATTTACTTTCAGTAAATATGACTCTGATTAGAAGATAGTTGACAGTTTCATGGTGAAAAGTTTCCCATGATAGCCCATTTCAACCTATCTGTGTGATACTGTCTCAACAAATTCTAAAAAAATTAGCATCTGGCACCAATATGCTAATATGAACCAACTCCATTACTTCAGCAGCCCATATCTAAGGCCTGGGGTTAGTCTGTACCCCAGTTTTTTTTTCCCTCAAAGTATCCATATTGTTATAGGTTCCAGTTTTACCTGTAAGGGTTTTAGTTTCCCATTACATCTGTTGTTTCATATCCTAACTGCCTAACTTCTAAATATGATGACTTAGAAACTCCAATTTGGTGAGCAGAGACAACAATCTTCAGGACTTGTCCATAGAACCAATAATTCATGTGATTCATATCTACAACACATTAATTCTATAAAAGTGGCTGAACATCATTGATCAATTTCTGCTAAAACAATATCTCATCCCCACCAGCACCCCGTGCAGATAAAGGCATCTACTAAACTGATAATCCATGACCAAGGGCTAGAGTTCACCCACATCAGTATATGAAAAGTAAATATTTGGAATGGCGGATTTGGTTAGAATCACTTTCTTATTCCATTTTGAAAAAAGTCTATTGAACATTTCAAGTAATTGATTCATAGAATATTTCAAGAATATGCATGGCAGCTAGTAAGAGGTTCACTGTCTTCTCTTTAACTCCCCTCAACTAAAGTTATTCTAATCTTATCCTATAGTTACACTCCATTTTGAATATCTTTTTCTAGCATGTATTCAAGAGTAGACTGCGGAAAATTGTTATGTCTAGATAAAAGGATCACATCATAGAATAAAATACATTTGTCATGTAATTCCTATAATTTATCATTCTATCTCAAGAATAACAATATACTTATGCTCATAACTAATATCCAATATTTTCTAAAACATCTTGTTACTTTGTTTTGATAAAGATGCCATTACCTGGGTTAATGAGTGGAGGACACTCTGGACAATTATAAGAAAGTATTTAAAATATGCACTTGTGAAATTACAGCACAGATTTCCTTCGAATATACTTGTATTTAGGAACTGGCTCCATGTTGTAAGCCTGAAAATTATAATTGAAATATTGCATACACTGTTTCAAATCAGAGGTATGTCTACAGAAACGCTTTTTGCTTTTTGTTTTTATTGGGAGTAGAAGACTAATATATAGATTATTTTTGGGATTTGTGCCATTTTTGTAGCTGAGATTACCATTGCTGTCCATTGTGATTTTTAAAATTGCTCAATTTCTTTGGGTGATTACATGATTTCATCAAATTATTGTGCTATGTCATAAATGGTATATGTCATTTATGTCATAAATGGTATAGTAATAATTAGAACTGGGATTTAAAAGATGTTCTTAGTTTTCTCTTATAAGCGAGGAACAAGTTTATTAATTTGGGAGTATAAAAAAGAGAAATTAGAGTTCAGACATCTCCAAGTCTCATGAATATTCCAAGGTACCCTCCAGTTGCATATCATGCATTCTTCAGTCCACTTGGCACATGAATGGGATCTCTCTGGCATATCATCATCACACTGCTGAATCATTTGCATTTCCCTGACCACCTGTTCTGAGTCTCTATCCTTTGGTGACAATTTCTGCATGATTAGGATTGATTGCAAAGAACAATACTTATCCCGCCTACTGCAAGAATAAAAACATTCTTGAATTTATGTGAATTATAATACAGGGTTTTAAAGAAAAATGTTCATTCTTATAAAGGAAATAATCTGGATAGCAGAATTTAATGCATGAACTCTTTAGGCCTCCAGTATAGAAATGAACTCCTAATTTGATTAAATTTAAGGAACAGCCTCAAAGTAGATCACTAACTTTGTTAAGTATACATAATGTGGTAAAGAGGCTACTTATTTGGTACCTTGATTAATGGTTCAGCAAGTTCAGCAAGGAATATATCTAGTGGAAATCTATTGTTCTCAAATTTAGAAGGAAAATATCAGAAATAAAATAGGAATAAAAAAGATGGTAAATTGTTAAAAATATGTTATTTAGTATGTGACCTTAAGATGGTGTGAAAGCAGCATAATAGGGATAAGGAGATAAACATACATAAATCTAATTAGTAAAAGTGTTATATAAAGATAGCTTCTAAGAGTCTTAGTTTAATTAATTAATTTACCTATCTATCTATCTATCTATCTATCTATCTATCTATCTATCTATCTATCTATCTATCAATATTTATTTATTTAATGCATGCAGAGCTGGGGAATAGGCCAGAAGTGCAGAGGCAATGAGAGAATTCACCAGAGACAGAGTGGGGAGTAGAACAGGAAGATTGACAAAGTATACTGCTGAGGGGAGCAGCAGCCAAGACGGGAGAGGTCTGCTGCACCATGTGGGTCAGCTCCAGGGCAGAGGATAAACTTGCACTGAAGCAGCTGCAGCCAGCTTCACAGTGGTGAGCTCCAACCCACTGCACTGCTAAGGAGGGAGGGCCCAGTTTCATTATTTTAAAATATAGAACAGTGAATCTTTGAAGATAATTGTATGACTATATTTCTTAATTTATAAAGTTTAGTGGTAAATTAGCCATTATTTATTTTTTCAATCTCAGTAAATCTATCTGACCATTATTCTCTAGAGATGTGTTGCAGTATCAGATTATGTAGTTACATATAAATTTGCGTACTCTCTTTCAGGTTGATTCACTGAAAATGTAGTAAAGGTTAGTCCTGGGAATATATTTTAGCTGAAAGTGTTTTTTTAGTATCCTCTCAATAATCATAGTAACACATGAACATCTACTTT
>NW_004567111.1:24799910-24834946 GCF_000260355.1 Condylura cristata
TTGAATTAACGCTACAGGGAAAGTCAGAGCATTAGCTCCTCTATACTCTGTTACCATTTTATGATACTAGTTTTTGATCAGAAAGTAATGACCAAACTTTTCTGGATAATATATTTTATGCAGCTCTCATCTATACCCTTGTGTAGTATTTTCTATTATATTCACTGACACACTAGAATCATATTTTCAATGTTGTCAGCAAAATACTGGTTTAGAAATTGTTTAAACAGCATATTCACATGATATTTGGAAGTTGGAAAGGAAGAAAGCTTTATTCTTCTCAGGCTTGAAAGGTTGATATGTGGACAGGTGACAAACCTGATGTTTGTAGTAGTTTCCAATAAAAGTCATACAAATCAACATTTAACTGCTGCTTAGGTGAGAAAGGCAGCTTGAGCCCCGATGAGAATTTACTGTGCTTCTGTTATTTTCTCATTTTTCAAAAGCAAATGTCCCAGACTAGAAGATTTTGCTCTTTTAGAATGCTTCTCTCATCATAAATCTGAAGATAGTTAGGTTCGAAAAAGCAACAAAAGCAAAGTTAGAAAGACCCTGATATGTTGGTATCAGGACCATTACTGAGAGTAAGGAAATCTTGACTCTTGATAACATGAATAAGTATTAGGAGACAGAATATTTGCTAATTAATTTTTGTCAGTTTTTTAAGTTCCCACATAGTGTTTTTGGAATACAGTTCATTACCTTTTATGATTTGAACTGAGGTATAGATCAAAGACTCACTTTTCCCTCCAGCAACAGGATTTTGTTAGAATAATCCTGAGGGAACACTTTATAATTTCACTCTGTAAACTTACTCTGTTTCTTCCTGAGTTTATGTGCTTGAAATCTACTGTTTTATTTTTCTCCCTTTATGCTCCTCTTCCTTCATCTTTAGAGAAATATTTTTTACACTCACACTTTTTTTTTAACCTTTTAGTGCTAATCTCAGTTAATCATATTTTATATTTCGGATGTCAGGTTCTCTCATGTAAAACACACAGAACTATATATAGAATTGTTCTTTTGTAAATTATTAAATTGATTTGATATCTCACTAAAATAGGGATTCAAGTAACTATTAAAAGTTTTATTAATCTTATGATTTCATAATTCCAAATTGAGCATTTTCTGTAAAGAAAATATTGCTAGGTATGGTTGAATAGAGTGTAGTTCTGATTTTTAAAGAAGGCATGCACATTTTTACTTATGTTTTATAGAGGTAATATTCATTTACAAATATGTGATTCAGAGTTGCAGACTCACACTGTTCAGATGGATGTTACCATACCACATCCCCAACAAACTGCCATTGTCCTCTGGAAAGTTGAGGTTCCTTTGTATGTTCACTCTCTACTTCTTTTACTCTTCCACTGTTAGCCTCATTTTTTAAGGTTCGTTTCTAGGGTTTGGTTTTCATTGGGTTTTTCTGACATTTCTTTTGTTTCTCCATATTCCACATATGAGTGGAATTGTGGTATTTCTTGTTCTCCTTCTGACTTATTTTACTTTGCATTTCCCACAAGTTCCAACCATGTTGCTGCAGATGTCAGGAGTCCATCCTTTTTATAGCTGACTAGTATTCCATTGTGTGTGTAGATATGGTTTAGAATTTGTTAAAACAAAGCTATCTAGATGATAGATGCATGGATGGATACACATTCACACACAATCTTTTTTGTTCCACTCTTCTGTGCATGGTCAGAGATTGTTCCTTAATTGGCTATTAGCAGTGTAGCAATGAACATAGGAATGTCTATATCCATTCAAACTAGTGTTTTGTATTATTAAGGTAAACACCTGGGAGTAGAACTTTTTGATTATATGGCAGGTCTATCTTTAATATTTTGAGAAATAGTTAACATTTTGGATTTTTATCAGTGGGGTTGCCAGAACATCTGGGCAAAGACATTGCTATTCCTCCTGTGTGGATCTGTCAGCAAAACCTTAAGGATTGGAATGCAAATCACTCCTTGAAAAATCTTCGATGAGCTCAGTAATACTTACCATGAACTCATGGGACTATAGATGATATGTAGCTGTATCAAAGGAAATATATACTGTTTCCAATTATGGTATACAGATTATAATTGTTTATCCTGTGTCTGTCTGGGTAGGTTGCAAAATGTAGGAAAGGAAACAGAAACAAAGAAAAGGAGAAAGAGAATGAGAGGGAGGGATACATATCAAATGCATCTATTTAAATGAACTGAAAAGTCAGACAATTTGGTAGCATTCATCAGAAAGAAATTCAAGGTCTGAAAAGAAATTTATATTTATGTTTAAGAATCAGTACTGCTTATTGCAAAGAGTAATTACTTTGAGGTTGACTTTTCTTTGAGTTTAACTTGAGATTTGATGGTGGTTAAAGAATATAGTATTATAATCAAGTTAATAATTTGTATCATAGATTTTAAGTACTCTGCAACTGTAATCACGTGTATGCATTTGTTGACAAGTGCTTATTTTATTTTTTATTCATTCTGCATTATAAGGCTGACTTTAAAAGTTTTGAAGTTGTTATTACAAATATTATTTCATTGCTTACTGCTATTTTATGTTTATTAAGCTGCCTGTTACTTTCTATACATTTTTAAGTATTCTAGTAGAGTTGAATCCCAATGCCCTAGAAAAAGTACTTATCACAGAAATGTGTGTGTGTGTGTGTGTATGCCTGGTTCCAATTTGGAAGGCAGGATACCAGTAATATGATTAGATGTTTTATACATTTAGGACTTTGGGAGAATATTCACAGAAATAATTATAGCTGTGATGACCTTTTTTTCTTTATTATCTTTCTTATAGTTAAAGTTTAAAATTTTCTTTTTTGAGCTCAATGTTTAGTTATTGGTTACAAATGGGTAATAAAAATATCACTATTTGTATCTATGTTTTTAAAATATGTTAAAATATTGAATTTCCTAGGGAAGTTACTTTGTCTTTCTCATAAAGGTAAAGGAACCCTATTAAGTTGCAGCAATGTCTATTTGAATTAGACCTTGAAATGGTCATTCACGCTTTTGTTATTTCAGGATTAGATTATTGCAATTCTCTACTGGCTTCTGGCCTAAGAGGAACCTGCATAAACTCCAGCTGGTGTAGGATGTTTCTGCCAGATTCTTCTTGTAAAAGTCATTAGTCTGAATATATTTCATGGTCTTGTCTGATTTTTATCCAACTTAAAGGTTAAACAATATATCGATTATGAAATGACCCCTTTTCCTTGAAAGTTTGTTGGTGACATTGGCTCACTAAATATTAGCAAATCTTTTAAAAAGTACTTTTAAACAAACTTTCCATTTGCCTCAAGGTTAGCTTGTATGCATTTCATAGTAAAGCCTTTTAACATTGTCCTGCACTTTATTTTGTAGATTTTTTTCAATACAGTAGTTTCTTATGCTATAAATATGTTTTTCTTATAAAGTTGTATCGAAACATTTTCTAAATATAAAACATAATTAAAACAATTTGTGACAGAATTATCATTCTTGCATTCATGCTGCTTTCTAAATTACTGGAAGGCATATATATTACATATAACTGTGACTATAGTCAGGTAACATAGCAAATTATATATTCCACATTTAAGTGTTATATTTAATGGCAAAAATGATAAAATTATTGTTTGCATTTGGATATCGATTCCTTTTGTGAACAAAAAATGACTCAGATAAGCTTAATATCACAATTTTACTTTCCCAAACAGACACATACACACACACTCTCTCTCTCTCTCACACACACACACACACACACACCACTTGAATTAACGCTACAGGGAAAGTCAGAGCATTATGATACATAATTAAGGAAAGTAGACAAAATGTGCACAATTACAACATAATACAAGTTGTTATTAGTGCTACATAAATACTGTGCATGGATAGCACAAAGGAGAGACAAGTTGAGTGTCATCAAAAAGTATTTGCAGGCTGTTGTAATTGACACACCTTAGAAGACAATTTTTGTATAGTCCAGAAAACCAATGAAGGAAAGTTGTTCATGTTAGAAAACAATGGCAGTGGGTGATGAGTAAAGCACAGAGGAACAGTGCTGAAGCCACATAGTTTGACTGACGAGTACCTTTGGAGAAAAGAAACTATGAAAACTGTAAAAGGAAGAGGAAAATAGTAAAAGTCCTTGAACACTTGATCAAAGAAATTGATGGTGTGTGAATAGTGTGGTGGTGTATTTGATATAAGACTCAGATTACATTTTGGAGGCTACATAAGATTCTGTCATCACGTTACAAATGGGTAATGATGAAGGCAAATGTTAGAACCCAAATCAAAGAATGAGACCTGTGTTTTAGAGGTGCATGCTTTCTGAGGGACATATTTTAAAGTTTTGTGCACATCTCTGGTTCATTAATATTAGTAGAGGTTATTGTTACCCCATTTATTAGATAAACAAAATAAGCAGCGGGGAGTTTAAATAATGTGTTCAACTTTTCCTCCCAGAGAGGGCACATTTCCAACTAGCATTCAAATTCATGTCCCATAAATTCTTTGCCCAAATGAAATATAGAAAATCGTTTTCTCTCTGAAGTATAAAAGATGTATTTTCTTTTTCTCATAAAAAATAGTTATACACTCTAGAAACTAGAGTCTCTTTAGAATATCTTTGTTATTTTAATAGAATGAGCATCTGGCCATGTTACTATTTTTAAATGCCCTGGGCAAATATTTTCAGGTTACTGACCACATGGACACTGAAAACCTAAGTATAACCTAAAGTATCGAAAACTATGGATCGGTCCTCTTTTTATAAAATAAATGCTAATCTCCTATAACTCTCTGTCCATTTCTTTGTTGTTATTTTATAACTACAAAATCTAAATTCCAATACTGTAGATCATGATTTCAAAAAAAAAAAAATGACTACTTCATCCACATACTGTTATAGTATTTATGATAAAATTTGCTTTATAGAACCTCAACCTCAAGTTCAATTCAGCACATGAAATTATATTTTTTTCTTGTCTACTCTGACTAACAGTCTGATCTGTCCCTGAGTTGGGGGTAAAGGTTCTACATAATTTATAGGCTGAAGCTGAGGATGTGTTGCAGTGTAAATCTTGTTCAGCAGGACTAATGAGATATTGACCGTTTCTTCCTTGCTACACAGAACCTTTATTTTGTACCCTACATTGGTGATAATGCATAACAACTAGGGATTTGTATATCCTGAAAAGGTGGGAATAGGTAAATATTCACAAAAGAAAATTGTGTGCTTAATGACCATATCAAACCAACATTTACATAACAAAGGGCATTATTACTACATACTAATTTTGACTCATAGTTATTTAAATAAAAATTTATCTAAAAAGTTGTTAATACATTCAGTTACTTGAAAATTATAAACTAAAATTGAATTAGGATATAAAAATTTTCAGTATTTTAATAATTTGGTAGCTAAAGTTAATTTTATAGCTCTATATTTTGTAGTGAAAACCAAATTCTATTTTGTGAATATCAGTTCTGTGTATTTAAATTATAATGAAATTAAATATAAGGAATTTTTTAATGTCAGGATCATTTTTCTGTTTATACTAGTCATAATATTTTAAAAAGAAGAGTTTATTCAAGGCCAAAATAGGTTTCATTAACTCTTTTATGAGCTCGATTAATATAGTCATTATCCTTTAAAGAGGAGGGAAAAAAGCAGGCATTTTTCCATTGATTGCTGTTTCCTCTTTTCAGCCTAATCAAATTGATGCTTAAATTCAAATTTTCACTTTATTAAAAACTAAACGTGTATCACTGCAAAGTGATTCAAGTGATAGAGGACTAACTATGAGCAGCTTGTTTTTTTTTTTCCCTAAATTTATTACAATCCCAACTGAGCAATAATTATATATCACTGTTGTATAAACTCAACTTGTTCAGTTACTTCTGAAATGTTTCCATTCTTTTCCTCTCCTTGCTTCTTAAAACAATGCCTACAACAAAATAGATTTAAAAAAAAATACTTACTGAGTAAATAGTTCATAAATCTTGTTGTCTAAATCACCATTATTTTCTATTTTAGTGTACAATTAATGTATAATTCATATTAGATGTACTAAATTAATATTAGCTTTTTGATACTGTAATTAAATGTTAAAGAAGTGATACATGTAAAGGCATTTAAGCATCAATACTATGGAGCAGTAGTTGAAATAGTTACTAGTACATATATCATCTAAAAATATATATATGAGGCTTTTTATCCTAATTGATGATAAAAGAACTCTGATGACTCCAACTTTGCCTCTTGCAAGATATAAAGTTAACTAAAGCCTTAACATTCCATATCATTTTAAGAACTGACCCTGTTTGAGGTCTGGTAAAATGCTATCATACCACAAAAATGATGATTAAGTTAGATTTCTAGTTCCCTTCTGTAAGCAATCAATAAATAGCTTTCTACCTCTTATCTAATCTGGAAGGCATTTCCTCTTTATTCTATGGGACCCTTTCTTACTTTAGAGTTGAGGAGACATGTTGAACTCTCTCCAGATTCAAGGCTCTTATTGCTTGCATTTTATTAGATTCAGTCCTTCAAATGAACTAGTGCTAGAGTTGTTTTTTTCTTCTTCTACAATATTTAGATGTTCAGTGGGGATCAGAAAAGCTATTGAGTACTAATGAAATCAGACTTTTAGGATAGGTATATGATAATGTGGGAAAAATAAATAGGAACAACTTTTTCTATAAAAAATGTATTTGTTCCTTTAAAGTTCTTGATTTTTAGCTTTGCTGTAGCCAATGAAAATATATATATTCCATAAACAAGTACTTTGATAAATACTAATATTTCCCCACCATTACCATCATAAAACATAAATTTAAATGATTAAACTATGTTTATCTCGGATTAAGGGTCAACTATATGTATTTATTTATAGATATAGATATACCTATATCTATACACACACACACTCCCATAGACAATTTAGAAGAATGGTGATATTCAGTCTTAAAGTAGAACAAATAGCTCTGCTGATTATTTTTTTTCTACATTAAGTAGAAAGCCTATGAATATCAATTTAGCCTAACTTACCGTTTTTTAAAGATTTATTTGTGAATAGAAAACCTGGGATACAGGTCAGAGATGCAGTGGGTGAGGGTATTCACTTGAGACAGAGTGGGGGGGGTAGAACAGGCAGATGTACTGAAAGGCACTGTTGAGAGGAACAGTGGGCAGACAGGAGAGGTCTGTTTTTACCACGTGGGTTATCTCCCATGTGGGTTATTATCACTTATGCTGCAGTGGCTGATAATAGCCTGATAGTGCTGAGATTTAGCTCTTTTGCCACCTGGGAGGCCCCTAATTTATCTTTCTAAATTAAAGTACACTCCTGCTACAAATTGTTCTGCAGCTTCTTCACAGGCATTACAGCCATGCGTAACTCTTTGCCCACCAAAAGCATTTAGGCCTTTTGCCTTAGCAATCTGATTTCAAGTGCAGCATTCAATTTTTGAAAAGGAATATTCTGAGGATAGATTGATATGGTATCACTACTATATAACCTCAATTCCAGACTGAGGGATTTAACAAAAGGAATTTGTAGGAACAGTCCTTTTGTGAAGCATGCAGCATTGTGTCCCTAGAGGGACTTGGGTTCAGGATTTTGAGAGTAAGGCAATGGTACTAAGAATGGCCTGATATGTGACCCTTCCAGAAGATCCCAAGTGGTAACGGTGGCTTGAAGGGGCTAATGCTAGTAGACAACAAATCTCTAGATGCAAAACTAAAACACTTGGTTTTGAAAAAATGTGAGGAAAGTCCATTTTATTTGTTGTTGTATTCCCAGTGTTTAGTGCAGTACCTGCCAATCAATATGTTCTTAGCAATTGCTGCATCAAAAGAGTGAAATTTTATGTCCAACTCCATCTGTGATGTGAGATTGAAAGTGACTTGAAGTCTCTGAACTTCAGTGGCTTTATGTGTCAAATGTACATGCGATAGATCATACATGCAACCTTACCAGGTAAATTATGAAGCAAATCATAATGAGTAGGATGAATGATAAGACTGTTTCTATGTTCATTTAAAATGTTTCTAGATATTATTTTTTATGATCAAAGAACAACACAAATTTCTCAGTGAAATTATTCAATAAAATAGATCATCCAAGTTTTAAGAATATGCATTATTCATGGAATTCAACAAAGCCCTTTTGAAATGCAGGGAAAAAATGCAAGCCATGAAGATTTATCATTTTCCTCAGTTAATCCACCCTGCAACAAAACCCTTCTCCTCACAAGTCTAGGCCAAGCCCATTGATGTTGGTTTGTGTGCACAGATATTCATGTTTTGACCACTACCTTTTTTTCTGTCTTCACCCCTCTCTTACAATGCATATTAGACCCACAGTGTCATAGCCTACTTCGTGCTGATACTTCCTTGAAATTGCAATGCTTTTTTTTTCTTAACTTATGAGCATCTTACCATGTGCTACCAATTTGCTCTCCTATAATTCACATCTGCATAATATTTCATTTGAAGAAAAATCACCTTATAATTGTTGTATACTGGTTTGTATGAGCTACATGTACTGCAAAATATAAACATGAGTATGGCTCTAATGAACACTTAAGCTAATTTCACATAGGGCAACATAACACAGTTTTCATTCTGCTAACTCTAGCTTAGTAATAAAACTCTATATCAATGTGCCTTGATCTTGGAAAATTATATTGTCATGTCAAATTCAGTTTCTTTTTCTAGGTCAGAATTTTCCAAATAATGCTTATAGGTTATAATAAGATATTATATTAAAAAAAAAACTATCATAGAAGTTTGGTAAAGTGGTGTCAAACTATTTTGTGGAAATTCCAGGTAATTCAGTATATTGATGTACAATGGGGAGGAGAACAAAGGGATGTGTTTGTGTGTGTGTGTGTGTGTGTATAATACGTATTCCCTGACTCTTCGAACATAAAGCATGTACATAAAAATCATATCCTGCAGGCCCTCCCTGGTGGCGCAGCGGGTTAAGGCACTGCACTAAGAAGCTAAAGCCACTTCCGCATGAGTTCGATTCCCGCCTGCCCCGGAGGTGACCACATGGCGTGGCAGACCTCTCCTGACCCGCCCCCTGCTCCCCTCAGCAGTGTTCTTCGTCGATCTGCCTGTTCTGCTCCCCACTCTGTCCCTGGTGAATCCTCTCACCCTCCGCATCTCTGGCCTGTACCCCAGTTCTGTGTAAATAAATAAATAAATCTTTAAAAAAAAAATCATATCCTGCAGATGTATTTATGTAGACCTATTGCCCTTATAGGAAAAATATAGTTCTGTCTTAAGAAAAATTTCCCCTCAGTAATTCTGTCTATTCAAAGAGGTGTGAATGCCTAAAATTTTCATTAGAGTGCTTTTGGATTAGGTTTTGGTTTCTGTTAAAACACCACAACTTATGAAATCACCTTATTATACATATTCCTTGTTAAAACTGCCTCTGAAAGCTAATACTGAAAACCATTTAGACTGACCATGAAAACCTTAGACATTTGAGAAGACTCTGCTACTAACAACAAAAACCCGGCAATAAAAAGAAGTGTCAGGTAACGCTATTTCAACAGTTTCTAAGGGTCAAAATGTTACAACAGTGGAAAATTACAAGGCAACTAGCTAGTCTTACCATCAAACCTTCCTAAAAAATTGCTATCTATAATCTGCCTCAAGAATGAAGTCATTTGGAGTTAACCATTATCCAAAATCTATTTACAAGTTAAGAGCTCTCTAAGCCTCCAGCTATGGAATCATGACAGTATAATAGATGGTGTGCATTGCCTTTGGAAAAATGAAGGTTACTTACCTATAAGCCTGTTTTTCTGACTATGTATCATTACCTATCAGCCATTAGAAAGCTGTTCACCGCCCCAGAGCGGTTAACTTGCTGATTGGTTTCTGATTATTATATTTCCTTGGGCAACTGATTGATTCTTATCATTTTATTTTCCTCTCTGTTGCCTGCGAAAAGATTTGTATATCATGGATAATTTTCTGAGTTCTTTCTGCCGGCAGGGGGAGTTTCATAGTTTTCTTTCAAATATTGACACAGTATATAATTCCTTTGCCAGGAGGTCTAAGCTGTGTTCCAATGATAATGTCAATGGTGGCTCATATGTACTGAGGAATAATTTCCGAAAAAACTAAATGTTCTTCCTTGTAGCACAATGACAGCTTCACATTATCACAGCAGATTTGGCCCGATCATTGCAATATTGATGATAAATATAAAATGCCTACAGTTAATCATTTTAAACACTAGTATCATTCTTTTCTATTTTTAAGACTGTTGCAGAAGATGACTTTTTAAAAATTAAAGTCGGTATCCTTTGATCAAATGGATTAAAAAATGAGACTACTGAGTGATTTTTTTTCTGGCAAATTAAAGTATAAAAACACATAGTATTTAACTATGGTACAGTAGGACTCAATTTGAAAGTCAATGAGAGCTTTACTCTGCCTAATGACCCTTAAAACTACCTGCAAAAAGTCCCTATATTTATCCAATTATTGCTACATTATTGTGCCACTTCCACAATATACTTAAAATGAATATGCATATGGGAAGGATGATAAAGTGTCTTTACGTGCTGAGAACATAAGCTAGAATAAAGAATATTGGGTGTAGGATTTGAAATAAATAACTTGGATTATAAGGGTGATAATTGTCTGGGGCGTTGAAGTGAGCAGCTGTTTAAAATGAAGGGGATACAGGAGTGAATTGGGCTTTTGTAAATATAGTGTACAGGGCAAAAGAAGAAAAGCATCTGAATGGAACCTAAGAGGGGGGATAATCAGATTTCTCTCATCTCACCACTTAGCATGAGAACAGTGCAATCCCAGCACACTCACAGAAATTCAATAATTATCATTCACTGACAGGACACCTTTGTCATCAGTATCCTGAATATTACCAATAAAAAATCTGTCATGTTTTTGTGCCCTATTGGCAATAAAGATGACATTTCTCTTTTCTTTTCTCAAAGGTTACCTTGCTCTTCATATTTTTAGCTGTTGAAAGGCAATATAACTCTAGTTGAAAAGGATGACAAGTTTAAAGCTGTATTAAAAACTAATAAAGGTGTTGCTTTACCGTAATCTATATGATTTGTTGCTTAAATGAAGTAGTGTGTCCTGTTTTAATAACAAATAGATGTAATTTGACTTTAAAAAACTAAAGTGCATATAATCTAGTAGATGCAAAATTGACTAGGCAAAATAAATTGATTAAAGAATTTTACAAATTTTAGATTTTGAAAAGGGAGGAAACATCTGACAAAATCTATATTACTTTCTAACATAAGGTAGCTATATTGTAAAGCACATGCTAACATTAAGGTTTGTATTAGTCTACAAAGAGTTGAAGTGCTGCATTTCCTTAAGTAATTTAACCATTACTTTCTGAGTTGTTAATATTGTTGCAGGGAATATTATATTTGGCAGGAACAAATTGAATATATGTCCTGTTCTCAGGAACCTTACAGTCTAGATAAGATATAAAGTAAAATGATAAAAGTTACTTAATAGTAAAGCAAATGAAGTCAGTTTCATCTAAGTATGGCGTCAATTAGCCCAAAACAATAAAACAATTTTTCTAAGTAGGCCTAGAATAGGACTTTTTATCTACTTTTGGGAAGGAGATGTCAAGCAAAGCACTATGAATATATGGAGGTTTATTCCCATTACGTAAATAATGCAAATGGTTTAAAATGAGATCAATGAGAGCTGAAGGCTAGAAGTGTCTGTTCTTGCTGAAGTCATTTGCCCATCTTTAATCAGAGGAGCTATTAATATGTCCTATTGTCCTTTTATTAATTAAATAAACATTCACTGTTCTCTTGTTTGTAAAACAGAAAGTGGTGGTCTTGGGGTCTCATCAATTCTAGCATTATCAATAAACATGCTCTATTTAAGAAAATCATCTTGTCTCAGCATAAGAATGAGATCATCCCCTTCTTGTCTGTCTGATAAAATATACTACACTCTCTTCTTTCTGCCCCAGTTCTCAAACACAGGATAAATATTCCTGGTCTACTCTATTACACTTATGAATTTGCAACCATGTGAATTCTCCATAGACATGTTATTAAATTGTTTTTCCTTTGCTAACTCACCTGATGTTATTTTGATTCCTAATTGAGTCCAGGAAAAACACAAAGGAATACCTGATGATTTCTTTTGTACCCTGCCATAAGACAATAGTGAGATGTCACTAGAGTATTTACTAAGGGAATTAGTCAATTCAGTGGTATGGAGGAAAAATGCTGGAGGAAAGATATAAAATAAGCCATAGCAGGTGTAATATTTTCTTTTCTCACAAGTTCTCAGCAGAATTTTTAAACTTTGGAAACCACTCATAAATAGCATTCTTAAGTAACAACTACTATGAAAAGCATTTGCTATATGTTAGAAATACATCAGTAAACTGCATGGACCAGTATTTTCCATTGTAAAGTGGAGTAAATAGAATGTCACTGGCAACGAAGTCACTGTGCTTGGTGTATAAACTTTTTGATTGAAAGGCATGATTTGAAATTGTTCAATAAATTGCCTCTTGATCATCTATAAGTGCATGATATGTTGACTCAAAATAAATGTACTGAAGACTGTTCTTATTTTTCTCCATGGATTATCACTGTATTTGTAATACTGTGATTTAAACATATAAACAAATACACAGTCTCTTTCAGATGATCAAAATATATTGTTCATACAGGTTTGGTCTGTATTTACATTCCCACTCATAAGTTGCCACAGTCTTGGCATTTCCTAGATAGAGAGAATTAAAAATAACTTTTGCTTTGTTAATGAAAGTAACTTTTGAAAAACAGCTGAGGATGGGGAAGAAGGGAGCATGTGTTGCCAGGGAAACCAATAGGAATTCAGTAGAGAGCTTCTAAACCTTCCCCCAGATCTCCAGGAAAGGGCAAGAAACCAGAAATAGAGTTCAGTTTTTAGCAGTCAATTAGCTATAATTAAGTTATGAAGCCCCACAAAAGAGAAAAAAAAAAAAGATACTTTGGGGCATAAGAGTTTCCAGGTTGATGAGCACATGAAGATTTGGAGAGAGTGGCACATCCGGAGTGGATTGGGAAATTGTATCCTTTCTTTATATCATTCCTTATGTATTTCTTTCATCTGGCTGTTAATTCTTATCTTGTAGAATCCTTTATTATAAGCTGAAGACTTAATGAGTGCATGGAATTGCTGAGTTCTGTGTGTCTTTTTAGATAATTAATCAAACCTGAGGAGAGTGTTCTGAGAAACTAATTTATAGCCAGTCTATCAGAAACACAGATAATAATCTGGTCTTAGTGAGAGCAGCTGAAGTCTGAGGAGGGATCTGAAAAACTTCTCTCTGTAGCTGGTTGGTGTCAGAAGGCCAGCTAACTGTTGAACTCATCTTGGGCATACACTTCGAAGGGAAGGGATAGTCATGGGAAACAGCCCTTAACATGTGTAAACTGAGGCAATATTCCAGATAGTGTGAAAATGGACTCAAATTCTCATAGAAAATGATGGTGTCCATTATTTGCTTGTCAGCATGGGAAAGTCTCTATACACAAATTTAAATTGGGTTAAAGAACCCTACAACTCAGTAGGTAGAAGTTTGAGTACCTGAGTACTTGAGTACTTAAAAAAAACAACAACAACAACAAAAAAAAACTTTATCGTCAAAAAAAAAAAATTCATGGACAGACAATGTTTATATACTCTTTTTCACTCAACAGACTTACAGCTATAGTTTTTACATTAACATCAACAATGGAAAAGTCCATTCTAATATATATTTCATATAAATATATACAATATTGTTTCAGTAAAATGACTTTGAGCAACTGCAATGCATCAATTATTGTAAATGCGGTTCAGAAGAGATGAGAACATCTATAACTTATTTATAGAAAGAATTTCACAAATGTCTACTTGATTTAAACAAATCCAAAAAATAACAAAAATTTGTTTTTTAATTATTTTTTACTTTCAAATATTTCCAGATTATCCATGAAGAGATTTTTGATGTCAGAGATCATGTCTCACTTTTATTTAGATAATTAGTACCAAGTGGAATTTCAGTATCTTTTGTGTGCGTGTGTGAGTATATGTGCACAATAGATGTTGTTTGGTTGTCTGAAGGGAAAACTGGGAGATAGGAGTCTGAGGAAGAAAAACAAAAATCATTGTTTAACATATGTTCATCATCACTTTATAAGTAAACTCAAAAAAATGCTCTACTCAATTTTCTAGTAGTGATCTTTCTAAATTAAATACTTCTGTGCTAATTTAAAAGGAAAACATGAATACATTTTTGTAAAAATATAAGAAAATATTATAATAAAATTGATTATGTAGTAATATAGGCTTTATTAGTTATAGAAGTCATTTATACCTACAACAAATGAACTCAAACTTCAAGAGGATGACTGTACATGTCTTTCTCCTTTGTTCTTTTTGATATTTTTTGTGTGTTATGTGGAATTTTCTAGGCTATAGTCTATAACTGCTTCTCTCAAAATCAAAAAGAAAAATTTTTAGTCTTGCTATCATTTGTCCTAATAACTATGCAAAACAAAATTGGGAATATTAGAGTTGTTCCTTCTTGTCACTAGGATTTTAATCTTAATATTCAGGAAATAAAAGGCTAACCTATGGGCTAGAATGAACTGCCTCAATTTTTCTCTACTTATAAGGTTTTGTTAACACATATTCAATACAATTACATTTTAAACTATTTCATAGCATACAAAAATCTTATTGGCACTTAAAATTAATGAATCAGTTACGTTTACATTGGTTAGAAATGATCTTCGATATTAGTCAACTAAAATAAAAATAAATACTGACTCATTTTTGTGAACAAACTGTGATACGTTAGAAAGTCTATACAATGTTTATGTATTTTTATAGTAGTAAACATTCTTGTCATAGAAAAATGGTTTTCTATTGTGATCATGCTAACAAAAATTGAAACAATATTTAATATTTTTTCAAGTTATATGGAAACAGATTTTTAGTGTGTCACAACTAGCACATTCTCACTTTATAGTTAAATAATGCATACTATTAGCATTGAAATAACACCACACCTTTTTCTCCCTTCTATTGGATCCTATTATATTTTAACATTCTAAACTAGACCTTTTCTGCCTAAGGTAGTTAATTAAAGAGCATCTAGGTATTACTATACACAGAAGTGTTTTTGAATAATACATGAAGACTGACTGAAGTCAATCTCTTTATATTTTTATCTTTTATTCATTAAGAAATTTTAAAAATGAAAGGTAGGAGGGAATGGAGAAATAAATTCTACAAATTTACAGTTACGGCAGTGAAACTGTAGAAATATGGCACAATATGGGCTGTAAAGTAGCAGGTCTTAAAGATGAGTTGCTATACTTTAGTATTACTGTTTTGTATTGAGCTTCCCTGTCTCATTTGTCATTGCCTATTTAAAACATCTGCATTTGCCTTTTACATTGATTATGTCTGATATTAGAAATGATACATATTGCTCAGAGTGAAGATTGTGATTCTCTTACATCAAATGCCTTCCATTTATCCTCAGAAAATATTACTGAATAATGCACATATGCAGAACTATTGGAACAACTGGGAAACATAATAATGAATAAAATCAGTGAGAAGTTATACCCTCAAAAATTTTAATTCCAGTGGAGTGTACAGGGTATGGATAATGAATATAATGTCCAAGCAAAAATCATAGTGTATCAAAGAATGTTAACTGATAAATGTAAAATACAAGAGAAAAGGGAAATGAGAATAATTAGTGACTGAATTTTTTTATTACTCAAAAGTTGGAAGTATGGCAATGTTTAAATAATGGGATGAGGTTTTGTTTATGTTCATTTGCTTAACAAATATACTCCTCGTTCTGATGATTAATCGTTCAAAGTGAGTTTTATTAACTTAAAAAGCAAAATAAGAACACACAGAAGAATAATTAAATCTCAACTTAATTTACCTCTTTCTGACTTAAATAGGATGAAATTATCCATACTAAGAGACAGATGTCCAAAAACTAAGAGTGTAATTTCTCATCTGGATATATTTATGATTCTCTAAGTAAATTACAATATCCTTGATACTTAATTCCTTACTAGGATGAAGGAGTAGGTTGGATATTCTCTTAAATATTTAATTCTATTTTCTGGATTCTCCTCCTCCTCATTGTCTTTCTCCTGGCTTCTTAACTTTCATCAGCTAATTCTCATAAGGACAAATGGATACTGTCTCATTGTAATGTAACATAATTTATCTCTAGATATGATTTGGCTCCACTTGCTAATTACAATGGTGACCATTTTCCTTTATATATTGTATCTGAAATGCATATCAGACAAAACTTCACTGAAATAGACAGTTATTTTGGGTTGATGTAAGAAGAGACATCCTCCCTAAATTCCCAGATGAATGTTCAAAGAGCACAAATATGTAAAGGCCAAATCATACTTCCAAATATTAAATGAAAACTGGAATTAAAACCCAAGAGGTTCCTAAAAATGAAATTTCAGGTAAAAATATGTAATGAGGAAGATATTTTAAGTAAAAATAATGCCCTTGTGTTTTTACGGCATATGAAATGTCCTGCTGCCTACTCTGACTCTTCATAAGGCCTACTCATGGGTAAGGCTTGATAGCTAGATTTCAGAATGCTGTGTTTCATTGCAGTTACTGTGATTATATAGTGAAACATGAGTAATGAATTGATTTATCAAATTTCATAAACTCACAAGTAAATGTCTATTTCCAAATATATGTTAAGAAAATGTGCTAACAAATGATAAATTTTTTAATTTAAATCAGTATGATGTGTCAAGTTATTGTAATCTCTATTTTTTTGTTTCCATTTAATATGCTTTTCCATTAGTTAGGCACAACTAAATAAAAAAGTAATCAGACTATTAAATTCTGAATCTGTAAGTATATGTGACTATATCTTAGGATCTAGTAAAAGAATGTTTTCTTGTGCAAATTTCATGATTTCACTTTTCTCAGAAGTGTTTTAAGTAGTTTTTACCAATGAGGAATTGGATATAAAAATATAGGTTATTTTTTTTCAAATTGTATCTGGAAACTGTACTACCTCAAATAACCATGTTCGAATAATGAACCATAGGTGGAATGAAGTTGCAAGTTCAAAGTCAACTATATTTTACCCCTGTCTGACCTGTATAATTTATTAAGTAGTAATATGAGAAAAATAATCATAGTGATGATATTCAGGTTGTGTATCTATGGGTCCTGAACACAGGTACCTTTCTAGATCAGGATTCAGTGGTCAGAAATGGAAAGAAGACCTTACCTATGGGTGGAGTTTACATTATAGCAGGCAAAATATACATGCTAAGAAATTAATATAATCATATAAATTATCCGTGTATGTAAATAAACATGCTAGCATGTGGCACAGTGGTGAGTTAGAAGGGAGAGAAATAGAGTGGGTGTGTTAGCCCGTTAAGGTAGGGAGAGCGATGCCTGTGGAAAATTAACAGGTAACATACCTAGGACCTCAGGAAACATTTGCCAGAGGGAGGAAGCCATGGATGAGCCAAGAAATCCGAGAAGGGAGGAAGGTAGCACTCCAACCAATTTGCAAGATCCGTAAAGCCAGAGAAGAGCAAGACCAAGAGAAAAAGACCTATCCCAGTCTGCTTCCAGGCCTGATAAAAACTGCACTCTGGGAGCATAGTATGGATAGGTGGGGGAGTGCTTTTGAACCCCCTTCCTGGACTGATTAACAATACATGGTGTGCACCTGCACAGTAAACTCCAGCTAGGGATGGAGTAATCAGCACTCTGCACCCCATTTGACTCAGGTATTCCCTGCCTTTCTCTGTAGTTGATCTCCCATTGGTTCTGCTTGCCTGCACCTCTCCTGGTTGTCCTCTCTCTCAATCAACTTTGCTTTGCTTAGTCTAGATGTGGCTTTGGATGAGTTCATGGCCATAGTCAAGGACCCAGGAACCCAAAAGCCCAGAAACAGGTGATTATGGAGGGCTTCCATAAATAAGTAGCCATAGAATAAAATACATGACTGACAATCATTGGTCCAAAAATCCCTCAAACTTTTGGCTGTATCTAATTGATCATGCCATCTCAAACCTGGTTATATTTTAAAAAGTTGTTAATATGTTTTGGGCCCTGGCATTTAACACAACTGAAAGTGCTTTAACCATATAGAACAAAAATAACATATATGAATTTATATATATATATATATGTATATATATATGAATATATATGAATTTATGTATATATATATGTTAATAGGGTATAATGCAGTATAATAGAACTATTAGAATACTAATCCATAACTCACAGAACCTAAGATAACATCATGAAGAGCAAAGCTGACTATGGATATGTTAAAACTCAAGGATATATCTTGGAAACTCTAAATCAAATTTCATATATCTTCCTGAATATATTAATAACAATCATTGAAAATTAACTTCTTATTGAAATATATTAAACCATATTACATTATTGAAACATTGAAATGATGCACATTCTGAATATAGAATTGATTTTCATGAAAGCTTATCTTTATGCTATATTAAAAAGGCAAACAAAAAATAATCTAAACTTTTGCATCTTTAGGGTTTAAATGAAAGTTAAGTCAAGTAAACAAAACCAAAGAAATCTCTTTGTCTTTAAAATTTTCAGTCATTTAATTTTCAGTTGAAAATTCTGAGGAAGTAGTTTACTTTGTACTAACATTGTTTTGGCTGAAATTTGACACTAATATGAACATAATGCATTGTGAGGTTGGCTATTACAATTAATATTACTTAGATATCCCTTCTTGATGGATGTATAAATGACTGGGGAGAATTTACAGTAAGGACACATGCATGCCCTTATTAGAGAATATTAGTGGATAGTTAGCCTTGTAAATACTTCAGTAGCTGTTCTTTTGGTTAAATACATAGATAAATTTGAATGGTAACCTTATAAACTTACAAGTCTTGTCATGTTTAATGAGTAAACTAAAAGAATATACTTGGGCCCTCCCTGGTGGTGCAGCGGGTTAAAGCACAGCATTGAGAAGCTAAAGCCACTTCCGCATGAGTTCGATTCCTGCCTGCCCGGGAGGTGACCACATGGCGTGGCAGACCTCTCCTGGCCCGTCCGCTGCTCCCCTCAGCAGTGTACTTCGTCGATCTGCCTGTTCTGCTCCCCACTCTGTCTCTGGTGAAGCCTCTCACCGCCCCTGAGCCTCTGGCCTGTACCCCAGTTCTATATGAATTAAAAAAAAAAAAACCTGTTTAAAAAAAAAAGAATATACTTATTTTCAAATAATATGTATCTGTAGTAATAATTTTAAAATGACTGTACTGAATTGATTGCTATTTAGTACATTTTTAGTTCCCTTGAATATGTCATGGAGGGATATAGTCCTAATAGTTCCTGTATTTAAACTAAAAAGAAAGCCTACCTGTTAAAATGAAGGCAATCCAAAGTTCATATATAAAGTAGGTACAATAAGCATTGATTCAGCTTGATAATATGTGACTTCGTACTAATTTTGAAAATCTCGCTTAAAGTTGGTTGTATCTGACCTAGGAAAGACAACTGACATTTATAACATAAAGGTTTGCAAGTAGACAGAGAACATGAATGCTGTTTATTTAGCAATTCAGTTCTATTTAAAATTCCAAAAATGCATTGCCTATACATGTAGAATAAATATTATTTTTAACTTTCCTATGCAGAGAAGCTTTGCTGCAAATTATTTTGATGTATAAAAATGTGTCAGTGAATAAACAGCTACTATATTAATAGTATGTGTAGTTAAAATCCTTGGTATAGACTCTATCTATCCTAGATTACATTGACTAAGAACAAAACCTTAAAAAGTGACAATGAAAGGTAATCTATGAACTAAGATGGGGGAAGACTTACCAAATAAATTAACATTCATAAGATCCACTGTGTATCTATCTATGTTTATATCTCTATCTATCTATAATTTCTGAATAATTGACAGCGAAGTTAGAATATGACCAGCAGAATATGTGGTAGAAATGTTTGTGAGACTATACGGCTAAAGATTACTGATGATTTTGTCACTTGTCAAACACCCAAAGAAGAAGGAACAGATCCTGTAGGCAGGTTGTTAAGAAAAGGGTAATTTTTTTTATTATTGATAAAATGCAAAATGAGTGATAAGAGTCAAAGTCTAAGAAAGAAACCCAAAGAAAGGGAACATAGGAATTTTATAGAGAAGGTGTTGTGCTTGAATCTGGGAAATAAATGTTGTTTAGGGGAATGGGGCAAATTAGAAAATAGACATTTTTTTTTTTAAAGATTTATTTATTTATTCATACAGAACTGGGGTACAGGCCAGAGGCTCAGGGGCGGTGAGAGGCTTCACCAGAGACAGAGTGGGGAGCAGAACAGGCAGATCGACGAAGTACACTGCTGAGGGGAGCAGCGGGCGGGTCAGGAGAGGTCTGGCTCGCCATGTGGTCTCCTCTGGGGCAGGCGGCAGGCGGGAATCAAACTCATACGGAAGTGGCTTCAGATTCCCAGTGCTGTGCTTTAACCCGCTGCGCCACCAGGGAGGGCCAGAAAATAGACATTTTTAGCTCAAGTAGGACTATTTAGCTCAACAAACACAGATCTTTCCTGTAAAACATGTTCCTTCCTAATTGCCATTTCATCTGGAAACAGAAGTTACAAATTTTAACATATAGTTTACAGAAGGAAATATATTTGCTAGTATTTTAAATTAATTCTTGTGTCATCATGTCAGTATTAAATTTAATGTTTACTGTATTTCAGAATTGGAGCTAATATTTTTTAGCATGCCTGGTGTTAGCTAATCTCCCTAAGATTGATAGGAAGATTAATGAATTAATATAGTTATGTAATGATTGTAATTGTTAGTAAGTTAGCCTTCTGATAATAAATAATACATGTACAATACTTTTAAAAGTATCTCAACACAAATGAATCACTAAGTAGAAGGATATCTCTTTGGCAGTAGAATAGTATAGTGACTAAGAATATAAGTTCTAGGGTAACCTCTAGATCTGTCACTGACTCCCTCAACTTTTGATATGGGTAAGTGACAACTTGTGGGTACCTTTATTTCACGTAATAAGTGGATATAGTAAAGATTAAATTATTATTATTTCTAAATTGGTGGCCTCTGAAGGCAGTTTTATTTGGGTAGCAGTGGATTCAAAGAAAATGGCAATCAGTCATGAGTCATTGTCCATGCATAGTGTGATTAAAACCTTCCATTTCTAGAAAATAATTAAACCAACACAAAAGAGAAAATGTTTAACACATTCTACTATTAAAATTATTTTCTCTCTACCTTCATCCTAATCCTGTCTTGTGCAAAACATACATTTGTAAACTAAATTCTCATTTATTAATTTTATCTTTCATACTTAAGAGACAACATAACTGAAAAGCTTTTCTGTTGGCTTTGTTGGTAAATTCAATAAGGGGTCTTAGATTGAGTTCTCAATATTTGACTTGTCCAGGTGTTGAGAACCAAAGCACAGACAGTATACTCTCACCAAACTCCACCAGCACCAGGGGTATTGACAAACTGGAGACATAGATTTTGTGCTATTCATATTCCATATTGTTGCTATTTAGGAAAATAGATCAGACTAGTAATAAATTTCTGTACTAAGGAAAGACAGGAATTAGACCAATTCAAGGTAGTACTATATTGCAAGTTTGCTGCTAAGCAACAGAGTATAGATGGAAGAGTGTTGCTAGGCAGCATACCTCATCTATTCCACCGCTGAGAAATTCTTTGTTAGTGCAAAGAGAATAGCTCAACATTCATTTCTCATAAAGCTTTTACATGTTTTAGTAAGCTTATGCAAAGGCAGAATCACTTTAAATATGACATAGAGATTTTGGAAACAGTGGATATACCACTATTTGGTGACTGGTAATACAACATTGTTGATTAACTCATCTCTATAAACATCAATTTGGTAATTGCTACAATTGACAAAACACAACTGAAAGAATAACAAATAGAGTTCATATTCTTGATATAAAAATATTTGGTATAAATCTAAAGGACATTTTTTAAAACTTCATTAGGAAAAAAAATCTTGACTAGACATAATATGGATAAAAGCACACACACAAGCAGCAACTAAAAACCTTATTTGCAATATCTTATACCTAAGTGTTACTCAGTTTTTGTTCCAATGTCTCCTTTTTATTCAGTATTCTTTTCTGAGATAGGACTGTATGATTCAATTCTGCTGCCATACAAAATATTACAGACTAATTAGCTTAAATGTTGGGTTGTATTTTCTCATATTCACATAACTTCCTGCCTCCATTTCCATAAACTCTATCTAGCAGGAGCAAGAGTTGTCTTCCCAAACTAGTCTAAGTGAACTGGACATGTTGCTGAAACATTGGCCTGAACAGAGGGTTTGTATCACTGCTAACAAGAGTTTTCTAATTTCTTGTTTTAATGATCCACTCATATAGTTCACCAGACTAACGAATGACAGTGTTCTGATATAAGAGACCCCATTCAAGAGCCTTATCTATGCAAAACATGTTAATAGATCTCGGTGAAAGCTATAGTTTTAACAGCTAATGGCTTACAATTCCCTAGAAGAGGATATGACCACATATAGTGCTGATGAAACTATTAACAGTGGCCAACAGTTCACGAGCATGCTCAAACATAGAGCCTTGGGGGAGATTTAAGATGCTAAGGAGACATGTGACAAGTGAAGATGCATGTAACATAGTTGAGGTGACCCAGTGTGTGTTTTCCCACTCTGTCCTTCATATAAATGCTCAACTCTCAGGCTAGATTAAACCTTTCACCTGGTAGTATTACTGATTCTCAAAGCTTTCTACTGCTGCTCACATTATGTCAGATCATAGCATCATCTATACTTCATAACTCTTAGCAAACTAATTATTTTTTGCTTTTCATTTTGTTTATAATAGTTTATTTTTACATCATTTTGTACATTTTTTTTTCATCTCAATTGTAATCCCCATCGGTTTCCCATCACCAAGTCACCCATGTGCCATCACCATAGTTCCGTGCAATTTCTCCCCCCACCCCACCCCCCATTTTAGATCCTATTCCCTACTCCCCTCCCACAAAATTTCTCTGGTATTTGGTTGTTCATTATTCTTATTATTTTCTTGCCTGGCCCATTATACTCCTGCTATGAACAAAACCATCCGGTATTTTTCTTTCTCTTTCTGGCTTATCTCACTAACCATGAACTTTTCCAGCTCCATCCAAGTTGCTGCAAAAGTCATGTGTTTTTTTTTTTTTTTTGGTTGCTGAGTAATATTCCATTGTATATATGTACCACAACTTTTTAATCCAGTCATCTACTTTTGGGCACTTGGGCTGCTTCCATGTTTTTCCAATTGTAAATAAAGCAGCAATAAACATGGGGGTGCAGGTATCTTTTTGAATCAGTGTTTTTGTGTCTTTTGGGTAGATACCTAGGAGTGGAATTGCTGGGTCATAGGGAAGCTCCATGTTAAGCAGTTTGAGGAACCTTCAAACAGTTTTCCATAGTTGTTGTACTAGTAGCAAACTAAATATTAATTGCTTCATGACTATATTTCCTTAAACTATAACCCATGAAAGAAGAGGAATCAGTTTCATCTCTTTATAAAAGTCTTCCCAGTGTTTGGCACAATCTCAACATATGAAATACATATTTATAAAACAAATACATTAGTTTCACAAATGGTCATACTGATGTAAAATGAAAGAGCATGTTATTTATGTATGTAATTAGTTTGTGATTTATTATTAAATGAGAGTTCAGAAATTATATTTTATACTTTTACCAGATTTTACTAAACTACATTAGAAGAAATACTGATATATTTCAGGAACTTTAAGAAGTATATATATGTATGTGTGTGTGTGTATATTCCAATAATATTCCAATAACTTTCTTCTGAGGAAATCTATTGTAAATAACATCATGTGATTTTTGAGAAAATTGTTCTATTTTATCTTACTTTTTAATAACAAAATGAGTACAGCTTGTATATACAACAGATAATTTTCAGTGGCAATAACATTTATAGAATGTCATACTATACAAAACAAAAATTATGTTTATAAATAATGCTTGCTTCTCTTGAAGGTATTCTGGCTAGAATATAGGGTACAAAATTGAATTTATATAGTATCATAATTTTTTAATTAAAATGTGAATTTATATATATATATATAATGTATGTGTGCATGTGTATATGTACAATCATGTCCTGCAACCAGAAACAGAACATGCAGTAAAATGCATAAAACCAGAAACAACATACAGTATCAATAGTTGTGTTTCATTAGTAGTTAAGTTATAGATTCATTATTACTATTTTAAAATGTTTCTATTTCCTAGTTCTCTACAGCATAAGGAATCATTAAATTGTAATCAGAGTAAAACAAAATTAAAGAATTGTATAAATAATGCTGGAATTGTGACTATCTTGATGGGACACCTTTGATCAGGACAGATATCTTAATGAAGGAAATGTTCTGTTGTGCTGCAAATCCTGGAATGTTTACAAGCCTCATATAACTTTCTTCCTGTTGAAAACGCTAGCACGGCCTAAATTTGAACAATCTAATTCAAGACAGAGTAAAAAGATCAGTTGTCAAGTTATTCCCAGTTGTGTCAAGACAGCATCTGCCAGTGCTCAGTGGGGGTGTCAAGTAAAGGCAAATTATAAAGTAGCTGCAGCATCTTGCCCGCAAGAGGTATCAGGACCTCACTTGGGCTTTATACTGTCTTCCCTTTTTCATCCTCTCTTTACCATTAATTTTCTACACCTGCTTCCCCTTCCTTCACCTCAATTCTACCTGTTCTCTCTACAAGCAGCTCCATCAATGCTTCAGATATCCAGAAACTTCACATGAAACCGAAGACTCTTATTGTCTGGTTTTGATTACTTCAAATAGACATACACCATGATAAGATGGAATACTTGAAAATCCAGTGATTTAAGTGAAAAATCACTAAAATAATGTTCACCATAATGCTTTGAAAGAAAATGTAAGACTTACTTAAATCACATAATTGCAATTTTGCTTAAATCACTTTGTCAACATAGAAATGTATTCCTAGATGATTGGATGAACTGATATAAAGCCTTTATTTAATTTAACCTTTATTTAATTTGTAAGTTATAGTAGCTGTGTGTTAAAAATTCATTGACTTTCTGTATGGTGAATTGAAATATTAAACAACCTAAGTTGAAATAGTTTCCCAATTTTAGAAGTAACTTTGCTGAAGAATGTTCTTTATGTTTTAAAAGTGACACAACATAGATATAATTTTTATATAGGCTGTGATTTTTATGTTATTATAGGTTTATAGATATTTACTTTCATCACAGCAAAACAATTATTGAGTTGAAAAAGAAAAAAAAATCTCAGAAAATAATGTACGTGTGTGTGTGTATGTGTGTGTGTGTATATATATATATATATATGTATATATATATATATATATATACATATACATATGTCAAACCAGGAAAGGTAAACAATGATTCTAAAACAACAAAATAATTATGGTGCTTATTATTTTCTCTTGGCATATTTCTGCTTAAATCTAGATTTTGTGTTTTTCTCTCTAATGTGGTATTAATGTATGAGTGATGGAACTTAAATCTATGAATAGCTATCACATTGCACATTGTGTTAATATTTTATCCTTTATTTTATCTTTTAAGATTTATTTACTTGTGCATACAAGAACTGGGGTACAGGCCAGAGATGTGTAGGGGTGAGATGAATCAGAGACAGAGTGGGGAACATAACAGGCAGGTTGACTGAAATACATTGCTGAAGGGAACAATTATCCTTAATTTTGGGTAAGTTCATTAAAACTTAGTGGTAATTAATAAAGAAATTTATGAAACAGTTTTTAAATTTTTTAAAGATGTATTTATTTATGCATACATAGCTGGGGTACAGACCAGAGGTGTAGGGATGGTGAGAGGATTCACCAGAGTCAAAGTGGGGAGCAGAACTGGCAGATCAACAAAGTACACTGCTGAGGGGAGCAGCGGGCCTGTCAGGAGAGGTCTACAACACATGTGGGTCACCACCCGGATGGGGATCAAACTCATGCTAAAGTGGCTTTAGCTTCTTAGTGCTGTGCTTTAACCTGCTTCACCACCAGGGAGGCTCTGGAACAGCTTTTAAAGGCCTGCTGCATAATAAACTTTGTGCTGAGTTCTTTATTTGCATATTTATTTTAGTTAATATGGAAGTCTATGATATAGATGTTTTGACCATTAGTGAGGAGGAAAGTACATACACATGTCATTTGTGGGGTGTGCAGCAGAGCACTCCCCTAAATTACATAAAAATTATTTTTTTAGGCAAAGCAAAATTTAGTAATTTTAGACATTTTAAATATAGGCACAAGTGAATTTTATAAATTGTATTTTATCCATTGCATAAAAATGTATCACAGTGTAGCTTTTATTAAAATATAAAAAAAAGAAACTAGAAAAAAGTAAATGAAAATGCACCTTGATGTATTTTTTTCATATACACTCTGCTACATGTGTCTTTTATTTTTGAAGCTCCTTCTTTGAGTTAATAGCTACAGGGTGCCAGTTAGTAAGAGTGTGAGTATTCCAGCTTACTAATGAATTGACTGGCTTTTTAACATCAGGATCACGTTTGCAAACCTTTACAGATGAAAGGAATACAAATTTACATTTCCATTCTATATATCAGTATTTCAGAATAATAATAATAAAAAGCAAACACAAAAGCAGTTGTAAAGGATTTTGCATCTTCCTTGTTGTCCCTTATTGACCCAACTCAACTGTGAAATATATAAATGTAGTGGAAAATGCACTCCCAATTTGAAAAGGAAAAATATCATAAAAAAGTAATTATAAACATCTAAATATATTAGTTGAGGGTTGAACCATACATCTATGTTGTAAATAGAAAGTGATTATTACAAATATGTGTATACATACACTAGTATATGTAGGTATATTTAGTTATTATACATACAGCTAGATTCAAATAAAATAATTAATTGGATGCCTACTGATACAATATGAAATATTGATATGTTCCATATGGAAACTATTAATGACAAAATTTCTCTCAAAGATTTAATAGCTATAACGTAAATCAAAATTTTGTTTAAAACTTCATCTCTTAATCAAACTAAATTATCTCTTCTTTATTATCTCATGTAGTTTTTTCTTGAATGTATTCATTTAAGGGAAGATGCCACCACAGATTATCAATTTGGTTATTGTAGATACTCAATTTTAGAAGATCTTCCCATAATGAAGGAACAAATTATTCCTTAAATAACTTTTATTTCTTAATCTCTTGCCCCTCTAATATATTACAGAGTATGCACATCTATCTACCTCTGTGTGAACTTACTGTATTACTTCGGATATGTTCTTTGGTAGTGCAAATGTTCCATTCACTGATTCCCCAGGAGCTGGTTTCTAGTTATATGATTTTGTTCACTGCCCTTGAGATGCATCTTGAATGTTAAGGAAGACATAAAACAGAATGTCCAACTGGACAGAGCAGATGTTACATTAATGTTGGATTGTTGTCTAATGAACACAGGTTAGCGGGACCATGACCAAGGAGATCCTTGAAAGTTGTTAAAGTTTCTAAAGATTAGAATTTTTTGAAGAATTTAATTTCATTTTAAGTGTAGTAGTTCTACTTTACTTGTTCTTGCAAATATTTTTTTCAGCAAATTTCCCATCTTTGTTATGTGCCATAAGAAAAAAAAATCTAATTGTATTACATTAAAGTCTTTATTTGCCTAAATAAATTCTAACTTTTTGTCCTGAACATCTTTGGGGTAGCCCTATTTTTATATGTAATTAATAAGCATCTGCCAGTTTCAAGAACATGCCCTCAAGTCTTATCTAAGTATCTGCTTAATAGGGCAGTGTTGTAACAGATGCTTAAAACCTACATCTACTATAAAACAAGATTAGACTTTAGCTCTCCATTAGCCATAAAATATAGTGTGCTCAAGAATAGATTTTCTTATTTCAGTATAAAACAGATAAATATTTTTTACTGCTTACCCTCTAGATGGCAGACCAAGTGACATTCCTCCCAGTAAGAAAACTATTAAAAGGTAAAAAAAAATAATAATATTTCCCATTGTTTCTATTTAAGCAATTTATTGAAAAATTGTATGGATAATCAGTAGCTACTGGTCATGGTTAATACACTAGTCTTATTAATATATAATCTCTAAAATTCAACTTAAAGATCTAATCATTATTTTCTGTCTATGAGTATTTCCTCATTTTGCACAGCATTTTCAAAATCTTCAACAATATCTAAATATCATTTCATTGTAATAGAACTTGAAATAAATTAATGCAAAACATTTTTTTAAAAAAAACTGCATTATCATACACAGAAAAGCTTTTCTCTAATTAATATTAAAGGTTACCACTCTTGAGTTCATTCAGCTGGGTGATTCATTATGAAATATCACTTTCATAAAGAACAAAAGATGATTATATTCAAAATCTATAATTTGCCTTTTTCCCATGTATACCTAATTCTTGCCTATGTTACTGCCAATAAGCAATAACACAGCAGTTCAGATATAGCAAATTAAAATAAAACAGAAAATTCCAAAACTCTGAGTACCTTGAAAATCTAATACAGAAAAATTATGCCAGTTTTTTTTCTTAAATATGATTAATTTGTTTAGAATAATTGTAACTTGGAATCGTGCTTTTCCTCAAGATCAAAGACTACTTTAAATTATATACAGAATTATCTTAGCCAGGTATACTTTCTACTTAATTGGAAACTAAATTTTATGCTATTTTTGAACATCATGTAATCCAAATATTGCTTACCTTCCATTTTACTTTGTGCTTGTTACAGCTTTGCGGCCAGTTGAAATACTAACATTAACCTTGATAAAAAGTCAATACTTATTTACTCTTTTTTAAAGATGTATTTATTTATGCATACAGAACTGGAGTATAGGCCAGAGGGCAGGTGCGGTGAGAGGATTCACCAAAGACAGAGTGGGGAGCAGAACAGGCAGATTGATGAAGTACACTGCTGAGGGGAGCAGCTAGTGAGGCAGGAGAGGTCTGCCACACTAGGTGGTCACCTCTGGGCTGGGGATCAAACTTACACTGAAGTGGCTGCCTTTCTTTTAGAGTGCTGCACCTTAACCGACTGCGCCACCAGGAAGGGCCGATATTTATTTACTCTTTATAAATTATTTTACTTGATTTATACAGCTGATTATTTAAATCCTCACTAATTTTGTCAACATGATTATACTGGTTAAAAAATGTGATAGGAAGAAATTCTTTTCTTTTTTTTTGAAAGCTCAGATGATTGTACATACGTGAATCTACTTTAAGTATATAAATTTAAGGTAAGCTTAGCATAACCCCTGATTAGATTTAGTTGATAATTTTATGTGTATTACTGTTAATAAACTCAGTGAAAAACAATGTAGGTAGACAGCTCTTTTCAATCGCTTTGAAAATTTTGGAGGAAAAACTTTATTAATGAATCATTTCAATTATGAAACTTTCCCTAGTGAATATGTATAGTGTAGAAATAGGACTTCTCATCCCTTCCATTAAAATTATTTCACACAGTTAGTATTATTGAGTGTTCTATGTGTAGTAAGAAAAACATTGTATATTCAAGGGCATGGTTGCTGCTCTAAGGTCTTGCCATAACTTACTCCGACAATAAAATGTGGGTATAAAATATACCAGATGAGAATGTGGTTAAATCTCTGAGGCGTGGAGTAGCTTAAATCTCTTCTAACACATAGTGCCCTGTTACAACTTCCAAATGTGAGATTTTTATCGATCAAACAGTATCCTTTGTTTCTTTTCCCATTTTTCTAAAAAGACATAAAGTTTAGCTGCATTGAAAAGTAAAATACAACAAGGGTGGAAGCCTTTAATGATCATCTTAGAAGGCAACCAACTAGAAAGAATTTGCAAATGCACTATTAGTAATAATTTTAAGGTGTAGATTATTATGTGTCTCATCTACATCAAGGGTATTGTTTCTAGTAGCCTAGCATTTAAAATGATTTGCATGTTCATTCAGGAATAACTCATTTTATACAGATAGTTAATGTCTGTTAAATAAATGTTGAAAATGAATGAGTTCATTTGAGTTTGTTCATCTACACTCTAATGATTTTCCAGTGTATGCTCGCTACTGCTGTGGGCACTGAAGATTTGGTGGGGAACAGCTGGGTAGGACCCATTGTTCTTATGAAATATGGGCATCAAACCACAAATAACCAGATATTTGGGGAAATAATCACTGGTTTGGGAACATAAGTGACCGTTTCCCTGTCTTCTGTATACAGTTAACTAGTAAGAGTCTGGCAGCTTTATTGTATGTGTGTGCCATCTACACATCAAAGTTCAAAGATGAAAATTAATATTGTATAATTAGAGATTGTTGGGGATACAACCATATATATTTAGCCAGCCTTTTAAGTTGTAATAAATCTATTTGCTTGAGAATGTGATTCCTAATCTAACTCTCAGTATGAAGTTTGCAGTGCATAACATGGACTATGCATGTGTATATGTGTGTATGATTACATGGAAGTATACACATTGAAACCCACACATATATACACATATACACATATATGTAGTGATATTTTATTCTTAAATGAATTACTAAGAAAGACAATTCAAGTCAAAGAATGAACATAGCTTTACAGAAAAATTCAAGAATATAAAAAAAAATTTAAACAAAATCTATTTAAATTAGAATGCATTTTAAATATATATGGAGGCACACCCACTAAATGAAATTGTGATAAAATTTTGTCGTCACATTAGAATATATCTCCAGAATCTAAAGTGTTTATCTCTGTGGGGAGAACAATAGTCATTTGTTTTATAAAGGAATTCACAATGCAAGTTATATTCTCATAATACAATATTTTATTGCCTATCTTGCTTTTAAAATAACTTTCACTAATAATTTTCCATGTTTTATTGAACAACTAGCCCTTTCATCCATTTCAAATTTTCACTATCGACTTTCCTTTCTAAATTTTTCTTACATTAATACTTAGAATTTATCATTCAAAGAACTGACAAATTTCAATTGCTAGTATATTCAACTAAGTAGATTAATTGCTTTCTAAACTACTTGTTGAAAATCATCTCTACCCCAGCACTTAAAATATCTCATCTCTGTCACCCAACCATATTGCCAAGAGCTATTCTAGAAATATAAGCAAAATCTCAGTTTCTTGTTCAGGTTTTTATCATTAGCTGTCCTCTCAAAGTCCTTCGCCTTTCTACTGTAACATTCAGGGTTCTCTGCATATCTGAATTACAACTTTTTAAAATTTGTTTTACACTGTCTTTAAATTTCTACTTCACCTTTCCCCTCTCTTTGCTGATGAACATTTTTTTTTCCTCATAGCCTTGAGAAAATAGAACCCAACAGAGTGACTCCCTCCTCTCTTGCTACAAAATATGCTTTTCATTGTTTGCCTTTTCCTACTTCTTTGGTATACAATAGCAAGTGCTAGCTAAAAGTTAGCATCTACCATTCTTTAAAAGCATTTCTTCAATAAATTTGCCATCTTTTACTTTCTAAACACAGTATGTTCAAATAGATTTCATTTAGGGAGTATACTCCTTTGATCCTGTGATATTCTCCACTACTGTTTCTTTCATTTCACTTTTAACATGTGATTTTTATTTCTACATAATCCATTCACTGCACATCCTATTATATTTTGGGCTTCATGTCATCAAGTCTATAAAGTTATTTATGTTAAAGGGAACAATGAACTTGTTGTCAAATATAATGTGCTACATATGTTTGCTTCGTTCACTGTAAGGAGGAATCCTTAAAGCATTGTACTGTTCAATTTATCTGGATGTGTTTTTAGCTAATAAGTTTGTTACAAGTATACAACACAATAAGAATATTCTAATCTTTATAATAATTTCCCATTTCACAGGTAAATGCAAATTGTATCTTATGTGATCAGTAGTTTCTATATCTTTGTGAAAATAATTGTTTCAGTAACACTGTTAAGATTATTGTATCAAGTTATTTGTTTAGTGGTAACAAAAATATTATGATAAATTGTACTACTTTCCTTAATATTAAAAATATTTCTATTTATTTTTATTGAAAACACGTTTAAATAGGTTTTGTTAACTGATTAATACCATCCATGGTTTTCTTTAAATTTAGCCCAACCCTGAAAATATTAAACTTGCCCTCCCACTTCCAGGCCTCCTGTTGGACACTTTTAGACTTCTAAGTCTCTTTAACAAAGTTGAAACTTTAAAGCAGTTTGGCTCTCTCTGAGGTCATGCTGAGAGTAAAGAAGTAATATATCACTTACTTTAAAATGCAGCCTCTTTAGGAACATTCTTAAGAATCTGTAAAAGAAACTTCAGCTTCTCTGTTCTTCCACTAACAACCCTATTTTATTACAGAGAAGGCCAGCCATTTCAAAATGATAGGACTCCTTCAGAGTGCCTTGGGCATGCTCCTTAGACAACTAAATCCTTGATCTTTTGAGCTCTAGATTATTTTTTTAATTTATTTATTTATTCATAAAGAACTGGGGTACAGGCCAGAGATGCGGAGGGTGAGAGGATTCACCAGAGACAGAATGGAGAGCAGAGCAGGCAGATCATACACTGCTGAGGGGAGCAGCGGGCGGGTCAGGAGAGGTCTGCCACGCCATGTGGATCACCTCTGGGGCAGGCAGGGATCGAACTCATGCAAAGTGGCTTAAGCTTCTTAGTGCAGTGCCTTAACCTGCTGCACCACCAGGGAGGGCCCCTGAACTCTAGATTATTTTTACTTCCAGAAAAAAACTAAGTAACTCTTTAAGTGTTCTTCCTGTAGAGTATTCATGATTTTTAGGCTCTTATGGTTAGTGTTAAATATATATATAATGGCCGTCCCTGTTCCTGCAACAGGTTAGGGCTCAGCACTGCAAGCTAGCTGCAGCTGCTTCACTGTGAGCTTTATCCCTGCCCCGGAGGTGACCCATATGGCCCAGCAGACCTCTCCTGTCTCATCTGCTGCTCCTCTCAGCAGTGTACTTGGACAATCTGCCTTTTCTGCTCCCCACTCTGTTTCTGGTGAATCCTTGCAAAACCCCTGCACCTCTGGCCTGTACCCCAGTTCTGTACACATAAATAAATAGATAGATAGATAGATAAATTCTTAAATATATATATATATATACATATATATATGTATATATATATATAGCAAAAAGATAAGTATTGATTACCAAATATCAATAATTCTAAAACTCAGTATATAGTTATCATGGAAAACATTGTATAGTTTTCTTTAATGGTGATTAAGAAAACTTATCTTACATATAAATATGTTTGTTAAGAATAATTAAGTCTCCTTGAATAAATGATATTTATCATAGATTTTTATTTTCATTTATAAAGTACCAGAATATAACCTATCTAAAACATAATTTGAAAATATTTAGCCAGTTTTGAACTAACTCCTAATCAAAATGTCTAAATATTTGAAAGTAATTCTGAAAAGTTACTGTCTTAATTCAATCTTAATAGGTTATACAGAAATTTAATGGATTAATAGGAATTTTTTCTTTCACTAGTTAATTGTTTTGTAATGGATCATAATAGTCTAATGATCCTTTGTATTCCATCATATCAAATTTAAATTCTCCTTTTCATTTCTTAATTTATTTGAGCCCCACCTCCCACCTTTCTTTTGTTCTTGATGAGTCTAGCTCAAAGTTTGTCTTTCAAAGAACACTTCTTAGCTTCATCTATTTTCTTTGTCAGTCTTTGTTTCATTTTAATCTGCTCAGATTTTTGCAGTGTTCTTCACTCTGCAAATTTTCGTCATTTTCCCTCTAGTTCTTTGAGGCATACATTTCGCTTGTTTGAAATCTATCTTGTTTCTTGAGGTAGAGACTTATTGCTAGATACTTCATGAACTACATCAGAATTTTAACTATATATCATGTATCTTTATATGTTGGATTTCCATGTTTGTCTCAAGATATTTTTTGATTTATCTCTTGACTTCATTCTCAACCCATTGGTGGTTGTGTTCATGCTATTTAATTTCCAGTAGTTGTGAACTTTTCATTTACTTTCTAATTTCACATTATTATCATCAGAAACTGTGGCTGATATGATTATAATCCTATTAATTATTAAGACTTGTTTTGTGGTTTACCATAATATCTACCATAAAGAACTTTGTATGGGTGCTGGAGAAGAATATGTATTATACTTATTTTTTTTTTAACTGAGATCACATTGGTTTATACTTTTATACATGATCACATCAGTCAGTTGAGAGTTAACATATCACACCCAGCACCAAGGCACCTTTAGTCCTCAAGGCACCTCCCCCCCACTCCCAGTAGTCCATGGGGCTTCCTCACTCTCCTTTCCTTTCTGGCAGTATTAATTCTATAGTCAGATTTCAAAAGGGATACCATCTTGTATTTATCTTTCTCCTTCTGAATTATTTTGCTTAGCATAATTTCCTAGTTCATCCATATTATCATAAAAGTCAATAGTTTATTTCCTTCATATCTACTCATCTGTCTTTGTATCCATAGATGAAATTGAAAATAACAATGCAGTACCATCAAAGTACATGCTTCTTTTAATATTGCTGGTATTTGTAGTCTTTAGGTAGTTGCCTGGGAGTCAAATTTCTAGGTAATGTGGTAGACATACTTTTAAGATTTTCAGAATTTTCCACAATGTTTTCCATAGGGGCTGGGCCATTCTCTGTTATATTTCTTTTGGATGGACTGTTCTGTATATGTCTGTAGAGTCCTTATGACCTAACCTGTTGTTGAAGGTCAATGGTTCTTATTTATTTTCTTCAAGTAGTCCATTGATTGGTCCAGTGTTATATATTTTTAATATTAATCTGAAACTTGTCCCAAAACCATGTTATTAGATGTGTGTGTGTGTATATATATATATATATA
>NW_004567111.1:24835046-24861429 GCF_000260355.1 Condylura cristata
AGACAGAGTGGGGAGCAGAACAGGCAGATCAATGAAGTGCACTGCTGAGGGGAGCAGCGGGCGGTCAGGAGAGGTCTGCCTCGCCATGTGGATCTCCTCCGGGGCAAGCGGGGATCAAACTCATGAGGAAGTGACTTAAGCTTCTTAGTGCTGTGCTTTAACCCACTGCGCCACCAGAGAAGACCATGTATATATATTTTTTTATAATATATGTTTCGATGTATTGAGGGTCTGGAATTTTTGAAAGCTAAACCTGTTGTTCAGTTTTAAAATATGTTAACACCTACATATATGAATTCATTTCAACATTCATCTCCTTCTGAATATTTTTCACCTGTGAAAAATAGTTGATAAATTTTGCATGGGAAATTTGTCTAGAATTGTTTTTAGAGAATGAGTGGATATAGTTTATTACAAAAGTATAAGCTATAACAGAAGTATCAATGTGTTGTTATTACATAGAAAGACTTACTAAAATTATGCTGACAGTAGAAAGTCAAAGCTTGGACACTGAAAAATCATTAGCCTCACCAGATAGATTTTACAAATTATAGCTGTAAGACTCTGGGATTACTATAGGTATGCTCTTTTATTTACATTTAATAGCAACATATTTCCAACTCTTCATGTTTTTATTATCACTAAAACAAATATATATATATATACACACACACACACATATATATATATATAAGTCATCTTTACTTATATGCAGCTTATCAATTGGCCTTAATTTTAGAGAGTTAGTTAATGGCAATCTGAAAATTTTTTAATATGCACTATATATATTGAAAGTTATTTAGCAAAATAGAATTTTCAGTCTGTAATAAATAGATACAGGAAGGTTTGGAGTGGTTTGCTTTAAAATATTGAAAGTTGGGCCCTCCCTGGTGGTGCAGCGGATTAAAGCCCTGCACTAAGAAGCTAAAGCCACTTCCTCATGAGTTCGATCCCCGTCTGCCCCGGAGGAGATTCACATGGCGTGGCAGACCTCTCCTGACCCGCCCGCTGCTCCCCTCAGCAGTGTACTTCATTGATCTGCCTGTTGTGTACCCCACTCTGTCCCCGGTGAATCTTCTCACCCTCCTCATCTCTGGCCTGTATCCCAGTTCTGTATGAATAAAATAAATAAATCTTAAAAAAATATATTGAAAGTTTCCACAGAGTTGCAACAATTAAATTAGTATGACCAAAATGTAAATAGGTCAAAGAACAAGTTATATCCAAATCTGATTCAAATACACTTAGGAATTCAACATATAAAAATAATACTTAAAAGTAATATGGAAATATGAATAAGCAAATGATATGAAAATATCAGTTATTAATTGGAAAAATAGTTAACTGATTTCTTATAATGAACATCAGTTTCAATTTTGGTTGTTTTAATTAAATCAACTGCGGAACTGTTAATCACATTTTATATATCGGCAGATTAGTATTTTTAATTGAAATTATATTGCTTTATAGCATCTTTTACATTTATGGTATGCATCATTGAACTTATTCTCTGCACTGTGTTGATTTTCCCAAGTCTCTCAATTTTATTCATCATCATAGAATTGCTGTCTTTTGCCTATTTCCCATTCACGTTCCATCTTAACTTCTGATAATCTCTAAATTGTCCTAAAGTCTACAATTTATTTTTATTTTATGTTGTTTCTCTGTTTGGTTTATTCATATTAATGAAAACATTGTGTTTTTGTTTCCACATCTGACATATTTTACTAAGCAGTATACCCCATAGATCCATCCTTGTTTTTGCAAATTTCATCTTAATTTTACAGTTGAGTAATAGTCCATTGTGTATATAAAACACATATTTTTATGTTTTAAAGATTACAACATTTAGTACTGCAAAATGTAATCACAACAGTTATCAATAATTAAATATATTTTTGCTGCACATGCACTGGTATGTAAATCTTTATCTAATTTGTAAATGAGGATTGGATTTGTTAGTTTCGCAACAGTAAGACATCCCAAAAAATGAATGATAAAATGTCTTTAAATTGCATTAAAGTAGGAAAATACCGGTGAGTGTAAAATAGAAGTACAGTGTCTTTGATGTTTAAAGATTAAATACACAAGCATGCACACAGAGAAGCTCATACAAACTCATACACATGCAGGTAAGCAATAGGAATTCAAAGGCACAGATATGAGTAAAAGTATATGTAGAGTATTCAACATTTATGTGCTGAATAAATGTGTGACAGAGAAATAAAGGGAAATATCCAAATATTATGAACAGTTAATTTGGGTCTTCTGAATACAAGTGATCTTGCTTTTTTTGTTTTGTTTTGTTTTAATACTTCTAACTTTTAAAATCATTAAACTTATATCGCCTTTTATAATCTTAAAATACCACTCATTTTTAAAATGTTATTATTGTATTGTTTTCAACAGCATTACCTGTGTTTAAAATTATAGGTTTACACATCTTCAAATACACCATACCTGCCCACCATCAGAGCACCCATAATCCTTTCCCACAGTCCACTGTGCCCCTCACTTACTTGATCCTTGGCCTTGTTTCTCTATTTCCAAAAGCGTGAAAACATTTTGCTATATGTCTTTCTCAGATATGTTTTCCTTAGCATTATCCCTTCCAGCTCTATCCGTGCTGTCACACAAAATGTCACATATCAATATTTTTTACAAGGGAGTAGTATTCCATATGTATGCATGCCACAATTTTTTATCCAATTGTCATATGTTTCTTAGGTCGTTTCCATATTGTGGCTCTTGGGAATAGGGCTGCACTGAACGTGGTTGTACATAAATCTTTTTGGGTTAGTGTTTTTGCATTCCTTGGGTAGGTACCTGAGAAAGAAATTGATGGATCACATGGAATATATAAATATTTTTTTAAGTTTTGAGACATTTCCACACGATTTTTCATGGGACTTTACTGGCTTACATTCTCAACAGAAATGTACAAGTCTTTCGTTTTTTTCCACACTTGACTGATACTTACTGCTTACGGTCTTTTTGACACATGGCATTGTTATAGAGGTTAGGGGGTGCTTCATTGTGGTTTTAATTTGCATTCTTTAAATGATTAGTGATGATGAACATGTTTCCATATGCCTGATGGTCAGTAATTTTTAAAAGACTGTGGTGAGATTAGTAATTTTCATGCCATCCTTTGTTCAAATCACTGTTCACACATTCCACCAAAAAAACAAAGCTTCGTTAATAATATTAAATTATTTGCACATTTGAAAAGTTGTTCAAAATATATGAATTGAAATCTAAATGAAGAAATAGAAAACATATGGAGATTATTTTAACTCTAGCCATGAGAAAACAGACTAAGTGAGAGGTGAAACAATTTATCCAATATGACACAGTTACCATATGATAGGAGTAAAAATGGAATATATATCTATATAATCTCACCTTGCTATTCTTCACTATTAAAACACTAAAATAATTTCAACTGGTTGCAAGGCAATATATGATTTATATCTAATAGCAATACTGGTGCAAAAAAATTCAGCATAAAATATTCTTGAAAAAAGCATGGCAAATTTTTTGCTTTAAAATTACTGATAGCTGATTGGGTTTTGCAGTAAAAAAGAAACTTCCACTTCAGCATAATGTGGTTATTATGAAAGCACAACTTGTTCTGAATATGATCCCATGTAATTTCATTTCAGGAAGTATCTAAAAGTAATGTAAACAAGAAAGGCCCTTCATATTAGAATTTTTTTCTGCTTCCCTACATTGTTTAATTAAGTAAAATATGTATTATAGTCAAATTTATTTTGAGATGCAAATGTAGGAATAGCAAATATCACACAGTTTTAATTATCGGTTCAGATAAGAAACATTACAGTTATTTCTTTTGCTGTCTAGAATATTTTATTCTAGCCTTTGTAATTTTATTCACATACTATATTTGATTATTGTGATGTAGATTTCTGCCTGCTACTTTAAAGTAAAATTTTCATATTTGCTTATGTACTGTTTTGTTATCTAATATAGAATTTACCACTGAAGTACAAAGTAACTAGTTTGCTAATGTCTAATCTGAATGCCAGCATTCCAGTGGATGTTTTTAATAGGGAAACAAGTTTTTCACCTTCCTCTTTCATAAACTTATAAAGACTAAATAAGATATCTTTGGAAAATTATAATTAGTTTGCTGTGGAAATGTAGAAATCGTCTTGAAGGAAAAGAAAAAAATGATAGACGGATTATGACAAAGAAGGTTTTAGTTTACTTTATCATTTATGTAATAAGAATTGTAAGATTTAATTTTGGCAAACAGAAATAATAGACAAACTGGAAATTCATAGCATTGTGCACAAAATTATTTAAGTGGAACTTGTATCTGAAAGTGACCTTGGAGCAACTGAAACCCCTCCTTAAATGTGTCTAGACAGTGAAAAGGAGCACTTAACTGCTGAGAGAGTGTTGCAATAGAGACAGTGGGGAATACGAGCTAGAATCACTACCCACCCAATCATGTGCTTCTGCACTAACAGAACTACATCCAAAGGCCACTTGTTCACATACCTCTGAATGTTGTTAATATTATTTGTTCAGTTTTGATTAACAATCCATGTCCTATACATACATGAATAAATATTATCCAGTGCCAACCACCCTTTACTAAAATGAAAATCATTAACATGTACAATTTAAACAGGATATATGATGTTTCATTTGCTTAAATGTTTTTCATAGCTCACTAAACACCTTAACATCACTAAGGGTCCTTATATTAATATATCCTTAAGAAACTTTATATTCTGAGCAAACATTATATTTTGGTCTTACCTACCCCTGGCATAGAGATTTTTGAGGATGATATGCCAGTGGATTGAGATTGAAAAGTATCCTTCATGTTAAAACAGAAAATGGCACATGCCTGAGGTATAAGACAATAGAGTATCCAATTTGTTTGTTTTTATGAATGGTGATAATCCCTTTCACTATAAAATGAGAAAGTACAATAGATGATCTCTAATGACCTTCCAAGAAATAAATTCAGTGGAGTTCCCAGTTGTCTTATATATCTGCACAGTATAATGATTTTTATTGATTTTCATATAGAGGAAAAACTTTCTGAATTGACACTAACTAGAAGTTAGGGACCTGCTGAGGTATTATATCTCTTATTCACATGCTCAAAACCACATAATGAAGATTCCAGGGACTTTTATTATATTTATGTGAAAGGATTATTTTTTTGCTTTAAAATTATAATTAGTGAATATCATATTTATTATAATTGATTATAATGAAGTTACCTCTTAAGTGAGAAACCTTTTTTCTTTAATTGTTGTTTAGTGCAGAACTTCTTACTTGAAAAGACATCTTCATTTTCTGTTCTTTATTCTAGTGTTTTTAATCAATTGAGAAAAATATTAGAAGGTTGATTAATGGCTAGATTTCCTCTGACTTTATACATGCAGCCAGAGAATAAAAATTATGTTTCGAAGGAAAGGAAAGAACTAGGCACTGCCCTCTGTTGTCTGTTCTGTCTCTGCCTCTGGGTCAGTCCAGTCCTTCTGACAGCCTTGTGCTCAACCTAGAAGTGGGTTTATCCACAGCACAGGAAAATGAGTCTCTACTTCTTCATACCCCTTTTTCCCCCATGATCAGTGCTGACTAATTAGGCAAGCAAGTAGGGTTCTGAATTGGTTTTGCAAGCTTATACTCATTCATTCATTCTGGATCTCTCAAAAAATGTTTGCCTGATACACAGATGGATGTACATAAAACAGACCCTCTGTTTCCTTTTTTACTATAACTGCATGTCTATCCACCATTTTTTTTCATTTTTTTTTCTCTTGGATGGGTAAGTAAATATCCAAAAGCCATGTTTTCTACAAAATTCTGGCATAGCTCACACTCAACTTGTAAATCTTCATATTATTAGGATGTTATTTTATAAAGCGTGAGCTCAGTGTCTTAAGTTATTCTAATCCTTAGTAGATGCTTATTGATTTTTTTTTTCTCAGCCAAACTTGTACACATATGCTTCTGAGGTGAATTTTATGTAAAGATCCAGGGACTTATTGTTTGGTTAATCTAGTTCATAACTCACCAGAAACCATTTTTATAGAAATTCACTTGTTCTCAAATATCCATTTATTCAACTATAGAATATAATTTTTCTTAAGCATACTAGTGTATTTTCATCACTTTCCACCTTATAATTTAGTTGTAAAGAATTAGTTTGAAGTAGATTGCAAATGAGTATTTTTTTAAAGATGTATTTATTATGCATACAAAAGCTAGGTTATAGGCCAGAGATGCAGAAGTGTGGGGGGGGTTTGGGATGAGGGGGCTCACCAGAAATAAAGGAGGGAACAGAATAGGCAGAATGACTGATATACACTGCTGAGGGGAGCAGTGGACGAGACAGGAGAGATCTGCTGTGCCATGTGGTCCAGCTGCCTAACTGGGAGTCAAGCTATTATACTCTTGCTGCAGGGCAACCGAGACCCTCACAGTGCTGAGACTTGATCCCTTGTGTCACCAGGGAGACATTATTTTTGAATTCCTAAAACCACTAAAGAACAATCTAGGCAGTGGCAAAAGTATATTCAAAGGAAGATACTTCAAAAAATTAGGACATTTCAAAAAATCAGCAATGTTGATGAGTCAAGCGAGGTAAACCCACTCTTCTAGTTAATTGATGTTGCTTATTATATGATACATAATATAAAGCATTAAACAAATAAATATAATTGTACACCATTAAGAAGCATTTAATTTAGTAAAGACTATGGAACCATTTTATCCACATATTATTTGTTCTTGCCTATGAACCCATTACTTCAGTTCTGCTAGAAAAAAAAGCACATCTTTATTAGTCTACAGGAGCTTTACAATTCTTCTCAATAGAATCCTACTGTTTCAGAATCAGAAATATATACTCTCCTGCAAGCCACAGGACAATCAATAGAAAACTCTGTGGAGTGTTTTTCTGGCTGTTTGCCAATCTCTTTGAGGAAAGAAGATGTTACCGATGTGCAGTGCAGTATCAGTTTCTCTCTTATGGAATATGAGACGTTCTCCTCCAACCAGCATTGGCAAAAACATTCAGACATCTCCCAATCTAACTTCATAATATACTCTATCCTGGGACATTAAGAGACTTATTGTAAAATACATTTGAGAATAGACAATTAATGGTAAGGAAAAATAAGGACTGAAGAGAATCTCAATTGAAAAATGAAAATAATGAAGAATATTTTAAACATAGTAACTACAATAGTGAAAACATGTAAGATAGGTAGAAAAATTGAAGTGTGGGCATAACTACTATATGTTCCAGTTTGTTCTATAAGTTATGTAAAAATGAATTTAATGGTTTTCCTAAAGTTCCCTTTTCTTTCTGTATTTGATTCTGTATTTTCTTTCTGTATGGGATATTATCTAAGAATGTTCTGGGTGAGCTGCTGGATGCTTTTTATTATTATATTTTTAACTTTGGTCTTTGGAAGGAGAGGGGAGAATACATGGTGGTAGTCAAAATGATCACCTTTCCACTCAGCATTGCTTTAAAAAAAAATCTTTAACCTGTAAAGTGTAATAAATACCTTATTTTTATTTAACCACATGTAGTTGGTTAGACCTACATGTGGCATCTAATAATAATTCATGATATCACATCACTTCATTTATAAACACACCTTTTTTTAAAATAATGTGATAGTTTATTTTTACATCATTCTTTGCCTTTTCCATCTCAGTTGTAATCTCCATGGGCTTCCCATCACCAAATCACCCATGTACCATCACCATACTCCAGTGCACTCCTCCCATCCCCATTTTTTATCCCATTCCCCATCCCACCCCTGTAAAATATCTCTGGTATATAGTTGTTTGTTATTATTATTTTCTCCCCTGGTCATTTATACTCCTACTATGAGTGAAACCATCCAGATTTTTTCCCTTTTCTTTCTGGCTTATTTCACTAAGCATGATCCCTTCCAGCTCCATCCATGTTTCTGCAAAAGGCATGTGTTTAAACACAACTTTTAATTCAATGCAGTCTAGTTTCCATTGAAATCAAGCATAACTGTTTAAAAATATTTTATAAAGTATTTTATAAGATATAATATACTATTTAGCCTTCTAAGTATTGATATAAATAAAACAATAAGGAAGGGAGAAAGAAAAAGAAAAAATATTTTGAAAGATTTACAAGGTAGATTCTACATATATATTTCCCAGATAATGGAAAACCTTTCTTAACTTGCAACTCAGTTTATTTTATGATGTACCCCAAGACGTCAACCTATAGTATGATCCACTTTGACTTATATAATTCTTACATTACCTGGAGTCTTACAGAAAAACTCACTTTAGCTAAGACCTACTGAAATTCCATCCACACACTCTGGTTAATTGAGGGCCCCCCAACATTTCTCAGATTTCCTAAAAGACTTAATTCTTACAGTCACCTCTATCATGTGTCTGCTTTTACTGCAGTTTTCAGTCTCAATTTTCAGTGATTTCAACATTCTATTTAAACTGTCAAAATGAAACCATATAACCCTAGTCTTACAACTAAATCCCTTAAACACCTGGCAGATAAAATATATATTTGGAAAAGTAAGAAGTAGAATAATTAAGTGCACAATAAAAACAAGAGTATTAAGAATCTCTGCCATTAACAGGGTATCTTTTGAAAGCAACACCACATGGAATTATCCTAGATGGTGCCCCGACCTAAATTATTTTCTGTTCCCCATCCATGTCCTTCTTTACCATTTTTGCCCTCTTATGTTTTTCTCAGGTAATAAGTCTTCTTTTCTCTACAAATAATAGTTCAGCCTTAGGTTTTTGAAATGTTAAGTCTGTTATCTAGCATTCATTAAGTTGGCTAGCACACTAAAAAAATCCTATATAGTCAAATTAACCCCTTAGGCCAGTAGTTGTAGTTGCACTTACCACATTATCGCCCTCATTGCGTTAATATGTAAATAATGTTTTTAGTAGGGGAAATACAAAGAGGTGAACAAAGTTATATTAATATATGCCTATTAATTTTTTATTGCTAAACTGAGTGTGTGTTTGAGTGTGTAATAGCCTCCTTAGAAGTTTCATCCTATTTTTTTTTATTTCTATTTTTTAACTTGGTATAATGATTCTAAATTGAGATGGTTTTGTCTAACAGAGGCCAGATGACAACATCTAGGCATACATTATGATGTTACAACTAAGATACTGGGTGCTACAGGGATTTCTAGGCTGAGGCCAGAGATGTTGTTAAGCATCTGAAAATGAATAGAAAGTTAGTCTGTAATAGAGAATTACCTGAACCAAAAATTACATTAATACTGACATTGAGAAGCCTTATGCAACATATTAGTAAACATCAATGTTAATTGAGTGCCACTTAAAAAAAATGCACTGTAAAAAGTTAAAAGCATGACAAAACTTTGCAATGTAGACTGATAAATCCCTTGATAATCAACACTCATGTGTATAGAAACTGAAATTTATGTCTACAAATCGGTCAAAACGATTTAAGGTCAGTTTTAGACTCATTTCCCAACAAGTCTCCTCACTTCATACACATGTTCCTCTGAAGAACCTTGAGTCCTGGCCCTCCCTGGTGGTGCAGCAGGTTAAAGCAAGCACTAAGAAGCTAAAGCCACTTCCACATGAGTTTGATCCCCGCCTGCCCCGCAGGTGACCACATGGTGCGGCAGACCTCACCTGACCCTCCTGCTGCTCCCCTCAGCAGTGTACTTCGTTGATCTGCCTGTTCTGTCCCCCACTCTGTCTACGGTGAAGCCTCTCACCGCCCCTGAGCCTCTGGCCTGTACCCCAGTTCTGTATGCACAAATAAATAAATCTTAAAAAATAAAAGAACCTTGAGTCCCAGTCTCATATACCCTACTACGTGCCTTATCTCTTGTTGTTCTTTGACTAGATTATTCTCCATTACAAAGTATTGAATATAATTATTTTCCTGTGAAACACATCTAAACTTTTCTTTCTCTATGAAATATATTTTTGTCTTTATTTTCATGAATATATTTAATACTTTAATTACATAATTGTGCTATTTGATAACTATGCCCATGTTTATTCAACTAGATTTCATGTGTGTGTGCATGTTTATGTACAGTCATTTATTCCATTATTTTTACTTGTTTGTTGGAACCAAAACTTGAAATCAGGGTAAAGAAATGAACAAATTGATATTTATATTAATGCTATTAGCATTTATTTGTGTCTGCAGTGTGGTTATTCTTCTACAAACACACTTTCATTACTTCAGAAACTATGAAAAATTACTATTATATTTTTTTTGTCATGTTTGGAAATTGAAGTTTGGCAAGAAGGCAAGTTAAACTGGAAATGTCTACCACATTTCCTGTGTTTCTATTCTAGGTTATGGATTTTTAGGTTCTGATACCAGTTGCAAAACAGATAAGACAGAATCATCTTGTGAATATTGAAAGCATAATGACAGCTAGCTTTGCTAGCAACAACTTCATAGAATAGGATAGACTTCTTTACTCTGCGCCTTGTTAGGTAGGTAGTAATAGTAGACAGAAGATCCTCATTTCATTAGTTTCACTATTTCTAACAACCACTAAATACAGGCATGTGTCATAGGCCTAAAATAACACTGGGTGTTGGCAATATTTTAGGACTTAAAGTAGACTAGGAACATTTTGATAATTATTATAATTGATTCATTTAGTTCCCTCAGCAGTGCTATAAGATGCATGCTATCATTAATCACTGATAAACAGAAGATGAAAATAAGCAGATATTAAGCCATTTGAAGAATGGATATAGGTAAGAATTGCACAGTTTCCTCCAGATTCTCATGCTATTTTAACCTAAAAGGGGAAGGATTAACATTGTTTAGAAAGCCCTGCATCAGGAAAATAAAGTATTAAGTATATTGCAAATTATAGAAAGTAAAACAAAAATTGAAACTGAAAAATTAGGATCTCCCTGATAGCCTAGCGGCTAAATCTCTTTAATCCCTAGTGCTATCATACCTAAAGACTGAGTTTGCTTACAGCCAGGGAGCTAACCCACATGGCAGAGCAGACATCTCCCATATTGCCTAATGCTTCCCTCAACTGTGTATCTCAGTAGATCTGCTTGTTCTGCTCCCCAACCTATTTCTGATGAATCTTCTCACCCACCCAACACCCAGTTCTTCTATGCATAAATAAATAAATCCATCTTTTAGAAAATTGAAAAAAAATACAAAAGAATACTTGAATTAATTATAAAATAACTCATACAAATCTTGTGCACAAGTACACAAATGTGTAAAAATTATTTTCTGTGTTCTTAGAATAGCTTACAGAACAATTTAAATGATTATATTATATAATCATCCATGCATTATTGGATCTTTAAATATCATGTCAATATATGCACATATAAAATAAACATCATTGTCATCATATAAATAAGGATTACAGATAGCAGAAAAATTGAATCTGCCACAAAGAAAATGACACACCTTACTTAGAGAATCTGTTAAATTACTTGTATGTGCAATAGCATCATGAACATTAAAAGATGTGAGTGCCTGCCTGTGTGTCTGTGTAGGTGTACATGTTAATACATCTTCATAAATACTATAGGAAGAAAAGATAAAAAAAGGTGATGATAAAATTTAAAAAAGGAACTTAAATAATTTCGTGACTCTATGGGAATTAATTGCACATTTTTTTAAGGATTCAAACATGGGATTGGGATATGTCAGTAACCATAGATCTGAGTTTGTGTCTGCAGCAGATGAAATGAAATTGCATTTTGTTTGATTTAAGCTAAAGGCAGGGTCACATCTTTTTGTTAATTAGTGTGTTCCTAAGATCTGAGATGATGTTTAGCACTCCAAATAATTAAACACAATCATTGATGCGATAAATAACTAAAAGAAATTTGAACTTTAGGAATAGTTATCAGCCACTGTATTCTAGAATAATTAGGCTGGAAATGGGTGAAACTGTCATTGTCTAGGAGTAAGACTGAGCAGAACAATCACAAGATTCAGCTTCTTTTAATATAGTTGTGTGCTGCTGCTCAGGCTTTCTTGTGACAGTGCTATACATAGATACAATTATGTTGTATTTGTTAGTTAAATTCTTTGTAAATGTGAAGACCTTAAAATATGGATCATGTATTGTTATATATAAAGGCAACCTTTCCCCTCACATATTTACATGTACTTGAAGAGACTTGTGTGGCAGGAAGATTTTATAGTGATTAAACCATACCATAAATAAAGGGTGATGGTGATAAAACAATTAAGAAGGATAGGTTAATATCTTGATATTTTTTTGTAAAAAGAATATATATTTAAAACTGAATATACAAGAGATGAGAAATAATCATTGATAGAAAATTTGAAAAGACGATAGGTTAATGTTCAATTCTAATTGTTGTTTGCTTTATCATTGTGACTGTTTTCCTTTTTTTTTTAATTTATCTGTTAGTCATTACGGTTTTAAAAATAAAATCTCAATAATTGCTATTTTTATCCTTAATAATTAGTAAAAACTTTTAAAAATAGTTCTGTAATTCCCACAGTTGATAATCCTTACAGATTTCCTTTTCCTCTGCTTATGTCTTGCTTCTTCCTGAGGCTGAATTGTGTATAAAGGGATCAATTACAGAGAAAAGCTAGAATGACAGTCTAAGTCTTCTGTGACTTGATTATACCTAAAGTTTCTTAGTTAAGTCAGTGAGACACTCCCTCCAGGCATGGATCATGGTATCATAAGCATCACTGAGAGAGTGAGAAGCAGGGAGGCGGGAGGAGGAGAGTAAAAGGGAGGGAGAAATGAAACTTACACTTAATAAATAAGTGGTGACTCTATAAATGATGGACACTTGATAGTTGTTAAATAGGTCAAACGTACTTCTTTCTGTTTTATAGTATAGCTTAGAAATCAAACGTATATGAAGAGATCTTCAACATGATAAACAATGTTGGAATCATGTTCCTCTTTATTCTGAGGATATGTAATAGAAGTAAAATTATGTAGATAGTGATGTAACCAAATACATTAAATTTTCAGAAGTTTTAAGAAAATCCTCAGTGTTCTAAAATGATAGAAGTAAATGAATTAATTCAATTTTAGATTTTTCCAGTTGTTATCATTCAGATATTATTCAATTCAGTTTTACTCAAATGTCTGTGCATTTTATAATTTTTCAAAACAGTTTTATATCGAGTGCCATATGAAGTGAAGTCTAATAAAAAGTCATTTTCAGTACAAAACCATTTTAGTATTGACATTTTCTAAGTGTAAGATAAATGAAGCATAAGCAAAAGCACAGAAATATCACATGTAGACATTAAAGTAAATGACTGAATTGACTGTATGGACAAAAATGAGAAAATAAAAGAAGACTGATAAAATCAGGAGAAGTTTTAGGTTTCTATTTCTTTGCATCACAAGAAAGCTTTTAGCAAAGTGCATGGCTTTATGTACCTGCCAGCACCGTTATTTGGAAAATGGAAACTAGAGTTAGCAGCTTATGTCATTCAGAATGAGAATAAGAGAAAGAAAAACTCCAGCTGTTGTGTATATTATATTTGTAACAAGATAATTTGTTATGGCTTATTCTTTACCGCAGCAGTCACCTAATTCAGACAATGGGTAATGGATGTCAGAATTCTGGTAAGATATTCAAAGACTCGCATAACATGGAAATTGAATTCTGTTAGTTTATTAGACTCTAAAATGATAAAAAGTATTTTAAATGGCTTTTGAATGATTGAGGTTATCCAAACAGTGTCAGCCTATTAATGCAGTAAGTCTTCTATAACAAAAAGCTTTGGATCTATAATACTGTATTTGATACCACCTGGGATCTAAAATTTGCAGAAAGAATTACATTTAAAAATTCCAAATGCAATTGACTTCAGTGATTGAACCTAAAACGAACTTGAAATCTTTAGCTAACTGGATAATTTGTTCCATTTCCTTTCTCTGATGCTCTAAAAAATTCAATATTTTAAAATATATTAGCAGTCTTTAAAGCTCAATTTAAAAACTGTTTTCCCACAACTAAGATGATAGCCTTGAGGATTCAACATGGTGTTAAGCCATTTTAGCATAACAGAAAATAAATAAGTAAAAAGTCCCCCTTTTTTTTTTTTTCCTGTATACCTTAGGGTTGAAATAAAGTACAAGCAACTGACCAGTGGAGATCAATTCAGTCTAACAAGATAGAAATAACTAAAAACAACAGACTTGATGTGCAAAAGTTCTTGCATGTTAATTATGAAAAATATTAATAACAGAATAATTTGCTAAGTCTCCTAAAATGTGTAAAAATTATTTTCTCTGTCCTTAGAATAACTTACAGAACAACTTAAATGTGAATAATTTTAAAAACTTATATTGCATTGTTTATTCCTTTTTACATGTAATGAATATTACATATAAATAATGGCATATTTAGGGCATATGAATATCTTCTTTTAGTCAGTAATTATTTATTAGACTTACAAAATATATTAAATTGTGATCTTTTGTAAGTTTTTTTTTCCAAATAGCATACTTTTCTATATATTGGAGTACCCTAAAGGTGTTATAGGTACATTATAAGGACATTGAAATTGTTCATGCAATTTCTAGCTTTATCAAAATTGTTTAAGAGACAATTTGCCAAATGTTTGGTTCAATATTTATGGGGACTTAAGTATTATAATTGATTTACTTCTTATATGTCTACTTATCCAAAGTTCAATCTCATTACAACTTGAAAGGTTTCATTCTTACTAATGTTTGCAGTACTTATCTATTAAAAATACAGTTGTAGCTGCTGTTCAAATATATTCTCAGAAATTACTTTTTTCCTGACCACCAAATTAGAGCCATGCTAATGTAGTCACATGATCTTATTTTTAATGGCTTACATTGTTATTTGAAAATATCTTATTCAGATACTTATTTAGTTACCTATTTACTAATTAGTTTTCATCCTCCTCCTCTACCTTGTGGTGCTAGTTTATTCAACATTCATATGTACATTTGAGATCACTTTTTTTTTGGCACCCAGTGGGACTCAATAAATATTTGTTAAAACAATTATTTCATGGGCCCTCCCTGGTGGCACAGTAGGTTAGGACGCAGCACTGCAAGCCAAGTGCAGCTGCTTCAGTGCAAGTTCTCTTCTCTGCCCAGGAGGTAACCCACATGGTGCAGCAAACCTCTCCTGTCTCACCCACTGCTTCCCTCAGGAGTGCACTTCGTTGATCTGCCTATTCTTCTCTCTACTCTCTCTCTGGTGAATCCTCTCATCACCCCTGCATGTCTGGCCTGTACCCCATTTTTGAATTCATAAATCTTTAAAAACTTTTCATAAAAAACTCAAAAATGCATCTAAGGAAATTTGCCCCTATAATAACAGTTTTAGTAATAAACATAATTACTTAATGTAAGACTTGTGTGGCAAACTCTATAAGACACCTGCTATATAAGCATACTGTATTTATAGTGGTATCATAGAAACATTATAAAGAAGTATAAGTGTTAAAGGGAGAATTCTCCTTTATGTTAATCCTCCACATCCTATAATATCTGACATAAACAGTGCTACTGCAACTCAGTGTATACCAAAATTACTGAAAATTTCTGCATCCTGCAAAATTTCACTCTAAAAATATCAGGACTAATGAGTAAAATGAGTATGGAACAGCTCACTCAAAATCTATGTAATCATAATCATATAACTATTATACAAACAAAACAGTAATTTCCTTAAAAGAAATATTAGCATCATTAAATTTGCACATTTAAAGAGATAAGAGGTTATGGAAAAGAATGTAAGTTACCGAGTTATGGAAAGCAAGAAAGAGGAGGGGGTTTTCCAGAATAAACTTTCTAAGTCAGAGGAGGTCAGCTGTTTCCCCTGGACAGAACTTGCCATGGATAGCCTTTGTGTGAGGTATAACTTCTTATGGTGGCTTTCTGAGTTCTGATTTGTGAGTTTGCTGCTACTTGATGTTGTAAAATACTCGTGTAGAGAAAAACAGCATATGAACCAAAATGGCATTTAGTTCACTTTTTAATTTTTTTGAAGATTTATTTATTTATGCATACCAGAACTACGGTACATGTCAGAGGTGTAGAGGGTGAAAGGATTCACCAGAGACAGAGTGGGGAGCAGAACAGGTGAATCTGTTCAGCAGTTTACTGAAACAAACTGCTAAGGGAAGCAGCAGGTAGGTAGGAGAGATCCGCCATGCCATGTGGGTCACCTCCTTGGCCAGGAATCAAACTCATACTGTGCTGTGACTGCAGAGAGCTTTGTAGTGCTGTGCTGAACCAGATGCACTACCAGGGAGGGCCTTTTCCACTATTTTTATACAAGCTAATTGGCATTATGCAAATACTCATTGTGTTAGTACATAATTGACTCTGCCCTTAACACATTTAAATTAATATACATTATATGGCTTACTTTTTGAATGATAATATTGTGATTAAGATGAACACAATTTAGACATTAATTGAAGGCATTTTTGTTTCAACAATGAACAAAACACAAATTTAGTGTATTGATAGTGTGCCAAATCTTGTCAAGTGAAACCATTTACATAGCTATTTCAGAAAAAGCCTTTAGAAGGTTGAACCAAATGAAATTATACATTTTAATACTATGTTTATATTATAACATTATTTTTATGTTAAAATCAAGAGGAAATGTGTGAATAATTTTAGAATAATTATGTGTTTTCATTTTTTAAGATGTATTTATGCACACAAGAACTAGGGTTGAGGTCAGAGGTGTGGGAAAAGATGGTTCACTAGAGACAGTGGGAAACAGAACAGGCAGATTGACCAAAATACACTGCTGAGGGGAGTAGTGGGTGAGACAGGAGATGTCTGTTATACCATGTGTGTTATTTCTAGGGCCAAGGATTGAGCTCATGATGCAATAGCTGCAGATGGCTTGATAGGGATGAGACTTCAATCCCTCCACCACCAGAGAGGCCCAATTACGTGTTTTTTTGGGTAAATATCTGTTCATCTTAGAAGCCATTAGAATAAATAATGATAAAAGCATATGTTTGATGGTAGACACATGGTTAATTCTGAAAAAAAAAAAAAAAAAACCTCCTTAGAAAAGAATGACATAGCTATTATTTTTTTCTATTAGGTTTAATTTTCTTTTTACTACTAGCATATAAACACTTCTGACTATCACTAGATTTTCATATATGTATGTATTCTATTTGGCAGTCCCCTAGAATTTCTATTCCATTATCTTTAACTCTAAATTTATAAATTTGTTGTTGTAACCACTTAGTATATATTGGGTGAGTAGATAGTTGCAAGCACATATTTCAACTTAAACCTAAATAGTAGAAGAAAAAAAGCAGATTGTTCTAATAACGTATCAATTCTATAGCTTTCTAGTAACTCAGCACTCTAAAACTAACAATGAACATGAACTCTCTGTTGACCAAAATAATGTCAAATTTTATTACAATTCCTAGCAAAAATTTTGTTATTTTTACCTTATATGCAGTTATTATCAGTTACTATAGAAGAAATATCTATGTATTTTAATTTTTAATATTTATTAACCTAATTGGGAGCTAATAACCCTGATATTTAATAGGCACTCCATACATCAAATGTATCATCTAATTTAACAAACACATAGGTAGGAAAATTAGACTTAACTGGATAGCTATGCAGTAAGTTTCCTTATATCTATACGGCTTTCTATAAAATTGATTTAGTACTTTATTCCATTATTTTATAATGCAAAATCTACCATACCTATTTAAGTTTTCAAACATTTATGAATGAAATATAGAAAAATGATTTTTCCAGTGAAATACAGGTATTTTCATTTACAAGTCCAGGATGGCTTTTGGCTTCTCATTTACACCCAGTAAGTAGTACAGATATCAGATTATTTTTCCATATTTGGAGTTGTCCCCTAAAGGCTAACTATATGAGCAGTAGTCACAGGACAAGCTGCAGTCCCCTTCATCATGAACAATACATGGGTTAGACATGGTTAAAAGCAGGATATCTAAAATAAATCAGTTGGAAAATCAAAGAAGATGTGAAAATAACCACTATTACACTTTCTAATATTAGATGAGTCAATACCAAGGAATTTTGGTGCAGTGTCTTTAGTTGTTCAACTTCTTTGAAAAAAGACTAGTTTTATTGATTAGGTAGCATAGTCGGGGGCAAAGTTAAAAAACATGTGCCAATTGATTTTGTAAGAAATACTATGGAGAGTGAGTCACAAGTTCCTTTGAAGGTTAGTCAATACAGATGAAGCAAACGTTCAGAGGTACAAAGTCTCTTATGTGATGACAGAGGAGGAACTGAAACTTTAATACTTGTTATGAAGTTCTCCATAAGATTATTGTGTTCTTTTCACACCTTATAGTGTATCTTTGAAGTAACCACAAATAAAAATACTTGCTTTCCACACATTTCTTCCTACTAAATATGTGTATTTATATACTTATTGTTGACCAAAAGGTGATTTAGCCTAATGTGCAATAAATGGCAAATAATTTTACAGTTTTGATTCATGAACATGGACCTTAGTTTCCTATGTTCTGTTTTCAAACCCAGACCTTAAACCATGTGATTAACTTGGAATAGCTATGTTTCCCTCAGTTTTCTTATTGGAATGACAATAGCAGCTAAACAATAAAATGGTGCTAATAATAACTGTATGTATTTGTTCTTAGAATAAAAAACTGCCTGATATTTGGTAGTTGTGTGTGTGTATATGTGTACTCATACATGTGCTCAATAAGAAATCTTTGTGTAGGTGGTATTATTTTTTTCTGAATGTGCAATGTAAATTTCATTAGCTAAACTCCCTCAATCTCAAAACAACTAGTGTTTGGAGAGGAAAGAAGTTAACTCAGAATATCTACTCCAAAATATATCTAGTTTCCCAATGGAGAGCTAATTTTATCTAGGACCTTGCTTAGCTGTCACAAACCTTAAATGTATAATGAATGAATGCTGATTTAAAAGATCAGGTTATACAGAGGAATTCCAGGATATGAGGAAAATATAAACATAAATGGCTTCCTTTTCCTCAAATTCCAATTTAAATATTTTTTTTTTTCTTGACACGAAGAACCCCAGAGGCTTTGAGATCTCTGTATACAAGGAAGAACCATTCCTTGTATTCTCAGGAATTTATACCAACATAAATGGGATATGTGTTCTACTCACTATGCTAAGCTTAAGACAGAAAGTCAGTAGGTCCTGATGGTTTTCCTCTCTGTGCCTTCCCCAATGATATCACTATTGCTCTTATTTTACTTCATGTGTTTTCCCTGGGTTTTCTTTGTATGCGCCAAATATATAAACGGTGTTAAAATTGTCATTTGTAATATTCTTTTTTTTAAGATTTATTTATTCATACAGAACTGGGGTACAGGCCAGAGATGCGGAGGGTGAGAGAATTCACCAGAGACAGAGTGGGGAGCAAAACAGGCAGATCTATGAAGTACACTGCTGAGGGGAGTAGCGGGCAGGTCAGGTGAGGTCTGCCGCACCATGTGGTCACCTCCGGGGCAGGCGGGGATCGAACTCATGAGGAAGTGGCTTAGGCTTCTTAGTGCAGTGCTTTAACCCTTTAACCTGCTGCGCCACCAGGGAGGGCCCTGTAATATTCTTTTTTTTTTTTTTTTTTTGACTCATTGGAGTTCACTCTATTTTGATGAATTGTATTGGCAAAACAGGTGGCAGAAGGCAAAATCTATAATTGTACCAAGGAAAGTTATGTGCTTGTCACTCCTTAAAGAAACTTTTTTTTGAATCTTTGATCCCCAGTGTTTGTATATCCATCCAGATTAGGAGTTCGGACACATCAACTTTTATTTTTAATTTCCTCAGTTCCTTCATGAAGACAAAGGCACAAATGATCTTGAAGTATATTATTACTATGGGTGATGATGGTAAGGATGATATTATACTAGGACATTTACATCTGTTTAAAATTTCTAGAACTCGAGTGTAATTTATCAAATTAAATCTGTACAAAAATGGATACTATTAATTCATATATGAATAACCAAAGTTGCTTAGTGCAATAAATATCTTAAAGAATTTAAAGTAATATAAAGATACAGAAATTCTAGACAATAATAGGTATTGTTATACCTTTTAAATGACACAGTTTTCTAGATTGAGTGCTTGACAAATTAAAAGGACTCAATGACTATTTATGACTCAATGGATTTAAAGGGATGATTTATAAAAGACAAAGGTCAAGAAAAATATCTGATTTCTATATAGAAAGGGAAGGTATTATACTAACTCAAGACAAAAAAAAAAAACAAATATACTTATAAAGAAAAGAGTGTTAGTATGGCATCAGGTTAACATGCACAACAAATAAAATAGAAAGAAATAAGATTGTGCAATCAGGCAAGAAATATTTTTTCTCCTTACTCAGAAAGTTATTTAATTGTCATAAGAAGAGAAAGTTATGGAAGAAAGAATAACTCAGAGGAGATGCCATGTAAATAAACCAATGTCAGAAAATGTAACTGCACTAACTGTTTGACATATCATTCCTGATTTTGGACAGTGAATGATACTGCCTAATCTATTTGGTTCCTGATTATAGTGTATTTAGTCAAAGTACCTGGATTTGAGAATCATGGTTGACAGAAAGATCACGCTCCCTCACACCAAAGATATTCTAACCCCTGGGACTGGTGAATATTGTTCTTAAATTTACATGGCAAAGGGGATTTTGAAGATTTTGAGATGATGGAAGAATCTAGGATTAAGTGAATGAACCTGATTCAATCACAATACCTTTGTAAGTGTAAAAGAAAGGAAGGATGGTGAGGAATGAGATGTGGCAATAAAGGGAGATTTGTCTCTCTGAAATTCATGATAGTGGACTACAAACTATGGAAGCTGGGAAATTTTTAAAGTAGGCAAATCTGGACCTTGAGCAGCGTGCAGTGCTATTCACACTTTTCTGCGAATGTAGTGAGACCATTATGAACTATAAGATAATAGACGTGTGTTGTTTTAAATCACTAAGTTGTTAAACAATTTGTTACAGTAGCCAGAGAAACTAATTAACAAGGAATATCTCAGCATAGATATATTAATCTTTTTAGTTGCTCAGTTCAACAAGGGAGTATTCCTTAAGAAAGAACATGTAAACACAAGTAATCTCCACCACACCAGTTAACCAGAACAAATGTGTAGCTGCCAAGCAATAAGGAGAACCAGAGCTTGGTAGGATCAGAACACAGCTCTCTCTCTTTCTCTTTTTACTTCTTTTTTCCTCCCCTACCCTCTCTTTTATTTTTTACACACACATACACACACACAACCTGAAAGAAAAGAGAAACTGAATATTTACAACATAAATTCCAAGTGAGGAATGCTGACATTAAAAAGGCAAATACAAAGAAGGGAAATTCTAATATTGTAAGTTCTTAACTAAAAACCAAGGGATTCTTACTGTGATACACTATAATTTTGGGTACCCCTAAGGGAAAATTAAATTTTATATTTAAATCATGAATTGTAAGGTTCATTTCAATTCAAGATAGTGATATTGTTTCCTTCAGTTGTAGTTCCAGAAATACAATTGCTGGATCACCTGGCAGTACTATTTTAATTTTTGGGGGGAAACTCCATATTGTTTCCCATTGTGGTTGCACCACTTTACATTTTCATCAACAGAGCACCCAGGTGGTGTAGGTAACAATGATGTACTGCATATTTAAAAGTTGCTAATAGAGTAGATCTTAAAAATACTGATCATGGCCCTCCCTGGTGGTGCAGCAGGTTAAAGCACAGCACTAGGAAGCTAAAGCCACTTCAGCATGAGTTCTATTCCCCACCCCGGTGGTGACCCACATGGCGCAGCAGACCTCTCCTGACCCGCCCGCTGCTCCCCTCAGCAGTGTACTTCATCAATAGGCCTGTTCTGCGCCCCACTCTGTCTGTGGCGAAGCCTCTCACCACCCTTGCACCTCTGGCCTGTACCCCAGTTCTGTATGCATAAATAAATAAATCTTTAAAAAAATAGAGATCATTAAACACTGTAAGTGATCATTAAACACTGTGAGGTGATAGATAGTAACTAATAATCATAGTGATCATTTTGTAATATATACTTGAAGCGAGTAGCAAAATGTTATGTTGGGTGTCTTAAACTCATGCAATAGGTCAATTATATCTCAATAAAACATGGGGGATAAATCTGATTTCAATAGGACTAAAAAGGGGACAAATCTGAGAATAAATAGAATTTGGTAACATGTTGGCATTATATTAATTACTTGCAGGGTAATATAGGTTTTTATAGTTACAGGTGGGGAATGGGAAAAAAAAGGTGGAAAAGGAAGACAAGATCTGCTAAAATTTTGGTTGGGACTAAGCTAGATATTTAAATAGAGTAGAGATAAGATAACATTCTAAATCTAAGGTCACTAGAGTATCTTGATGGTAAAACTGTATCTTAATTTCAGAAGGAGTTATAATATAATGTCATTTGAAGTAATACTAGACTGTATGTATAATTAATACATATAAAAAAGTAAAGTAATTTTAAAGTATTGGAGACACTATAATAAATCCACCAAATTATCATGGAAAACTTAAAAGCATGGCAATTTTAATAAATCAGCATACTTTCCTTAAAAAGAGAGAATGACAGTTTAACAATATGTTATATAAGGACACATATTTATAAAAAAGCATGCAATTTTTAATAAATGCATATAGATTAAATTTTATAATGTAAAATACCATTATAGATTGACTGTTTAAAAATATAAAATAAACTGAACATCAGGCTCTCTGTCTTTCACAGAAAACACATGTTGAAAATACAATCCTGGAGCATGAGATTAATAAAAGAACATACTATTTTATATATTTTTATTATAATTTATTTCCAACATTAGAGTTAATATAAAGGAGCTAAAAATGCAGCTATAATTGGTCTGGAAATAGGAAAAGAAATTAGTGAAACTCGATAGATAATTCAGGAATAAAATCTGTATAAATATGCTTTAATTTTTATTTAATAAATAAAAAATGTAAGAGGCCATTTCAGTAAGGAAAGAAGGAACCTTTTAATAATGGAGATAATGCATGTTATTATCTTTGTAAGAGAAGACTATTTTGTCTCATATAATATAAAATATAGCATTGACTGACTGATGAAAATTACAAAAGAAACTTATAAGAAAATCAGATATTTATTTTATAAAATGGGAACACAGAAAACTACCCCAATCAAAAAACGAGCCCTCTGGAGGATAAATAGACATGTTAAAATATATACTTAAATGACTATCTTGCAAAATGTGTCTTAAGCTCATAGATTGTGAAATAGATTGTGAAAAAATGTCAGTGTCAATAATGTGTGCAAATATATAAAATAGGCAAGATCTTCTTAAATGCACATTAAAAACAGTTAAATATAAATCTCTGCAAAGTATGTTAATAGGTTCACATAAATTGTCCATGAACATGAGAAAAGATGTTTAGCTTTAAGCAAAATAAATCAGAAAGGGAAAGATAAATACCAGGTGATTTCATTTATCTGTGGAGTATAGAGAAATAAAACAAACAGTCAGATGAAATGAAACAAGTAGTGAATCCTAAAACCTGGCTGTGGAATCGAGGTTATAAGAGGGAGAGAGGAGGAGACACAGTGGGCTTTGATGGAGAACTATGGGAGTCTTCGTGGTGGGTGGAGTGTGAGCAAATGTGTCCGGGGTGATGTGTGACCTTATACCTCTGAATGTTGTAAAACCAATGTTAGCTCAGAAATATTCAGCATTGCCAGTGTTTAGTATAACATTAATAAAAGAAAAATAGCCAAAAATTGCCAAGCCATTATTTTACTCATGCTACAATCAATACCGGTGTTGGAAAATTTGAAATTAATAAAATAATCCAGCAAGTTTGACAAACAATAACTTGGATCAAGCGACCCCTTTTGATGAATCTGTGCCTAGAAATAAAAGCGCATATATTTATTTATTTATTTATTTATTTATTTATTTATTTATATATGACATATACACTCTCACACACACACACACCTGTATTCATATTTATCTCAGTGTATTTTTTAAAGATTTATTTATTTATTCATATAGAACTGGGTACAGGCCAGAGATGTGGAGGGTGAGAGGGGGGCAGAACAGGCAGATCACCAAGTACACTGCTGAGGGGAGCAGAGGGCGAATCAGGAGAGGTCTGCATGCCATGTGGATTTCCTCCTGGGCAGGCGGAAATCGAACTCATGTAAAAGTGGCTTAAGCTTCTCAGTGCAGTGCTTTAACCTGCTGCGCCACCAGGGAGGGCCCATTCTCAGTGTATTTTATATTGGAAAAAGTAACATAAAAAATAAAATAGTTGCTTAGCTGTACATCTATTAAATCATGTCAGACATCAGACTGAATATGACATTAAGTGACATTTTATTATTTAATAATGTCATTAAATGTGAAATAATTAATTGGACTTCCACCAACCAACTTTGGAAATTTCTGTTATGTTGACATCAACAAGATAGTCAACATAGATCATATTGGGGTGAATGTTGGCGAGGTCTTATTGGGGAGCTGAAAATAGTAGATGTGGGCAGGACTTGATTGTCTTCTCAACATACCGTCTTCCAATTAAGAAATGAAAATTTTGATATACTAATCTTGCCACTTACCCATGGCTAAATTATAAAATAAGCACATGATCCAATCTTAGATAACAGGTTAAAAAAGAATGTAAGAGTTCCTTTTTCATCTTTTTTTCTTCTCTATTAATTACAGTTTCACAGGAGGAAGTACTCATGTTTTTTTTCAGGATTCAGTTTATTGATGTGACACCAGGAACTGAAGCCAAGTTTTAACCATTAGGAGATAAAATGACATTACTGCTATAATGAGAACAGAGGAGGGCAGAGAGAAAACAATATCAATGAAAGAGTAAATTGACCCTGGAAGTTACCCTGTCCTTAGTCTCCTGGTAATGTGAAGTGGTAAATATTTTTTTTTATTATTTAAAGTTCATTGGTTGATTACATGTAAAATATAAATGGCTTAGCAAGGATAAAGTATAAAGAAAAGAGATAATTCATGAAATTAGTGCAATTAGTCATCTGTTTAACATTATAGACATGTATGTAAAAAAGAAAGATAAAATTGATTTTTGTTTACTATTTAAGATGAGTACAAAAATAGTTTATTATCAAACTAAAACTAAATTGTAAGTTGATGTAAAAAGTACTCATTTTTAAGGTTTTTAAAATGTATATTTTTAAAACATTGGCCAGTTATCAAATGACTTTACTCATTCCTCAATGCTAAACTAACTACATTCTAATGCTCCTTTCCTCTCTATTTTTCAAATATTTTGAATCATTATCACCAGTGAAATGTTTGAGAATAAAATCAGGAGAAAGGCAGATTGATTCCCTAGCTCTGCTTGTTGTGTTACTTCCAGTAGTAGATGCATTTCCTCTACCACTCCAGTTCCAGGTGACCAGCCCCTGTTCTCTAGCATTAGTTTGTGATCTGAGCCTATGGAATAACCTCTTTTTCTTATTGCACTTAACCCATTTGTTAACAACATTGATTATATCCAGAATTTAAATTATAATGAATGCCCAGACTATATCAATACCAATTACATCAGTATTTTTGGGGTGAAATCTAGATATGCTGTTTTAATGATTCCAAATTTGAGACATAATACTCTAGCTAGAGGTGGTTACATTTGCCTATTCTCTTACTAATATTTATTTAGCTTCTCAAATTATCCTTGAAGATCTACATGGGATATAGTTTTCTGGCTGCAGTGGCTCCTTATAACTGGCATTAATTACTATTATGACTGAAATAAAAATTTATATAAGAAAACTAGGTGAATGAATAAGCAATAATTTCCACATTTCTGTGTATCAATGTAGAGAAAGGATCACAAAACTGTCTGAGATAATCTTGCATGTCTATGCAGTGCAATCACATTCATCTCTTGGGGTTCTCACCAATGTAGAAAATGATCCAATAGAATAGCTGAAATGGAATATAACAAAATCAGTTACTTTGGGAATTTATCTGATCTGTTTGCAATGTTCTATTTATTTTTAAGTGAATTTGTAAAATTTAAATACATTTTATAATTATTTAAATACAAAGCTTAGGTAGACAAATAAAACTAAAATTATCTTGAAAAAAACTATATTCTTCTGGACTGAGAACTTCAGAAAAATTACTATTAGTGATAGCCATTGTTCATACAAATGGTCTCAACAAAATATTTTCCATTTAGTGTGGCAATAAAACTTATAAATAGGCCCTCCCTGGTGGCGCAGCGGGTTAAAGCACGGCGCTGAGAATCTGGGGCCACTTCCTCATGAGTTC
>NW_004567111.1:24861880-24862514 GCF_000260355.1 Condylura cristata
AAAAAAAAAAAAAACTTATAAATAAGTCCTTAAAATTATAGTTGTCAAATTAATTATTCATGTTGTAACAATGATTTTTTATCATCAACAATCTTTGTCATTCAAGGGGAAACTATTCAAAAATATTTAATCAACAAATCTATTCAAACCATTACTTTGGTTACATTGATCAGCCATGATTGCTTTTAGTGTGTATACAATTCCTTTTACAATTTATGTAATACTTATCCTTGTCAATAATTCCATCATTGTCATCAGTAAAAAGGGGCTATTGCACTACTGAACCATTTCACTAAATTTCATTTTATTATCTTATATATTTTGCTGAACATTCTTCCATATAAATGTAGAGCACAAGATGTACTAAATCACTGGAAGGTTACCTGACCTTCAAAAAAAGCTGAGATTGACCCAAAGGTTTTTGAATTTTTAATTTCCTTCTTTAACCACTTTAGAAAATAACATCACTTTACATAACATATTTTGAATTTTTCTAAATATAGATTACAAACACTTGAAGCCAAGTATTTACTATATTTGCTATGTTTAGCTTTCTTTTGACAATGCAATGCTATCATAGTTTGAAAATAGAATTGGCCAAAATGTTCATAATGTGCTTGCAGGTCACTGTTCT
>NW_004567111.1:24862614-24902673 GCF_000260355.1 Condylura cristata
AGAGTGGGGAGCAGAACAGGCAGATTGACGAAGTACACTGCTGAGGGGAGCAGCGGGCGGGTCAGGAGAGGTCTGCCACACCATGTGGTCTCCTCCAGGGCAGGCGGGAATTGAACTCATGCGGAAGCGGCGCAGTGCTTTAACCCGCTGCGCCACCAGGGAGGGCCCCACTGTTCTATTTTGATACAGTTGTGTTTCAAACCCAATTTGACTGCATTTTAAAAATATACAAGTAATATAGCTCAGAGTTTATAAAAAATGTATAATATAGAGAATCAAGAAAATCTATGTTTCATTTAATTGAGTTTCTGATTATATTTATATCATTGTAGAAATCCATTCTGACAATTATCCCTAGCTTTCCCCTTTTGCTTCAAGCTAAATTTAAAGATTAACTTGTAATCATCAAGTTTATTCATGAAACTCAAATACATTTCAGTTCATATCACCTTTCCCCTCTGTTTTTACTCCTCCTTTTATCAGGGAATTTGTGATTAAGGAGTTAATCTTACAAATGCTATTTCTTTGGAACAAATTGATGATCCTGGATGGACTTTTAACCAATTCATGAATGCTTAGAATACATTTTGACTCTATTATACTTGTTGTTTGGTATGAAGCCACAGAAGTTATTTTGTCAGTGACATGCGTCCCCTGATTAGTCACTAGAAAAGAAGTTTTCATGTCTCTGAATAACTCCCTAAGCAAGATTATTTTTAAGATGTATTTATGTGTGCATATAAGAGTTGGGGTGTAGGACAGAGGAGTGGGAAGGGTGAGAGACTGACCAAAGACAGTTTGGGGAGCAGACAGGAGAGGTCTATTGCATGGTGTGGGTCAGCTCCCTGGTGGGGTATCAAACTTCTGCTGTAGTGCCTATATATTGCCTCATAGTGCTGAGACTTAACTCTTTGCACCACTGATATTTTCAATAGTGGCTCCTTTCACTTGGGAATCTATGACTTAACCTGAATCTGAGTTTACTGTGTGTGTGTGTGTGTGTGTGTGTGTGTGTATGTTCTCTAGGCATAGCAGATTAATGAAAAGGAAAAAAAGAAGGCTTGAAAACTCTCATACTACCCCTTCCACAATATTACAGTGTATATCACCTCAAATTTTACTTCCTAGGGTTGTATTGTGGTTACTACAAGAATACTCTGGGCTCATACCCATATAAAGATAGATTCTTTTCTCCACACTCATTATTTCTAGGCCCACATTTGGCTCCCCTGGTCCTGGTGTGTGCCTACACCTCTTCCTGACAGACAATCTCCATGACTTTTGATAATATTAGCAAATTGTTCCAGGTGAATTCTTTCTGGGGCTTTGCTGGAAATCACAGGTGAATATAAAATTTTAATGCTGTGAGAAATTTCATCAATGTTAATTTAAAGAATTTATTCCATAAATTTCTGGATTCAATAATATAATAATTATAACATCATGGCTCCAGTTGTGGATCTGTATGTACTCTGGATAGTTTTCTATACCAGAGGGACTTCGAGAAATTTTTAGCTGAAGTTCAGAAGACATTTTCTTTCCTGTCTGACCTTAAATTAATTCACTTTTTCTTTCTTTTTTTTCTAATCCAATGGTGAAATACTGAGAGTTCTAAGAGATTGTCAAGCAGCTTTTTTCCTCAGATGAAATACCTTTATATTCTGCTTTAGATAATTAATTATTAATAATTAGTGATTAATCTCTGCTTGTATTATTTCTCATTTTTAATTGGCTAAAATAAAATTAGACATTCTTCTTTATTTTAGAAGAGGAAGATATACAATTTCATATATAATCAAGCTTAATGGAAATGTCATCATCATGATGTCTTGTTTTTCTCTTTTCAAAAATGACCTGCCTTCTTTTGTATCCTATATGACTGACAGTGACAACTTTTTTTTTTTTTTTAATGGTCTGGGATAATGAGGAGTGACTTTCTCCCCCCGCTGACAGAAAATGTACAAAGTAGAAAAATGCAAAATTGCCATGTTACATTGCAACATAAATGTATGAAGAAATTTTATGTTGTCATTCCCTTGTTATGCCTATTATAAAATTATTTCTGGAGAATAGAACGGATTCAGTCTCACTAAACCATGCTGTCTAAATGAAGGTCTTATATAAGAACATGTCTGCCAATGATGGAAATTTTTCAAAAGACAAGTTTCTAAGAAACCTTAGTGTGACAAAGATACAATTTTATTTTTATTGTTTTTTTTTTTTTTCAAGCTTTCAACCCAAAATTCCATTTCATAAAGACTGAAAATCTTGGAAAATATCAGATGAATTCCTTATGAATATTCACATGTGATAAGCTTAGTTCCCCTTGTTTGGCTCTCTGTCATATTTGGCTCTCTATCCTAGGTTGGCCTTATAATTTTTTATTAAATATTTTATTTACTGAAATCCACTGCTGTAGGAGCAGGGAGCGAGACAGTGATAGCACTGACACTTAACTCACAGGCACCAGGGTAAGCCTGGCCTTCATTCTTTCTTGTCCAACCAAAGTAGTTGTATGCCAATGGAAACACCACACAACTTCTTTGGTGTGGAAATTAATGACCACACTGAATGTGTGCCAGGTTTTAATACACTAGGAAGCACTGGTGTGTTGACTTGAACCACAGCATTAGTTTTGATGGATACCTTAGTGAAATTTTTTTCCTTGTCATTGCTGTAAGTATATTTGAAGATTTTATAATGTGTGCTGGTTAATAAAATTGAAGTTGTGTTCTAACCTTTTAATTTATTAAATTCCTATGTGAATATTTTAACACGTTTACAGTTAACAAGCCAGTCCTTTTTTAAAAGTGTTCACCTAATGCACTCAACTAGATATAAATAAAGCTAAGGGGCATAAACTTAAATGTTTATGCTCGTCAAGAAGTAAATAATGCCAGTTACCAAATGGAAACGAGGTAATTTCTATGCTTACACATGATATAAATAGTTTTATAAATAGTTTATGATATAAATAGTTTTAGTATTTTCTTATTTGTTGCTATTAAGGAAAAATAAACAACTGTGGACATAAACAACATTTTTTTTAAAAGATTATTTGTACATACAGAACTGGGGTATTTATTTATTTGTACATACAGCCCAGAGGCTCAGGGGCGGTGAGAGGCTTCACCAGAGACAGAGTGGGAAGCAGAACAGGCAGATCTGTAAAGTATACTGCTGAGGGGAGCAGCGGATGGGTCAGGAGAGGTCTGCCACTCCATGTGGTCACCTCCAAGGCAGGCGGGAATCGAACTCATGCGGAAGTGGCTTTAGCTTCTCAGTGCAGTGTTTTAACCCGCTGCACCACCAGGCAGGGCCATAAACAACAATTTTTTTAAAGGTCTTCCTTGTTTTATTTTTTCATAGATGACCTGGAGTATAGGCCAGAGGTGTGGAAAGGGTGAGAAGATTCATTACAGACAGAGTGAAGAACTGAGCAGCCAGATTTACTGAAATACATGGCTAAGGGGAGTAGCAGGCAAAACATGAACGGTCTGCTTAGCTCTATGACTGGGAATCGAACTCAGGCTGAGACAGTGACATCACTGAGACTTAACACGTAGGCCATCAGGAAGGCCCCAACATTTTGTTTTATTTATTTATTTTTTAAAGATATATTTATTCATATAGAATTGGGGTACAAACTAGAGGTGCAGGGGTGGTGAGATGTTTCACCAGAAACAGAGTGGGAAGCAGAACAGGCATACTGATGAAGAACATTGCTGAGGGGAGCAGTGGGCAAATGAGGAGAGGTCACCTCCGGGGCTGGAGACCTAATTCTCACTGAAATGGCTGTGTCCAGCTTGCAGTATTGGATCCTAACCCATTGTGCCACCTGTTTTTTTGGTTTGTTTGTTTGTTGTTTTTTTTTTAACATTACACACTGAAAGCTTACATTAAAGTGCTGTTTGCAACATCAGGGACCATTTTTTTGCTAGGATGCAGGGAGAACTATGGCATAGTGAAAAGAAAACTGAAAGATGTGGAAGGTGGAGGTTATGTACAATTTCGGCCATCACTACTTTTGTGAATTTGGCATCTTTTCTATTGGTAGTGCAATTAAGGCCAAATTTTTCATTATGAGTGAGGCAATATTATAAAGCACTGACTTTGTTATACCTACGACTAAGAAATTATGCAGTATGTTTTGTATTTACATGACTCAATTTTTTATGGAGATTTAATCAAACGTTGGTATTTATGCAGAACTTCATGATTCATAGTACAATCTGAAGTGTACATAGCTGTTGGATAAATAAGGAAGATCACAATTTTGACAGATCTCACAGTATAAAATGGAAGGTGATTTACCAGTGGGAGAAAAAAAAAAATGCAGCACCAGTTATTACGACAGATTTTGGCCTTTTCAGCAATTTTCACATATCTCTTTGCCCTCTCTTAAGATCAAAATGATTATTTGATAAAAGACTAATTTAGAAGAAGATTGCTTAATATTGAGTTAAGGGCCCATCTAATTCTTGATAAAATGATTGTGCAGTTTTGAAGCAGACTTTTGAGGTGAGAAGTTGGGGTCATATTGATCTCCTTGTGGCCCCTTGACTGCTAAGTGATGATCAAGTTTTTGTTACTGGCTGTGGTGATGCAGCTCTAAGGTGTAATGGGCTAAGAACTTCCTCGTTAAGCAATCCCAGTCCTCATAGAAACTGCTTCTTTACATTAATTAATTCATCTCTAATGTACTTTAGTGCATTTCTGTTAAAAAAAAAAAAAAGCAAAAGCTGTGATCCTAAATATAAAGACATTTCAGCATTAACCTTTTTGTTATAAATTTGTATATAGAATGCATATATGTGTGTGTGTATGTATATATATATGTGTGTGTGTGTGTATAAACAAGTAATATGCACGTATTTTCACTTGGAAAACAGAGGATTTCTATTATTAATATAGCTTGCCGTCTACCGTGTTTGAGTGTTTCTTTGTTCCTCAGTGCTAAAGGATAGTTCTTACTCATACCTGCAATCTCATAGCCTATCATTTTCCTCTTAAGATGGCTGTTCCTGTCTACACTGGACAATATAGTTTTATAATTACAGTTGTTGGCATGGACAAGATATTGTGTAGAAAAGCTTTGGATATTCCTCAACAATTATTTATTAGTAAACTGCAAAACCTTAAAAATATTAGCAATATGTTCAAGTATTTATTTGAAATTTTCTTTATTTGGAAGCATTTCCTTAGTAATTGAAGCTGCGTATAAATCTAATACAATATAACAAGGTAACAGAATTTTCTAAGGGAGCTTCTCTCCTTGACAGTTAGGTTGCTAACCACAGTTCTGTCTCCACCAAAGTTAGAGAACTAAGGGGTGACACATATTTTCCTCTGGTGTAGCTGTCTCAAGATGGTAAATGTTTAAAGCTGATACATCCTTGTGACAAATTTCATAAATGCTAATGATGAGTTTTAGTTTAGTTGACATCCCCCCTCTTAGCCAATGTTTTTTGTTGTTGTTGTTTGTTTTGTTTTTGTTTTTGTTTATCCTGCGATCAATTTCATAATAGTCTCTTTCTTTTTGGAACCCCATAAACGTTTCCCTCAATTGGTTCCTTAGGAAGGATATAAATTACCCAACTTGTCTTTTATCCCTTGTGATTGCTGTATATTTCCTTTGGTGTCACATAACCTTTGGTTCAATAAACTATAGGTGAGAAGACTATAAAAAAAAAAAAAAACAGAAATTTTCCATAGTATTACTCCTAAAACTTCTGTAGAGTCATTTTCTTGTTCTCTGGATAAGGGATCCACAGTGTAGGACTCAAGGACCAATGTATAAATAAATAATGTTTTATTTGTACACATTTCCATTCATTTAAATGTTGGTCACCACTCTTTTCCACTAGCAAGGTAGAATTGAATAGCTGTGATAAGACTGTATGATCTACAAAATATGAGATAGTTTAACCTTGCTTGTAGCAGAAGTTTTCTGATTCTGCTGTAGAAACCTGAGGCTGAAGTTAAAATTTAATGCAATGTGTTCTACAAAATTTGGGAAGACATAATGAGCTTTGAGTGGCCCTACTAAAAACCGGTGGAAGGGACAGAGACAACATGTAATCATCTCCAAAACTGATCTTCTCATCTTCCCTTTCTCCACATTTTATCATTGATACTTGTGAATTTTGTATGAGCCTTGAGATGCCTACCTAGAGATATTCAGAGTGTTGTCTATATAAGAACACATTTTGGCATTTGCTACTTTGTAAATGGGCACAGCAGTAGAAATTATAGATTGACATCTTGTTGTAAACAGAAAGTATTCAATATAATGCATACAGAACTGGTATATAAGCCAGAGGCGCAGGGGCAGTGAGAAGATTCACCAAAGACAGAGTGGGGGAAAGAACAGGCAGACTGACAAAGTACCTACTGAGGGGAGCAGTGGGCAAGACAGGAGAGGTCAATGCATCATACGCATCACCTTCAGAATCGCACTTTAGGGACTGCAGTCAGCTTTGCAGTGCTGTGCTTTAACCCAAAGCACCACCAGAGAGAGCCCAATGAACCACCTTTTATATCTTCCTTTGTTTCTGTTCATTCTGACTAAATAGAAACTTCTTTAGTAGAGGTATTTATGCACTCTCTTTTTTTCCCCCAACCTTCTGCAAGTAGAATTTTATTTTCTCATCTACATGGTATTGAAGAATGTTGTGGAGAAAATAACAGAATACAGATGCCTCAATTAATTATTATATCTTCCTACTCAAAAAGTGAGATGCTATTCACAGATCGTGTTTCACTTTTGAGGATATATACAAGGACAGATCCTGTGCATTCAGTAGGATAATGTGGAAACCAGTTCTCCATCCCTCCTTATTAGAGAAGAATAATATGAGTGAGTAGTACTTTGGAATAAACCCTAAGCATTCTGTAAGTTTATCCACCAAACAAACAAGATTTGAGAAGACCTATTAGAAGCCTTGCTTGTGTTGCTATAGTCAAAATGGGCTTCTATTCTTATCAGTAAAAAAGCTGATTTTTAACTTCCTATATTCCATATCAATTCTTATTTTCACCTGTATAAAGAGCTGTTCATTTCACTTTCTTAATTCAACATAGTTAAACTACTAATACTAAGTATTAGGAACTCAATGTGTCATTATAATTATAAACCATAGATTCTTATTTATACCTTAGAACTAGCTATTAGCAAGTGGAAAGTATCATCAACATAAATACTATTTTTTTCCCTTTAACACTTTGTTTTCTTAATCTTTCATTAAGTATTAACAAGATATTTTAAAAGTAATTTAGAGATTTTTAAGTCTTGTAGACTAAATAGATCTTGACTAGATGGCTACAGTTTGAATATTATCAAGGACTGCCTTATGTACTTACATAGATACATAGCATGCATATCTATATATGTACATATTATAATTATTATGAGAGAAAGTGAATCCTTATAAATATTTATAGCATCATTTTAAAGGAAGAATATGTAACTCTGAAACAAATGTACTGTTGCTAGTGGTCAGGAATTCCATTATTTCATGGATGCAAAATGTATGTCATAACGTATGGCATCTTATCCATTTTGGCACATTACAAAATTGCAGTTTCAAAAGCTATTTGCTTTAATGAATTTAAAGTGAAAGCTAGATGAATATTAGGGTTTTAGAGAGTTGATGCTGCATTCTTATGAAGAACTGACCTTCTTTGTGCTTATCTAGAATAAAATGGATCTACTAATCTCTTGATTGCTTTCAAATCTCTAAATCTAGTCATTGCAGAAAAAAAGTAGCATGCACAGGTTCAATCAATACTTTACCTCAATATGACTGACAATGACATTATTATCTAGTATCTAGTAGTAAAAAATAGTTAATGAAGTTGAGTTAAAATAACATATAAACAATTTTATTCACAGTAGCCATACATTTTTTTGAGCTGCTTGACAACTGACCAAAATACCTTAAAGACTTGTTAGTACTTGGTAAGAATCTCTCTCTCTCTCTCTGTCAAAAACTTAATTTATTATCACTAAAAGAATGAATAAATATGCATTAAAAAGCTTCTAGTAACAATTTTATTTCACACAGAATATCCTCCAAAGATTAGCATAATAAACAGCATCAGCATTATATGTCCTAGTTTTGAAATTTCATGTTGATATCAAATTTTGCTTAAAAAATTCAATTTCATTATCAATAAACATTCTGTAAAGTAGGGCAAGAATTGAATAATTAAGTAAAAAAAATATTTTGAATCATATCATTTCAGAACTGAAGGCTTCATAAACAATCAATAACCTCTGTGTAACACTAGAAATAAATTCAGTGTTGTAATTTGACCAAAGTCAGAGACCCGGGCTTTCTAACTCTTGAACTGTATTCTGCAATACCTGTTTTTTACACAAAGTCAGAAATACAATGGGGAACTGATGATGTTTGTGTCAATCCTATCATTAGTTCCAGATTTTCTTCATTAGCATTACCAAATGTCGCATTCAACTATTTCCTTTCCATCTTTCTGTTCAAACACAACAATTTCCTTGGCAAATAAAACATCCATAAGTACACTTGGGTCTATCTCTGGGGTTTCTGGCAATTGGCATTTTAAGATAAGCATACAAATAAAGGGAGATGGCTTCAGGGCAAGATATCTTGCCAACATTGAATTTTTGTCTCATATAAAGGAACATGGCTTCCTCTCAGGAAGCTTTATTACAATGCAAAGATTAGAGCTATTTTGAAATTCCTTTTAGTCACTAAAAAAAAAAAAAATTCCATATAATTCTTATACACATCTGTATAAAACTTAGCTTAGAATAGTTTGTGGAAATAATAGCCACATATAATCTTAAATATTAATAGTTTAACAAAATAGCGTCCAGTAGAAAAATCTAATAAAATGTCTATATAAGAATAATTTTAAAATGGGTGCTGACACATTACCATTGCATTGTTTTCAGTGTTTTACTAGCATTCAATTAAACATCTCTAAAATGACACACAAAAAGCCTTCATTTTCTTTTGAAACTTTCACTTTTTAGAGAAAAGGAAACCATGTATAAGTATTCTATTTTTATTTGCATATAAATTCCTAAATACAAATATAACACCTTCCTCTGCATTCCATGCTAATGATAAGTAATAAAATGCAATGAATCGGTGATAAAGAGGAAGACTTGCAAAGAAAGCAGTTTGATGTATATCCAAGTATTTCATAAAATGATCAATAAAATATGAACAGTATCTCCCTTACCAATAGTGGAAATTGCTTAGAATCCAGCTTAGTAAAACTAGTCTAGATAAGTTACTATTTGTAGAATGAAAACAGCAATTCAAATTCACGTAACCATTCTCTCCTGTAGCCTTTCTCCCTCATTGCCACATCTCTAGGTTGCTAGCTTTAAAGAGGATTTCTGGATTAGATAATTATACGAGGACAGAAATATCATAATATCTATTTTTCGGAAAAAATTAATATGCCAGAAACATGAATTTAATCACAATGTTGAGTTCAAATATAGAACCTGGGTAAAGACAAGTGAATTTTGCTCAGTTATTGCTTCTACTTTACTAAGTTGATAGCATGATTCATACTAACAGTAAAAGTACTTGGATCTCTGCTACTTTTCACCCAATATGACTTATATGACAGGAAAAGGAAAGGAAATATATAGTAGCATATAATGTAGCATTATTCACAATCCACTCAAATTATAAAGAAATATACATACATATATGTATATATATATATATATATATATATATATATTAAATCCTTATATGTTCATCTGTTTAATAAATTCTACCACATAAGTAAAAATAATAATTAAACGGTAACTTTTAATCAACATTATTTCCTTAATATTTTAATATAATTTACCATGTATTTGAGAATTTATGCAAAATTATATCTTCAGTGTTCTGACCTTAACTGCTGTTGCTCCTAGCTAGTATAGAAACTGACTAATTGTTATGTAGGTGTATTTCTAATATGTCACGATTGAGAGCTTGTGAAATGAGATCTAAGAGTCCATGTGTTCTGGGTTATCTTTCCACTTAAAAAGGATGCATCTAGTTCTTGAAATGAAACAATAAGCCTACTTCCAATGCAAACCTTGGGATCTTAGACAGCTGTCTCTGCTCTTGAGTTTCCTGCATACAGTGTTCTCTTTACCATGACCACATTATTCTCCTCTCCCTCCATGTCTCATTAGGGTGCACTGGGAAATCACCTGCTGTCCCTGGCAATAAAATTGAATTCTTTCAAAGTCACTGAACGGTATTCTTGCATACCATTGAAAATGACTTCTTTTGAAAATTCTAATGAAAACATACAACCCATGTTTACCAATAGCAGCTTATACAGACAGTTCATGCCCCCACCTATTTCCCTTTTCTGCAGTATATTGAGTCAGAATTTGTTTTTCTCGTTCATTTATGATTATGTCTTCTTTATTTCCTTAAGAAACAAAATAAATCTCTAGTATATCAATAGGCTAGAATAAGTCCCAAATTTTAAGGTTTTCTTTCCCCCTCCCCTTTGTCCCCAAGGAAATTAATTCCAAGTTGAATGTCTCTTATTTGGAAAGCTAGAAGCTGAAAAGCTGAATATTTACTCTTTTTTGAGTTTGGATCTCTGATCTAGTAGTCTATAATCCTACATTTCATCAGCACCCTCTCTCCTTAATGGCTAAGAAAGGGCAAGGAAAAAAAAAAAGAAGAGAAACATATAGGGAAATAAGAATTTCATAATATAAAATATATAATTTATTGTTAAATTTAATATTCGTACCATTTCATATTTTATGATGTTTTTAAATTTTAGAGTATAACAGAATATGGAATTATTTCAGCGTTGAAGAATATTTGTAATATGATTAATAATATATCATGTGGTGTAGACAAAAGTTTGGGGAAATGACAATAAGATTTGCAAAGAAATACAGATCATATAGATCCACTACATTATACATCAGGTTTTAGATATATCCCTATATTGAATAACTGTGTTAAAATCTCTCCTTCACCCCACATATTACTGCTATAGAATAGTCACTAGTATTTCCTTGCTAAGATAACATGTTTCCCATTTTAAGTCGTCCTCTGTTCTAACACACTTTCTGTTACCCTGGCCAGATTTAGATTCCTGTAAACAAAACTTTATGTTCAGATTATAGTAAACATTTATTTTTCCCTAAGTGTTTTTCTGACTTCGGAGTCTACTATAATTTTAAATTTTTTGGCTGTAGCTTTTTAACCGTATATTTTTCTTTGTGTTATTTTTTTAATATTCTTCTACATACCTTATCATCAACCTGTTGATTATTTCATTATTTTACTTTTAGTTTTGTTTCACAAAACAATCAGCTTTGATTACAGTATACATTTCTTTCTTTTTTTTTTTTCTTAGAGTAATGTGGATAACTCTAAACAGAGAATTCAGAAGCAAATGAATCTTTATCCAACCTCCACATGTTCTCCTGTGTGACTTAATCTCTACCAGTGGTATCATTATTTACCTAGTTCTAGTCAAGAGCACAATATCGTCTTTTATTTATTCATTGTGGTATTTTTATTGGGATAATGTTAGTTTGTAATACTATATACAATTTTCAGAATAAATTCACCTCTTCAGATATATCAGTTCTAATTCGAAGCTAGCTCTTCACAAAACTTTCATTTCTGACTTTCTAGCTTTATTGAATTATAATTGACAAAAGACGTTAACGAGGAGAAATTGCAAGCTACCAGCAGAGAACAGGAGAAATTGCATGCTACCTACCAGAATCTGTGGGATATAATAAAAACACTTTAAGGAGGGAAATATATAGAAGCCCACATAAATATATAAGAAACTGGTTATTGAGGAATCTCCATACTGTTTTCCATAATGGCTGTGCTAGTTCACATTCCCACCATCAGTACACAGGAGTTTGTGTATGACAATTTTTCTAACATCCCATCATTAACATGTCAACATTTTCTGTTTTCTTGGCATTTTTTCTTTTCTGTATTGTAGATTATAATAACATCTTCAAGTAAACTACTATCAAAATCCCTCAGTCAGCAAAATTGAGGTTAATTTGAAGTTATGGAATGTATTCTCTTAGCAAATTATTTAAATGTACCAGAATGGCTAAAGTAGTGGTGACTATTCTTAGGGACTTGGGGTCTTGCATTAAGGGGTTAAAAGAGGTTTTCAGGGGCCCTCCCTAATGGCTCAGCTAGTTAAAGCACAGCACTAAGACGCTAAAGCCACTTCAGGGTGAGTTTGATCCCCACCTCTGAGGTGAACCACATGGCACTGCAGACCTCTCCTGACCCGCCCACTGCTCCCCTCAGCATTGTTCTTTGTTAATCTGCCTGTTCTGTCCCCCATTCTGTCTCTGGTGAATCCTCTCACTCCCTCTGCACCTCTGGCCTGTACCTAAGTTCTGTATGAATCAATAAATAAATCTTAAAAAATAAGAGGTTTTCAGATGTGAAACTAGACTAACATGACAAAATATATTACACAATAGCTTAGTTTTGTGAGGTAAATTTTACAAGCCAAGGCTTAGTGAGGAATTTTCATAAAGTTTAAGTGAGCTATTTATATAGAAATGCAAAGTATTGTCATAATTAAATACCTAACTTCTCCAAGGCGCAAATAATGAAAAATGGTTTTCAATAATTTCCAAAAACAATATTTACAATTATTAATGATTTTTAGCCTTACATCAATGGCAAAAATTTCTTGAAGCAAGCAATTATGTTGACATAGATGTTTTCAAATCTGAATATCCCACCAGTCATGATAATGCTGATGGGCTAATTTTCTGTCTTCAGCTTGTGTTATTATCTAATATGAGATAAATTTAATCACCATTTTTATTCACTTATAAGCCAAGAAATAAGAGTCCTCAATTATAACACGAGAAATGTCTAAGCTAATATGAAAAGAATGCAGAACTACACATCCAATATTTGCCAACTGATCCATTTAATTATATGTTTTCCTGGATATTTTGCTTGTTTTAAAGATCACAGGGGGAAATAAAGCAATAAAATGTGGGGGGGGGGAAGCACATGGAAGAACTGCTGGGGAAGAAGCAACAAATGTCACAGGGAGGCCCAGGGAATGTGCTGTGTTCATCTCCTTAGATGGTCCACACTCCTTCTTTTGAAGCCAATATTGTATGCATGCATGCATGCATGCATGTATGTATGCATGTATATTATACTTCATATATAATATATTTTATATATTATGTGTGTGTGTATTCTTTCTGGTTAACTTTCTAATCCAATAAACTTCTAGGGAAAGTGATTATCCAACATCAGTGCTCCTGTACAGTTTATTAGTTAAATCTACATCACAGAATGAGCTTTCTTCTATTACCTGGACCCCTTGTAACTTGTGAAATAAAGAAACTTAAAGAGAGAACAGGATTCCCTTTTGTTGGTTAAACTTTTAAATAACAAAGTGTGTACTACATTTTCCTTATTGCATTCCATTATTAAATAACCCCTATCTGTATAAATGATAGATAAAATACATGCATATATATTTTTTTCCGGAGAAGACATCAAAATACAACCGACTGATATAAGAAAAATCCTTGCAGGTTGCCTGCAGGAAATACAATTTTTGCAATGCAAATAAAGCAAATATCAGTTGTTGAGAGTCACCTAATTATGTTTTATAGTAAAAATAGCATTAAGTATAGATGACTTGTATATGTAATTTCAACATCATTGAATAAGAATAATCAGGTGACAGAAAGTGAGAGAAAAATCTCTTAAATATGTTAGTCAGAAATTTGAAAATGCACCTAATAATTAGCTTCTCTTTTGAAATAAGAAAGTGAGGGTGTGTGTATAATAAGTTTAATAATGTCTCCCCAAAGTTTTTATGAAATTTTGTTTACAAAAGCAAGCTCCCACTAAAAGTAACTGTATTCTAGATTTTAGTCAAATCATGAATAAACTGTATCTAGATATTGGACTTGTACCAGAGGATAGCTAGGAATAGCAAAGCAATATGAAGAAAAGGGCCTCATGAGTATCACAGTTAAGTTCTTTAATGTCTGTTGCAAGTCAAAACTTTAAACTAGCAAATAAAATATAGTTATAAAAATAAGTAACAGATATGCATTAAAACATATCTTGTTCTTTGGGCTTTAGTCAGAAGATTCAACTGCATCTTGTTATCTACATAAGCCTGACAGTGCCAGCTTCTGCAAAACATATTAAGAATTCTCAGTTTGAAGTCTTTTGTAAGAGCATCCTTCCATTAATATAAGGGTAGTATGGACTTGAAACTTGTAGACTTAAATGAAGACTTGTGATTTCAAAGACCAGTCACTTTGAGTTGTGCTTATATCCAGGCAAGGTCCTTTCCAGAGGAGTCTGTATATTTTCTTTCTTTGATTTCTATTACAAAACATCAAGGTGCAAGTATTTAGGTCATGGAAGAAGTTTCAGCTGTACTTTTCTTATATATATGTATAATTTATGCACACAAGAACTGGGGTGTAGGTCAGAGGTGTGGGGAGTGAGAGGATTCACAAGAGACAGAGTGGGGAGCAGAACAGGCAGATCTACTGAAATAGACTGCTGAGGGAAGCAGAGGGCAAGACTGGGGAGGTCTGCTGTGCCCTGTGGGTCATCCCTCTGGCTGGGGATTGAACTCAGGCTGCAGTGGCTGTGGATAGATTCATAGTGCTGTGCTATTTCCCTTGTGCCACCAGGGAGGGCCCTCAGCTGCATTCTCAGTAGTAAGACTGGGTATTTTGCACAAATTCTCCTACAGTATTTAGACATACTTTTTGTACTAAAGCAGATGCTATAGTCAGTGTGATATTCTTAGATGTGTGGTTTGACTTGTTATTAAGTTGTAAGAAAAGAGTAGAAAAATCATATTAATGCATTTTGTGTTAAAAATATAATAAGACAAAGCTATGGAAATCAATATTCATTAAGTGCTTTGTAATTTGTACTTCCATAATTACTTTGTTTTTCCTATTTTTCATAAAGATTGGGTATAATTTGAACAGTATGATTTTGAGGTAGTGGCAAGACTGCACTTCTGTGTGATGTTAGTTACTCTAAACTGCTGCCCCTTTCACTAGAGAGAGAGACTGGAAATCCTTCGATGGGAACAACAGTGTTGTTGCTCACATTATATGGTGGTTCTCCATCAAGTAAAAGCTTTAGTCTATTGTGAAACTAGGCAAAGGATAACTAGGACATATTTTAAAGTAATTACATGGAGTTCTTTGCTGAACTCATTTGAATGTATGAAAGGCAACTAAGATGGATTTCTTGTTCACATCCCATCTTTACAGAGCTACCTGGATAATGGCGATGAAGGATGATGTGCAAATAATGATTTCTCAGCAATTTTAATGAACCTTCCTCCCCCTTATTTAATAGTCTAATTGTCCTTCCAGTGGTAGAAAATTTAATGTAAAATGATTGCAAGTTTTTTGGTGGATGCAAACAGCACATATGAAAGTATGAGATTATCATTTTCACATAATGTACAGCTAGATTTATCCTAAAATCTTAAAATTTATTCTTATTTTATTTATTAACCTTGATTTACAATATAATAAATATAGGTGTATAGTTTTTCACCCCTTCATATGTATGTTATACAATAAACACACAGCCAAAAAAACCCCAAAATACATGTGTGTGAAAAAGAAAAAACACGTGTGTGTTTATTTTTTAATTGTTGTACTAGTCACTGGTGTTACATAGTGACTTTTTTGAACATTAAAAAAATGGCTTTTGTGTGTTAAGTAGGGAAGCTCCTTTCTTTCATAATAATTATCTAAAACCTTTCCCTTTGCCTTTAAATGGTCTTTGTGTGTGTGTATGTTTGTGTGTAAACTTTTCTAATGATTATACACTTCAAAGTTATCAGGGCCTAAAATGTTCTGTAATTCACAGGACATTCTGTATAGGGATTCTTGGTGCTGTCAAGATTGCTTCCTGTTTCCAAAGCGTTACAAAATTACATACTACATGCACAACTTGGCTGCTACAGTAAACCTAAGTTCTCTCACCTCTAGTCATTTTTGAAGAATCAGTGTTCCCTGAGTTTGCCATCTGGCTGATCTAGTCTCCAATAAAGAATAAATCACAGATAGTTCATGACTTTCTATTCTGTAGCTAAGACAAGGCTCATTGGTAAATGATATTGTGTCTACATTTTCTTTTATTTAAAGATTTTTTTTTTATTTATACATAAAGAACTGGGGTACAGGCCAGAGGTGTGATGGGTCAGAGGATTCACTAGACAGAGCAGGGAGCAGAACAGGCAGATGTACTGAAATACATGCTGAGGGGAGCAGTGAATGGGTCAGGAGACGTCTGCCTTGTCATTTGGGTCACTGGCCCTCTCGCCAAGGATGTAACTCATGCTGCAGTGGCTGTGATAGCTTCATAGAGCTGTGCTTTAACAGTTGCACCACCAGGCTATCTACAGTTTCTATGGGATATTTTTAAACAGCTATGTATAGAGCATTTAGTTGTCTCTTATTATTCTGATTTTTGAAGTATAATACTAAGATTCAAGAAAGTATGTTGGTGCTTGGAGTTGTGTGAGATAGTATAATATTTTAGGAAACAAATGTACTTGTTAATAAATAATGAGCTTTTAAGTGAGCAACAGTGATTTATAGCAAGAGGAATGTGAATGTTAAAAGAAAATCCAAAAATCATTTCATAGGCTCCATTATATACTCTAAAGTTTTAATTGATATGAAACATGGTGGGCAGTTTTTTGATACAGGTATAAAATAAATGTTAATGCAAACAATTGATGTCTCATGATTCCCAGTAAATTGAGTCAGATCACCAAAATCTTGTCCAGATAATTTATTCATGGCTGGGCAGAAGTTTATGAGGACCTGATTTGCTTTTATTTTGTTATTTTTGATTGAAGTAACATTGCATTATAACATTGTATGATTTAGGTATGTTGTTATCATAAATCAAAATCTGTACTACTACATTAAACTCACTGGACCTAATTTTAAATTATGTGTTGTTAGCTTTTGCTTTTGACTCCATTACTACAAATTTAGTTAAGTTATGGAGTTTCAGAAAACTAATGAATCAATTACTGAAACTAGACAGTGATGCTGAGGAAATCTTTTTTTTTTCCCCCATGGTGAGCAGAATGAAAAAAAAAATGGAGTCTGTCATTTTGAAAGATTTTAATTACTGAACTATTTTATGGTCTAGGTCAAGTCATATAAGGAAAAAATGTTTTGTTTTGTTTTGTTTTTTCCTTAAAACCATTACATTATATTTGAATTTTGATTTATTCTATTAAATCAATAGAATCAATCTTAGGTATAACATATCACCAGGGCATAATTAATTTTAATCCACAGTTAAAAAAGGAAGAATTATAGAGGAATTTAAGATGATTAAGATTTTGTTAAAATTGGAGATTTTTAATAAACATTTGAGATGCAGTAATGTGGATATATTTTTAGACTATCCAAGGAAAAAAAATCCTAGTATGTGCTTGATTGACTCAAGGAGGAAGATATTAAAAAGTTAAAACAGAATGAGATATAAAATTGCAAAATGCATAGATTTAGGTGGTAATGAAAATAAATGACTGTTTTAGTATAATGTCATAGAAAGGAAGGGTTGCTAAGTTCTTTATATGGCCCTCGACTATTGAACAAATAAATGCCATTTCCAGTTTTGTTTTGTGACTAGAAGAATCAGGGTATTATTAGGTTTCACATATAGAATGTGGATTCCTACCAGTCTTGTAATGATTGATTTTAGTATTTCTCTGTCATCATGTCTTAGAGAAAAATATGTGCAAATTGGGGAGAGGTAGAGGCAGTAGAGGGAGTGAGATATTCATAATCAGTCAATTTGTCACTGTCAACAGAATATTTGGTCCATAAAAATGCAAGGAGTCATTAAGATATTGAATTGACTCTTAGACACACAAAAAAAATGTAGGTCAAAATTCAAATTATTTATGATGTGAAGGGAATCCTTGGTTAGTTCAATATTGAAGTACCCAAAATAGCATTTTAACAAATATGTTCATTCACAGAATAAATTGTCAGATGTAGTTTCACAAGATAGAAATAATATAATTTGCTTAGACATATGCTGGTAAGATTTATTGGCTGGTGAATGGATAATGTCTGAAATTTGTTGTACAATTTTCTACGACCTGCATAGTTGTTCTTCCCAAGGGTAAAATTCTCTTAGAATGGCAGGATTTAAGGTTAATATTGTAGCACATAATATCAATGATATTTTTTCAAATATTTAAAAATAAAATAAATTTATCCCCAATATCTAAGGGGAACCTGGATTAAATACTTGGGTCCCTGGCAGAATAACTGCATTGTTTATCCACATTATTTTTTCTCCAGCTTTTTAGCCAGCATAGAACAATTGTAGATTGACAGAGTTAAGCCGGATTCCAAGGGAAGAGTTAGTGTTGTTGTTTTATGGGAAGACTGTCTGTTGCAGAATTCACTATTGCTTAGAGGAAATCAGTCTTTTTTTGTTCTATAGACTTTCAAGGAATTGACTACAGAACACAGTCATAATGTGAGATGTGGTTCCACCCACATTATATATAACAATCTGTTTTGCTCAAAGTCCACCCGTTTAACTGTTGATCACATCAAAATCATGCTTCCAGAAGCATTCAGAATAATGTTTGACCCAGTAGTTGGGTACCATGACCCAGACAACTTGACACATAAAATTAGCCTTCAAAGACTCTGAAAGAGTAAAGGTGTTAAATTTTATACAGTTTTCATTTATTTCATCAAGATATGCTCTACAGAATATATTTGTAATTCAATTTCTTTTGGAAATGTCCTCAAACTATTTTAAAGGAAAACACCTAATATTTTAAATTTTGTTCATCTTGTGTCTAAGACAGTTGCCAAATGAGTAATTGTGTTTACATTGAAAGTTTCTTCAAGTGATCACTATAATTTTGCTGATAGTTGACTGAAGGCAAAGTTTACCCTATAAACATGCCATTCTGTCAGGACCTTGGGGACTTGTTGGCCTTTGGGACTGGATGAAGAGACAGATTTATTATGCCTATTCTTATCTTCTTGTCTATGAACTACCTTTTACAAACTCACAACAGAAAGTAGAAAGGACAGTACACAAGATAAATGATGATGGTGTTAGCGAAAAGAGATTTCTACTGACCTATGATCAAAGAAAAGTCTTTTTAAATTGATGAGATAAGTAGAAGATGACTTTTAAAAAAATGTTTCTTTCATTTTCTAGGAGACAGAGTTATCTCAGAAATTTAGAGTTTGATGAAAGAATCGTTGTCAGGGCTCAGAGTGGGCTAACTCTCCCATCATGGCCAGAGAGACATGGCAAGCAGGAATTTGGGAGGCCTAATAGTGCAGTTTTCTAGAAAAACCTTAAGCCTTAGTGAATATTTGGCAAGAAACCCCATGTAGTGTACTGCTGACTACTCTACCATAGCTAAATTAGTTAAAAAGCAAACTACTAACCAAATAATGTGGACAGCTTACATTACAACTTCAGGGAAGAACTATACCTTGGCAGATTCTTAATAATGATTCAAAATGGGGAGACTAGTAAAAGATAATGATGGGGCTTGAAGTAAAGAGTCAGTTAGATTTAAATCATCTGTCATCCAGGTAAGGGTGGTTGGCAGATTTTATAACACAATATAGTGGTATTGGTTGACAGAAAAATGAAGTTCTTAAACAAAATATGATAAGAAAAGTATTGCTTTAATAAATAAATATATATATATACATATATATATAAATATATATATATATATATATATATATATATATATATATATATATATATAGTAAGGCCCTGCCTGGTAGCACAAGAGTTTGAAGTGCAGCACTGTGAAGCTATTTCTAGCCACTGCATCATAAGAGCGATCCCTGGCAAGGGAGGTGACACACATGGTGAAGCAGACCTCTCCTGTCTTGCCCACTGCTCCTCTCAGCAGTATGTTTCAGTGTTTTTGTTCTGTTCCCCACTTAATCTCTGATGATTCCTTTCACCACCACCCCTGCAACTCTGGCTTGTACCCCAGTTCTTTTACGAACAAACAAACAAACAAATAAATAAATAAATAAATAGGGAAAAAAACTGAATCAAAGAGCAGAACTGCTGAAAACTTTCCAGTTTATTGTGCTGGGCAAGGAATTTCCTGGAACAAATAGTTGCTATGACAAAGTGATCTCAGGTATCAAATCCATTAGTTAAATTATGTCATTATTACTGGTCTATATTATCACTATTAATCAGTGCTGTGTTCTTTGACCTTATTAGCATTATATCTGTTCATTTAATAGTAGTGTATTATTGTACTTTATAGCTGTTTTGTCTCACATACTCTTATCCTACATAAGATATATCAAAATGTCACTAAAAAATATTTGTCAAGTTTGAGTTTGGATACAAATTGACCAATTAAGGAAACATCAGTTTGATGTTTTATATTACTGAAAATTATTTTCATGAACTATTGTTACTATAAATTGCAATAGAAATTGTCACTGAATAATTATTTAGGCCTTTTTCTTTGCCTATGACCTAGTAAAATTACTAAAATAAGAACTTGAATAAATACAGGTAGACTATGTTTAGAGAAACTGAAGTAATAAAGTACCCTCAGTTTCTATTAACTGAAATCCACAGGATTCTATAAATTGAATCCTTACAGAAATAGATTCTATGGCATGCTACTTGCTATACAATGTCTAGATATAGGAAGCCCGCACGTAATAATAGAAACTGGACTGTCTGCTTACATCTTGTTCATTCCTGATATTCAGTAGTGAAGTAATATGGATTGAAGGGGTGTATTCTTTGTTACCTCTTATATTAAATCTATTTTTCACAATTAAACTCCTTTTTTGTTTATCTCAGGGTAACAGGACAAATAAACTTGAATATAACTCAGAGGATAAAGCAGTGGGACTGACAATAATAAAATATTGAGCTTCAAATGTAATGGATTGCCTCATGGTGAGGCTATTTATATCTAAATAAAAATGTGGCATGAATTAAACAGCTTAGACTTGGGAAAAATGTTTAAATGAAATATTTAATGTCATGTTTGCTCATATTTTGTTGTATGTCTAAAAAATGGAGGGTATACTACTGAATTCTACAAATTAACTTTTCCAGTGAGCATTAAGAACATGCAATTCTTTGGGATTTATGAAATAATTCAAAATCACTGATTTGTCAAGCAATATTTAGACATAGTTCTATATTATATCAGTACAGAAAGGGTGCATTGTCATCTCTGGAGAATGTAGAAATTATTAAATTGATAGTACATTGTATTTGGTTTAAGTTTGTCTTTGATTTTATGTATGCTTATTAAATGAAAAGATTTTTTAATCCAACTTTTTTAAAAAAGATTTATTTATTTATTCGTACAGAACTGGGGTACAGGCCAGAGATGCAGAGGGTGAGAGGATTCACCAGAGACAGAGCGGGCGGCAGAACAGGCAGATCGACGAAGTACATTGCTGAGGGGAGCAATGGGTGGATCAGGGGAGGTCTGCCACACCATGTGGTCACCTCTGGGACAGGCGGGAATCAAACTCACAGGCGGAAGTGGTTTCAGCTTCTTAGTGCAGTGCTTTAATCCACTGCGCCACCAGGGAGGGCCCCTTAATCCAAGTTTTAAATAGGAAATTACATGTTTTCAATACTTATTTTTGTTGTATAAGTTCCTTTTCTTGCTATTTCTCTTATGAAAATAATGATGTTCTTGTCCCAGTTGAAATTATGAACAAATGTATCCTTAAAGTCTAACAATTGCAACAAAACTCATAAGAAAAATATGAAAAACAGATTTATAAAAATTTCACTATATATTTTTCAGTGCATATTTATTAAATTATGTCTTCATGCTTAATTTTATTTGACATTAGTTAAGCCATTCAATTACATGACTCTTCAAAACTTTGTAAAATAAAATACAATAATATATCAATTTGTGCAGCTTGGTTACAAAGATCCTTTATTGTAAGAAAACATCTATTGTGTGATGCAAAGTATTTTCTTATCAGCTTAATTATAGTAAGTTTTTTAAAATCCATTTCAGTATCAGCTAACAAGAGTTAACTGTTGCATTATTTTTATGACAGTTTCAATGAGACACAATAGTTGTTGCTTTCTAATAAGCCTTGACATTCTCTATCTTTCTTCTAATGTGTTTGAAAGAATGCCTAAATATATACTTCTATTTATCATATTCAAAATGGGAAAGCATATTAATATATATTATAAATTTTAGATGTTATATTATCAAAATATTTCAGATTTCTTGTAGGATTAGTAATTTTTTAGTCAATATCTGAGAAAAGACCCAAGTAATATTTGATTAAAATGCACTGTGTCTTGTCCTTGTGACCCACATTGCTGTAATGATTCAAATACTGATACACTTCTCTTGACTGTCACACAGTTGACATTTCAGATTTCCATGAAATCAATATGTCACACATATTTTAGGGTGAATGAAAAGATGAATATCTACAGCAAACATCTAGAATAATTTATCTACATTATAATATTACATCAATGCTATTTTGAAGGCATCGGGCTCTGTTGGGTTATATTTAATTGATGACATTAATAGCAATGATAATTTATAACTATTTCATTCTCTGAAAAACAATGAACATATTATGTAAACTTTAGAACTAAAAATTTTGTGAATTTTTACATTTAAGGAGCCTATTTTGTCAAAAGGATCATTAAAATGCATAGCATACCTAGATATAAATTTTATTCCTGATTTATAATGACTTTAAAAATAACATCATGTGTCTCGATATATTTATTGTAAACCATGGCTGCAAGTAACATAATTATCCTATTTTAAATCTGAATAGTCAAATATTTTAAGAAAATTTTAATGAATTTGTGATGGCAAAAATATGTAAACTTTTCTTTGTTTTATAAGTTAATTCTTCCAATAGAATTGAAACTCTTGTTGAGGCAAAAAAAGGAAAAATAATGCTTCTAGATATACTGATTTTTGCTGTTGTTTGCTTCATGCTTGTAATCCCATGGCTCTTTAAAACTGAAAGTGATAAATTACTATCAGTCTATGACAGCTTTTTGATGTGTCCCTTTGTACAAGAGAAACTAAGTTGAGATCACCTGAACTCATTTCTCTTGGGATTTGAACAACTATAAAAAATGGTTTTGTTTTGGACTTGGTAGGGCTCAGAAATGAAAATGCCATTATGTCCAGAACAGCACATCAATCTAATTTGCTACCTGGGCCTCCAATCTCATCCTTTCCCAGGTGAAACAGTTTTGCAATATGCAAGGTAATATCAGCCTTACTTCACACTTTAGGAATGATTTCTAATTAACTTTTATATTTACATAAACAAGGTTGGAATATAACACAATTTTACTATCATAAATTACTGCTAATTGTTCATCCAAAGGTATGAAAAATAGGATTGTAATACGTGACTCTTCTGTGTGTGTGTGTGTGTGTGTGTGTAAATTATACCTAATGACATCTCCCCCAAAAGGTAAACTAGTAGATAGGAAAAAAAAAAAAAAACTGTCATTATGTTTTCTTTAACAACAATAAGTAAAGTTTTTCTCAAGAATACTTTTACTATATTTGGAAGCATATTTAATCTCAGTCAAAACACCACTGATAAAATTTATAGATATATTTAATTGATGTAATTATATTCAGTTGCTCTGATATTAGAAGTTGCAATGTACAAAGTCACAAATAGGGAAATACTATGAGATAACAAAATTACATCTAAAAACCAATATTTTATATCACTATGATTGTGACAGATCTGGAAGCTCTAGAAAGAGGTGGGAGTAGCACTGTGGTTATAAAGGCAAAGGAGTTTAAAGACAACATTGATCTCAATGTTATAAAATGCAAGTATTTTTAAAGAGGAATTTCATGCACCAAAGGATAGGAAGTAATACAGAACACTATATTAATATCTAACATACATACTAAGAAATGAATATATACACACAGAGAAATAAATAACACATGAAAATTATTTCCTTAGCATGTAGCAAAACAAAAGGCAATTCAGGGCCCTCTCTGGTGTCTCAGCAGGTGATAGCACAGTGGCTATTTGCACTCACTATAACACAAGTTTGATCCCTGGCCAGGGAGGTGACCCAGATGGTATAGCAGACCTCTTCTGCCCTACTGCTACTCCCCTCAGCAGTGTAAGTCAGTAATTCCTGTTCTGCTCCCTACTCTGTCTTTGATGAATCCTCTCACGCCCCACACTTGTACCCTAGTTCTATATGTATAAATAAATAAATCTTTTAAAAAATGCAGTTCTGACATAAAAGTCAACAAGGCTTTCTGAAGCTTTGAAATGAAAGCCTGTACAATATGTATTATGAAAGTAAATCTGGAAGGCAGTGCAATAAAAGAGACTTAAATGATTCATGTCTCCATTCATTTCCAAATATTATTTTAGTACTTATTCTGTAATAGTTATTTGATAGCAATTAAAAATATAATGATGAGCAAGATGGATGTACTTCTTACTAGAAAAGAACTTTCATTATATTGTATGCCAAAAGTTAAGTAGTTACAACATAGATTTGAAGAGGTGTTATCCTGTATCCCTTAATCATAGACAGTGTTGTAAAACACTATTGCTTCAAAGGAAAAAAAAAAAAAGTAATTGTTTAAAGTAGATCTCTTGAAAAAAGCTCACCAGAAAGCAAAATGATGTTTATTTCTCATCCACTATCATAAAGGAGAGCACAACCATGGTAGAGCTTAGAAGTGACTGAGAAGAGCCAAGTAGGTTGAGGGAATTATACGGATTGGAGCTGAAATGATATTTTAAGAGATTGTATCAAGACAGGAACTGGTTAAGACTAGGACTAGTATGTGATGTTACAGTTTAGAATTGGTTAACATGCAAAGGCAAAGTCATGACTAATCATTGATTGCTGAATCTTACTTGATAAGGCACATGTTCACTAGCTGATAAATTATTCTATAGGAATTACCGGGAGCAATGTGTGATCCTGTCTACTAGTTTACAGTTTTATCTTTACTCATTGATTACTTACACACAAATATATATGTATAACAGAAACAGAGAAAGGGAACATACTGTGTCATATGTGTCATATTGTTATTAGTGATCTCAGGATATGTATTTTATACACACACACATGCACACATATTTGTGATGTATACTAGCTGTCATTTTCACAATCAGGATTGCATTCTACTATGGATATTAAATTAGATTTTTTTTTTTAAGATACAGAAGAATTCACAGTGATCTTTTTATTCAGTTATATTTATTTCTAATTAGTTCACATGAACACTAAACTACAACTGGATTAGCACACTTAACTATTACAAAAAGTGACATTTAACATATACATTTGAAATAGTATATACATGCAATTAAAGGGATTATGGATAACTATCTTTGATTGTATGGCTATTTGACCATTACCAACAGCATATTCTATTTTATGTACCTGAAGTTTGAGAACAGATTCTGTGTTATGTTGGATGCATTAGCTTTTATTTCTCCACCAACCTACCCATGCTCATACTCTCTCTGTTCCCTTGCCCCAGCTCCTGCATAACATATGTCCTTTGGCAGAATTTCAATGCTTATATTCTATTGTTTGTTTATAGTTAGTTTTAAATTATTTACATTGTATAGGTGAGTGATACTGACAAAATTTGTCTTTCATATTTTTGACTGGTTTCATTCAATATAATAACTTCAAGGGCCATCCACTTTTGTTCCTAAATGTTTCATCTTTCTTCACAGTGTGTAATATTCCATTTAAGTATTTTTTTTTAATCCACTTATATGTTGAAGGTAGCTTGCCTTTGTTCCATGATTTTCAAGCTGTAAACAGCAACAGTGATGCTATGCACATAGACATGGATAGATTTTTCTGCGCTGTATTTTTGTGTTATTTGGGTAAATATTTAATAGTGGTATTTTGGGGTTAAATGGATTTCCATTTTATTTATTTTTAAAGATTTATTTATTTATGCATACAGAACTGGGGTACAGGCTAGAGATGCAGGGGATGAGAAGATTCACCAGAGACAGAGTGAGGAGCAGAACAGGTAGATCGATGAGGTACATTGCTGAGTGGGCAGAGGGAGAGACAGGAGAGATCTACTGTACTGTGTGGATCATTTACAGGGTCAGGGATCAAACTTGCACTGAAGTGGCTGTAGCTAGTTTGCAGTGCTGCTTCCTAAGCCATTGCACCATCAGAAAGGGCCCTCCATTTTATTTTTCTTGAGATGTCTCCATACCACTTTCCACAGAGGGAGATTGTGGGAATCAACCCACTTCTCATCAATAGTGGTTAAGAGCTCCTTTTTCATGACAAACTGGCCAGTATTTATTATTCCTTTTATTTTTTAATATGTATATGGAACATTCTCACAGGGGTGAGGTGGTTTAAATTTCTCTTCAGACAAGTGATGTTGAGCATTTTTTCATAATTATAGGCTATCTGAACTTCTTCTTTAGAGAAATGTCTGTTGAGTCATTTGCCCAGTTTTTAAAATGAGTTGTGTTTCTTTGCCGTTTGATTATGTATGTTCCCTATAAGTTTTGAAATAATCCCCTTTATCAGAAATATGGTATGGAAATATGTTCCCCTCTGTAGGTTTCCTTTTAGTTGCTTTTTATTTACTTATTTATTTTGATGATTTTGTTTGAGGTGCAACAGTGTTTAGGTTTTATACAGTCTCACTTGTTTATTTTTGCTTTAACTTTCAATGTAATTATTGCTAGAATCCCAAAGATATCTACGTAGTAGATGTACCTTTATGTGCCCCTATATTTTATTTTCTTTCAAGTACTTTATGGTTTGGCTTTTCATTTACAATTAATCAATTTTAAGTGAATGGTGTTAAATAATGGTCTTGCTTTTTTGTTTGTTTGTTTGTTTTTGCCTGTGTCTATCCATGTTGGCATGATATAGAATCTATAAGTAAATGTTTTTGAAACTTCATATTTTGGCTAACAGATTGAGTGTATGGAAGAATTTGGGCTGAAGCTTATTTTTATAAGCCTATGTAACCTATGAAATAAGGACGAGATATACACACTTCAATCCCTCCAACTATTGAACCATGAAAGTATTTGTAAAAGTCAGTAATTAGGTACCTCTTTTTCTTACAGCATTTTATAGAAGAATTAAATATATATATATATATATATATATATCACAATGCTAAAAAAGGAGGGAAAAGAACATTCTATAGAATGATAAGAGAATGTGTTCTAAAGGATGGCATTTAAGTTGAAAGGGATAGCATTTAAGTTGATGGCATCAAGATGAAAAGGATATCTATATCCTTATCAGCATATTGGGGAACATAAATGAGCTATTTCTTTGTATTTCAGAGAAAAGAGTGAGAGCAAAATTAGTACTGGAAAAAGTTTGAATCAAGCAGACAATATGATTTGATCTAGAGAATGTCAGATGTCTTTCATAAGACAGAGAAGTCAAGAGAATGGAGAGAACATCAAGAGGTCCTTGATGAGTATGTGAGGTTGGTGTAGCTGGGTCTTGGGAGGTTTGGTAAAAATAGGGCATGATGTTAGGTATTGTTCTAACTAAAATGATGGTCCTATGAAACTTTCAAGAAGGACATTTATGTAATCTGTTTGTGATATAAAAGTAACACTCAAGTTGATCTGTGCAGAATGAATGGATTGGATGGGGATAATAAAGAATTTGAGAAAACAATTTGATGGCTAACAGTGATAGACACTTAGTCATGTTGTCTGAGAGGAAGATGGATAGAGTATATTTTGAAGGGATTATTAACTTAAATGTTGAATTCACCAAGAATGATAGGATGAAGTTTAGAGGAAGACGATGAGCCAGAGGAAAATATTTCTAAGAAGTGTGGAATTTCTCATTACTCTTTTCCCAAAATTATACTTTGCTGGAGAGCTAAATACTTCTTGCTTTCTTGTGTCATTGGGGAAATAACATCATCAAGGTATAGACACATATCAGTTAGACAGGTGACAGAAGAATGTGTGAGGATGGTGTGAAGATATATCTTGGAATTTTCTAGTCACTAAAGAATCTATCCAGAGGATAGAACTGGAAGTTTGCATAGAACTAAATGTTGGCAAATTTTTTCAGGTTAATGGCAATACAGAATTATATATAGCTAATAGTTAATTATCAAGGAGGCTTGCACTTTAAGTAATTCCTAAATTAAACAGGAATACCGAATGCAGTGTAAGTGATCTTGGTGGTTGTAGCCTGTAGGTTTCCACATTACATCTCTAAGTAACCATTTAAAAATTGGAGGTTCATGTAGGATTCATGTGGGAAAATATTATGAAGGATCCTGAACACTGTGGTAGTAAAATATTTCCTTTAATTCTGTGGTGGGCATAGAGAGAGGACATGTCTGTAAAATTGACAGAATCCATCTCTGTTTGACAGATTTTTTAGAGACAAACATAAACATTTCAAGAGTATAAGTACTATAGGACATGTAGCTATTTATTTGATGTTTTATAAATCACCTTATTTTCAGGAATTTATGGATATTTCTACAAATTCTAGAGGCAATAGATAAAGAAGAGAACTATGGAGAAAGACAGAAGACTGGAAGGTCAGGTGGGGACGGGGAGAAGGGAGAGTTTACCACGATACTTTAAGTAGGGCACTTGTGAACCTTGGATGGCAGAGTTTCGCAAAAAACACACAAATAAAAATATCCCAATTGATGAAGTAGACACATTGAAAAAGCCAAAACTAGTGAGAGAGGTTATCAACTCTTTATAGTACATCTTCAGTCCTTGATAATTTTCGAAACTCAGCTCCATAACTAGTTTGGCTTTCATGAGATACCCCAACATTCTTCTGTTAAATACCCCTGCCATCCCCTGCTACCAACCACCAACATCTTTGCCCCCCCACCCCGTTGTGCTCTGTAACTTGGCATTGAATGAATCCTAACTCCAAATGAATTTGTGATCATTAAAATAAAGACAGAGTCTTTTCATAAAGCATAGCCTCCAGACCACCACCAGCTCATTCTGCCTTCCTTATCCTCTGCCTCACTTTCTGTGGAGAACAGGTCATGTCTTCTTTCAAACCCTCAAAGTTTAGGTTTGCCATTAAGTTTCTACACAGTTTTTTGTCTAAAATATTCCTCTAGTCATTTCCCTGACTGACACCCTTCGATAAATTGAGTAAAAGATCAATAGTCTAAAAGGTCTTTCTCTGGCCCCTTGTAAAAGAGCCCTCCTGCTCATGTTTTTATTATTCTACACTTTTTAAAATTAGAACCAAAGTTTTATTATTTGATAGTTATTTTATGTTTTATATATTGTTGTAAGTGTGATCTAGAGTAGAAGATAAACAATGTAAGCATCCGCTGTGTATTGAATACATAAATGATAAAAATATAAGATATTATAGATTTTTAAATGTTTTAGCAAACAGAATTGGAAGGTCTTCATATTTTAAGAATTTGCAGATGTTAGAGTGGTCAAAATATATTAGAGCATAGAGGTATCAAAATCAGACTCATAAAAAGTTATTGCAACAATCAAACTTCAAGAGATGATGATTCTGTGGAGGAAATCAGTGAAACAGTAAAGAAAATAAAAGAAGTTATATATTTGCAGGAAAGACATAACTGGTTGTGAATAGTAACTTACTATGAATATTTTTTAAAAAATAATTTATTACTAATGGATGAGAATGTCTAGCTTATAACATATTCTTTACTTTTTACATTATTTTAACTTTTTTTTAAGATTTATTTATGTATGTATACAAGAACTGAGGTACAGAAAGAGGTGTGGTGAGTTAGAGGATTCACCAGAGACAGAGTGGGTCACAGAATAGGCAGATCTATAGAACACACTGCTGAGGGGAGCAATGGGCAGGTCAGGAGAGGTCTGCCATTCTCTAGCAGTGGTGGAACTCATGCTGCAGTGGCTGCATATAGCTTCCTAGTGCTGTGCTTAAAACCCTTGTGCCACCAGGGAGGGCCCTTTGTACATTTTTTCAAATAAGAGTATTTATATTCTTGGTGCCAGGTGGAAGGAAGATGAGGGAAAAAAAAAAAAAAGACATGTTGGGCCCTCCCTGGTGACAGAATGGCTTAAAGCACAGCTCTAAGTGAGCTGTAACCACCATAACTCAAGTTTGGTTCTCACATGGCGTGGCAGACCTCCCCTGACAGGGCAGCTGCTCCCCTTACCAGTGTATTTTAGTCAGTCCACCTGTCCTGTGCCTCACTCTGTCTGCTGAATTCTCTCACCCCCTGCACCTCTGGCCTGTATCCCAGTTCTTATATACATCAATAAATAAAGGTTTTTATCCAAGTTCTTATATATATATATATATATATATATATATATATATATATATATAAAGCTTTTTAAATAAAGCTTTAAAAAGAGTTTAAAAAGAGATTTATTGATTGATGCATATAAAAACTGGGCAATGAGAGGACTTACCAGAGACAAACTAGGGAGCAGAACAGGCAAATTGATGAAGTACACTGCTGAGGGGAGCAGCAGGCAGGTCAGGAGAGGTCTGCCATGTAATGTGGCCCACCCCCCAGCCTGGGATGGAACTTGTGCTGCAGTGGCTGTGACAGCTTTGTGGTGATGTACTTTAACCTGTTGTGCCACCAGGGATGGCCTCAATAAATAAATCTTTAGAAAAGAAACATTTAATGTGTGCATGAGTGATGTGAAACAAAGGCATGCTGCATCTTGTTCTCTTAGAAAACTATTGAATAAAACTCCAAAACTCCAAGTTTGCTTGTTTTAGCTTTGAACTTCACACTGCATTTTTGCAGAGACTTTTTTTTTTTTTTTTTTTTTTTACTGAATAGTTAAACCATATGGTTGTCTGTAGACATGCAGCTGAAACATGGATGAGTGATGGAAAACTTATTTAAACAAAGGAGCTTGGGAAATTATAGGGCTATTTTGTGGTAAGGGTGATCAGCAAGAAAAGTAAAGTTTAAGCAAAGGAAACTGAAAAAGTTTCCATGGAAAGGTTTGGTAGTGCGTCCTGATAGCTGGTGAAAGAGATCAATACAGCTTAGCACAATGAGAACTTTGGCAAACAAAAGAGTGAGGTCACTGTTTATATTTATCATACCCAGGAATTTTCAACCAGCCCTTCTTTTTTAGGTGAGAAATGTGTCCTTTGGAAAATACCAATAAACATGGAATCCACAGAAGAAAATTGAGTATCTATCTGTTTAGTCAAAGTCATGGATATAGAGGTAGAAAGTAAAAAGAAAAACAAATGAAGTTTTAGGGAGATACAGTAGATCAGAAGTTCCAGAGATCCCGATGCCAGGGTGTGGAGGTGCTTGACTGAAAATCCATGTTGAGGTTTTTCCCCAATCTTTTCCTCACTTTGTTTTCACCTTGAAATACATTCATCCTGTGGTGAATCACCCTGCATGTTTCTTTTTAGTAGTGGTTGGCACACTTAGTTTCCTAATCTTGTCCTGGTTCCTTCTGAAAAAGAATACATTACCATGATTATGTTTAAAGTGTAACTGCTACCAAGTTAAATGTTATTATTAGAGTTTAACTTTTTTTTATTTTGACGTTTACTCATCAATCTCAGCCCATTCCTAACAAACCCTTTGAGTCTACATATAAAAATATATGTATATATATGAAATATATATTTTGTTCTTATGCCATTGCAACTAAGCTTGGGATTGCTTCCTTCAATAATATGCTCTTTGAAAAATAAGGGTATAAGGCGGGAAGTACAATGTATTTCCAATCTCAGATAGTTTTCATCTTCCATACCTTAGGTGGTGCCAGTTTATGAAAACTTCCCATAATATAAGGTCACTAGTAATTAAGACTTATGAAAGATTTTACTATATTAATGCTTTCTTTGTTAACTCCTGAAGAGCAAAATCACATGATGATGGCAAAATTCAAACCAAGGCTTATGGGTTCAGAGTTCATATTTTAATATTATACCATCGTATTATATTATACTGTGATTTATAAAACTAAGAATGGTTGTGTACAAAGTTACAGAAATAGGTGAAGCAAGTTAAGGTAGGTATGTGCTCATATCAGAAATGGAAGAAGAATGATTGGAGCCATGCATTTATTCAAAATCTCTTTATTGCATTCTGAGATATTTTCTGAGAAAAAAAGATAAATTTTGAAGGAAATTCTTAAGTAACTAATTTGAGTGGTATATATTTTTTTAAATCATCATAAGAAGTTAACAGAGATTATAGAAGGTAAAAAATCACAACACCCACAATTACAATAAAAAATTGTAAATAATAGTGAGATGCTCCTTTACTTACACAAAATAGAAATAATTGCATATGTATATATCAATTTTTGATGTAGGAACCTCATGGATTTATATGGAAACAATTAAAAATAAACACATTTGAATTAGAGATAACATGTTTCCTACTAAGAAATTAAGTCGCCAAACTAATTCAACTTGTACATAAAAATACACACACACACACACTATTTGTACTATATTTTTCAAAATTCCATTTTTATTTCCATTTTTTTTTAATATTTATAAACAGCATATCTGCTTCTTCAAGTACTAACAAACAGAATATAAAACATGATTATTTCAATTTCTGTAATGAGATACAATTTGGTTAATTTGAGTAAAAGTTTAGTTAGTGTGTATTCAAACTATATTGGAAAAGTAATGGAAGAAACAGATACATTTTTTGTGGAATGAATTTCAATACCAGTGAAAAGTTGCATTTGGTTTTGTCCTAAAGTAAAAGTGTCTAGCTGTTTCAGAATATTAAAGAGGATAAAGAGATTACTTAAGAGCTGATCAAAATTATTTTCAGAAAGCATGCTATTTGCTTTATAGTAACTACAATAATTTTAAATTCTAAAGTAAGATAAATGTAAGTTTTCTTTTTACAGATTTTTGAGGTCTTACTGATGGAGAGGCAATATGGAGAACACAGTGAGCTTTGGTGGAGGACTCTGAATGCTCCCTGAGGGCAAGTTACGGCCCTGAAAGTGATGTAAGATAACATTTTGTTAATTTTTTTTTTAATTGGAAAAAAATGGACCCTCCCTGGTGGCGCAGTGGGTTAAAGCACAGCACTGGAAAGCTTAAGCCACTTCGCATGAGTTCGATTCCCGCCTGCCCTGAAGGAGGTCCACATGGCGCGGCAGACCTCTCCTGACCCTCCCGCTGCTCCCCTCAGCAGTGTACTTCGTAAATCTGCCTGTTCTGCTCCCTGCTATGTCTCTGATGAATCCTCTCACCCTCCGCATCTCTGGCCTGTACCCCAGTTATATGAATAAATAAATAAATCTTTAAAAAAATTGGAAAAATAATACTCAGAAAATAATTCTTGTAAATTCATTACTGACAAATATCATTTATTTTATTTTTTAAATAATATAATAGTTTATTTTTATATCATTCTGTGCATTTTTTCATCTCAGTTGTAATCCCTGTGGACTTTGCATCACCACAAATATCATTTTAATATAAAACTGGAATTTGGTTTTCTTTCTGAGAAAGGACATATTTTATCTGAGATCATTAGCACTAGCTAAAATGTAGAATTAAAAGGGAAGTTGTTTCCTCCTGTACATTCTTTTCAGATTAAAAAATGGTGTGTCTCAAAAGAATAATTGCTAGCCTTCTGCTGACTGTCATACTCTTGATTGTGAAATAATTAAATTTCTTTAAATTGGGCTAGGCTCTGTGCTTATTTAAAATATTATATTGCTACTTTGATTAATAAGTAATCAAATTCATTTCTTAGATGATTATAATCATGTTTAATCATGTACCAAGCTTCTATTGATAACTCTTTTGATTTTAACTAAGTTAAAACTCTAAATTTAGAAAAAAAAAACAATTAGAGTATATTTACTCTTAAAACAATTCTGTCCAAATCCTTTGAGACATTGTCAACTAATTATCCTTTTACTGATGTAAAAAAGAAAAGTATATTAGTTGGTTTGTTTAGAATACTGCATTTTTTTTTCAATAAGATCCAATTTGGTTATATAAGAATTTCGTGGAAAGAGTTTTTAAATCAAAAGGGAACTCTGCCAAATGTTTTATCATTAATTTCTTGATGCTGGCTATGTGGTAAAATGCACTAGAAGTACCCTGAAATCTTAATGCTCTCAATATTCATAGTAAGGCCTTTACCTCTTCTAGGTAAAATTTAATCAAGTTAATACGTAATAGTTGTCTCTTTCACCCAACAAATAAATTTACAAGTAATTTATATTCTGATATTGTTAAGTACTATAAGAATGAACAACAGTATGATTATCTCATAGTATACATTTGTATAATGTCAATAACAAATGCCTAAAACTTAAACAAAATGTCAAAATATAACAAAACTGTAAAGAAAATATAAAATATAGTTGAAAACAATAACCAAAACTAACCACAACCATTGAGACATTTACCAAACAAAAAATCCCTGCTTTCTTCTAATAGTCACCTAAAGGTTTACCTCTACCAGCTACTAGCTATTCTTTGTGTCCACAGTAAAGAAAAACTGTCAGTCTCATGAAATAAGAAAGACATTCAGGGCCCTCCCTGGTAGTACAGCAGGTTAAAGCACAGCACTAAAAAGCTAACGCCACTGCAGCACAAGTTCGATCCCTACTCAAGGTGATCTGCATGGTGCTGCGGACCTCTTCTGACTTTCCAGCTTCTTCCCTCAGCCAAGTACTTTGTCAGTTTGCCTGTTGTGCTCCCCACTCTGTCTCTGGTGAATTCTCTTACCACCCCTGCCCCTCTGGCCTGCACCGCAGCTGTGTACGCATAAATAAATAAATCTTAAAAAAAAAAAAAAAAGATAATTTTCAGTAAGGGTATTTCAGGAAATTGATTATTAGTTCAGATTTCAGCATGGAAAGACTATCCTGCTTAGTTAACGAAAGCATGTATTTACAAACAATGCGATAATTTCAAGAAGTTTATTCCAGATGCAGGGGACATTGGCCTGCACAGAGAGTGAATGCAGACTCAAAGGAACAAGTGTTATTCAGGTTGACCCGACAGCTGAAATTAACTTGTACTCTTTTGCCTTGGATTGTGATTTCTATGTTTGTGTATAACTTTTACAGTATATTTTGCTATTAATGTGGCAGCATTTTTGTTTCCTTTGTCATGACAATTGTCTTCCCTAGTTTAGCTCTAACCCTCAAATTTGCAGTTTCATTCTATAAATTGAAATTGCTTTTTTGAATATGATCTAATTCTTGCCAAAATTTAGAATGTAGATGAAGAAGTTTAATAAATCTTCTGATTTTGTAACTATGCAGTTTTTTTTTTAATTGGAAAAATAAATGTCATACATTCCTTAGTTTGTGCAAGAAAAGTTATTCCACACAGTACAATATTTTGATAAGAATTGATTTACCTGTAATTAAGTATAAGAAACTCACCCATTGAAGAACAAACTGTGTACTTACTTCATGTTTATGAAGCTTGCAATGTTTTTGTGAAAAAGTGACCCAGTAACTATATACTGAAGTTCTACAGTTTTATAAAAGGTAATAAAGGTAATCGTCTGGCAAGCCTATGACTTTAACAAGTTTTGAGAACAAAGAAAATCCCACTATAAAATATAGGTACTGTAAATGGACTATCTGAAAAGAAATACTTGCATTTAGTTATCTAGCCTCCAACAGAAAGAATGAATTGTAGTGTTTTGAAATAACCTTTCTTATATTTCTCAGTCAATTTCCAGTAGCAGAACTCTGATCTCAATAGCTGAATAATTGTACATTCAGGGCATAATGGACACCACTTGCTCAGATATGTGTAAATAATCAAGGACACAATAAAATGAGCATTTTTTTCCCTGAACAGTATTTAGAATAAGGATTGGGGAATTATTAATAAACAGGAGCCAATATTTGAAAATAGGCAATACAAGGGCACAATATGGCTTTCTAATATTGGCATAGTCATTTATAAAGCCATGCACAAAACTGATTTAAATAGGTGGAGGAACAGAAAGTATGTTTGACATCAATATTTGCTATTAATTAAGAACACATAATCACTGAAGTTACATAGCAACTTGAAGCCCTAATTAAGCAAATATGCAATTGCTGTCTATACAAAAGTAATCCCCAAATTTTATTTCTATTGCTCTGTGGGATATTGCCAACAATTTTGTATGCAACCTAGTAATCTCTTTCTAATATTTGCGTCTAAAATCTGTTATTCAGTCGTTCAGAATACTTTTAATCCCTTATCACTGAATGGAAAAATTGACAAATATTTATTTTATAGTCTTATAAAAAGTTCTGTTTTTAACAATTGGAAACTCATTTTTGACAAGTTTTAAATTCACTATAAATGGAACACATCCCCTTTGGGATAAGGACTTATCATTCAGTTAGATTTTAATTAAATATAGTATACTTTTATTTTTTTGTTTTTGTTTTGTTTTGAATTTAGTTCACTGTGTTGTTCAGTTATCCCTGAGACAGCCAGATACCTTGGAAGAATCAGATAACTATTTATTCACCAGTCTGTATAGTCACCCACTTATATGCAGTATATGTCCTTTTCTGTAATACAGTAAGTTAGGAAAAAGAGAAAAGATTTTATTTGGTTGTAGAAATAAACAGCTACTGGGCCCTCCCTGGTGACTCAACTAAAGTGCAGCACTAGGAAGCTCTCTGAACCCATTGCAGCAGGAGTTGCTGCAGACCTCTCCTGTCTAGCCTGTTGCTCCCCTTAGTAGATCCCCCTGTTCTGTTCCCCCCTCTGTGTCTGGTGAATCCTCTCCCTCCTCCAGTCTCTACCCCAGTTCTTGTATGATATATAAATATATATTTTTTAAAAAGTATCACTTTATTAAAGAAAAAAAATGTACAAAGTCAAATTGTAATATTAGCTTCCCATTTCACATATAATCAATGATCACGCAATATATGGTTTAAAAATGACACAGTTTTGTTATTTTGTAGTTGTGTACATCAAAAAGCCCAATATGTATCAACAAGATGTCAGAAGGAAGCCTTAGTTCCTTGGTTTCTTTTAGATACTATAGAGGAATCCATTTCCTGGCCATTTCCAGTTTTGCAATTTTCCATCTTTTTTTTTTTTTTTAAGATTTATTTATTTTTGCATACAGAGCTGGGGTACAAGCCAGAGGTGCAGGGGCAGAGGATTCACCAGAGACAAAGCAGGTAACAGAACAGGTAGATCGATGAAGTACACTGCTGAGGGGAGCAGTTGGTGGGTCCAGAGAGGTCTGCCGCGCTGGCCATGTGGATCACCTCCCAACTGGGGATGAAACTCATGCTGAAGTGGCTTTAGCTTCTAGTGCTGTACTTTAACCCGCTGCACCACCAGGGAGGGCCCTATTATGTCCACTTTTAATGGCATGTCTGATTACTTTAGACCTATGTGTATAATCTAAGGAAACCTTGTTTTTAAACTCATCATCTAGCAAACAAAAATTCTTTCGACAGCCTTTATCGCCCTTTTTATGTAACTTAAAATAAAGACAGATTTGGGAATTAAGTAGAGATTAATTACCTACTGTACAAATTAAAATAGGAAGTTGAGTAAATTAATCTATGCAAAATAGGTGTTTTTGATATATATTCCTTGTAAAATCCAAGGTTATCATTTGGGTGATGCATTCTTTCCTTCATTCAAAAACAATTGTTTCTCATATTTTATATTAGTAGTGAATGATCTAGTCTCCTTGAGAGTTTCCTGTCAATTTTTTTAATTGTTAAAAAAATGAAGGTAAGGGGTCTCCCTGGTGGCTCAGGAGTTAAAGTCTCAGCAATATCAAGCTATTACTAGTCCAAGGGCACAAGTTCAATTCCTGGTCAGGGAAGTAACCCACTTGGAGCAGCAGACCACTCCTGCTTTGCTCCCTGCTCCCCTTAGTAGTTATATCAGTAGATCTCCCCCACTTTTATCTTGGGTGAATCTTCTCATCTCCCCTTCTGGCCTACACCCTAGTTTTTGTATACATAAAAAAAGAATTATTCAAAATAATTAAGGCAGGTAAATTCACCTCAGAGTGTTTTTCTAAGAATGAAGTATTAAAAAACAATTGCCAAACGCTGAAAAAAAATTAGTCAACAAATATTAGCTATTACAGGATAACACGATGCCTGCCCTAAATGGGTGTTCAGTAGGTGGTATTTACTCATTAATTAATTTACTTAATCATTTATTTTGCAAAAAAATAGTTTAGACTCCTGCTTAAAAAGATACAATATATAACCCATGTTTTGCTAAAAATATTAAAGTAATATTGTTTGGTGTGACAAAATAAACAGCAATTATAATCACCACAGGTTTGCATTTTAGTGTTACATTTATCTTTAGTTAACAAAGATCAACAAAAATAATAAACAAATAAAATATTAAAACATTCATATTTTCAGACTACTGATTTTTTGTGAGGATAAATTTTATTAGGTCTATTGTGAATTTTTTAAAAAGTGAGTTGCCATGGCATCATGAGTCTCCAAATGTTTCATAGTTTTAACACCTCCTACCTTGTTTCCATAAATTAGACTCAGCAAGGACTTCATTATGTTGTCACTACTTTCTTTTTAAATTAAGCATTCATACAACTATTGGATTTATAAATTTACTTTTAGAAGATTAGACACTATATTGCATGAAAATAAATTAAAATTTTGAGCATTTGTTGTTTAAGGCATAAATATGTAGTTAGGTCACTTTAAATTATGATATAAAAATTTATTCAGCTTCTCAACTTGTAACCTTTCTTTTCAAAAGTTGATCCTATGTCAAAGTTGTTCATTTTAACCACAGTTAATGAAGTTTAATTTTTATATTTGGTTACAGAAAGCCATGCAAATTCTAGAAAAGTTATTTCCCTAAAAATTGGTGTCTTAAGTTTTTAAACAGGCCAACAATTTTTTTTTTTTTTACTTTAGCAATGTTTGTTGATATTTTATATGGAATGTTTTTTATAACATTGTCTTTAAACAGAGTACACATGAACAATTATCTTATATTTCCTAATGAATAAGCTGGTTTCCAAGATGGCACTGTAATGCAATTATAGAATGTAATATAGTTATTAGAAAATCTTAAACTATGCTTGAATATTTTCCTTTATTGAATAATTTCCACTTCACTGTTTCTTTATTTATTTATTTAAGCATACAGAACTGGGGTACAGGCCAGAGATGTAGGGATAGTGAGAGGATTCACCAGAGGCAGATTGAGGAGCAGAACAGGCCGACTGATGAAGTACATTGCTGAGGGGAGCAGTGGGTGGGTCAGGAGAGGTCAGCCAAGCCAGGTGCGTCACCTCTGGGGCACAGATTGAACGCATGCTGAAGTGGCTTTAGCTTCTCTGTGCTGTTCTTTAACCTGCTGCACCACCGGGGATGGCCTTTCACTGTTTCTTTGTTGTCTCAATTTTTTTGATTAGTTAAAATACTATTAGACTACTAATCATATAATTAATGCCCCAGGTTTCCAATAACAATTTGTAACATAGAATCACTTATATAATTTTAAGGCTCTATTTGCTCATTTATGAAATGAACATTTAATTCAGCTTTATTATCTATATAAACCTGCCCTTTGGCATAATTTGTGAAACTCTTTAAGTGTATAAATCATTGTTTTCCTGCTCCTTAATGGAACAGGGAAATTGAAACGGAATTTCACCCACCATGGGGGGAATTAAAATTAATTATGATGAATGGGCATTAAATAATATAAATAACCCTACAATAAAGGAGATAATCAGTCAGTTTGCTAATTGGTAAATGCTACCTGATAGAGAGGTAGATTGGGCAATATTCAATGCACTGGATAAGGAGTCCAAACTACATATGAAGATACGAATAACATGAGGTATCATAACACAATTAAGTATACTTCATAATTAGATTTAACTCTAGTGCAAGAGTGAAGTTTCTGGCTATGACACCAGAAATTTACTGTAGTTTAAGGATTAAAATGGTTGCAGGGCGGGCCCTACCTGGTGTCG
>NW_004567111.1:24903901-24904381 GCF_000260355.1 Condylura cristata
CCGCCCCTGAGCCTCTGGCCTGTACCCCAGTTCTGTATGAACAAATAAATAAATCTTTAAAAAAAAAGAAAAAAAGAAATTGATCGTAAAAGATTTTTGGAGGAGCAGAAAAGGAAATAAATCCACTCATTCCTGTAAGCAAAATAAAATTTAGAAATATAATGAGAATCATAATCTTAATTTTTAAAAAATATTTTATTGAGGTTACATTGGTTTATAGCACTTTATAAAATTTGGGGATTTAAGTTGACCAAAATCATATATTTATGTACTCTAAAATTAACAAAACGTCCAAAATCGTTTAACCTTGGTAAGAACAGCTGGTGGCATTTTCTTTTCTCCATTTGTAACTGTTCTTGCCCAGCTCCATACTCCATAGTTGCACTTAGGTACTAACAGCCTTGTTATTATGGTAGATGTTATTATGGCAGCTATGGAATCATGTAGTCTTGAAATTAAACACACACACACACACACACA
>NW_004567111.1:24905142-24936466 GCF_000260355.1 Condylura cristata
GGGTCCAGGCCAGAGGCTCAAGGGCGGTGAGAGGCTTCACTAGAGACAGAGTAGGGAGCAGAACAGGCAGATTTACGATGTACACTGCTGAGGGGCGCAGCGGGCGGGTCAGGAAAGGTCTGCCTTGCCGTGTGGTCACTTCCGGGGCAGGCGGGAATCGAACTCATGCGCAAGTGGCTTTAGCTTCTTAGTGCTGTGCTTTAACCCGCTGTGCCACCAGGGAGGGCCAAATAAAGTTAGTTCTTTATGTAAAACTTGTGAGTTCTCTTTTCTTAAGACCTTTCTCTGATCCTAGGCAAAATCTAGTATCTGCTCCTCCACTGTCAGTCAAAGAAAAGTACCTTTCTTTAAAAATAAATAAATAAATGAATAAATAATAATAAAGGCAATATTTGGGTAATATTTGGATATCTGCACCCGGTATTGCCACTGTTGACCCACCCACCACCAAATCACCCATCATCCACTACAGCAGTTCTTAGAAATAGATCCTTGCCTTAAGAGAGCATTCCAGAAAGAGTAGGTATCCTCTGGTCTTACCAATGATCCTTTTCCACCTTAAAAGATCTTTCCCAATGAACAGGATATGAAAAACAATGTGTGTGTGTGTGTGTGTGTATATTTCATTGGGAAAGATCGTTTTGTCATACTATTCTTAGATTGCAATGTCTGGGTAGAATCCTATCCTCCTGGGACACAGAGAGGGAAAACATTCTTCCTAACCTCTCAGTTTCACACTTCTTGAAATTAGCCTGACGTATATGGAAAATACTGTTCTATAAAACGGAAGTGTTGTGTAGCAGATGTCAGTTCATTCAACACTTATATTCTTGATTTTAAAATATTCTGATTGCCTATCAATGCCATTTATATTAAATTTGGAAAATAAATTATTTGCATAACACCTTCCTGCAAGGAATATGTTAAATAGAGCATTTAGGTATTATACGGCAATCTCAGTTTTACAGAAATGATGCAATAAAATTACTTAGTTTAAGAGAAAATTATCTGGATAATATCAAGACTGTAAGTTTTACTTTAAAGATAGATACATCTTTTGAAAAGACTTTGTAGAGGCTTTGTTAAAATTAAAATTAGTGAAACTGATGCTTGTATGTTAAAAGCTAGTTCTAAGGTAACCAATATAGTTTTCTGGTAAAACAGAAATGGATTTTTGACTGACAAGCTCATGTTTTCTCCAAAAGCACTTGCTTGATACCAATTTTATACCATTTGTAATATCACTTAATAATATTAAGCTGTCATTTGCACACCTATTGTCACTCAAATTTTATTTGATACTCTAGTTTTATCACAAAATTCACTTACTAGAAAATCAAAGAATAATATGTGAAGAAATAATATCATGCAATTCTCTCAGAATAAAAGAAATAACTCATTTTTTAAATGAGGACAGATTTAGTAGTACACTTCCTGACACATTTTATTCAAATTTGAATATTTGACACATTAATATACACAATGGAATTTTGAAAAAAAATAGTATCTTATGTGAAGGTCAAAATAAAAGATGAAAGAAACTTGCTCATTAACATGATTGGTACAGATTTATTTAAAGATATGTAATGTATAACATTATTTCTCAAAACTTCTATAAAAATCCTCATGTAATTTTAGTCTTCATTGGCACATGCAGGTTTAGTTCTGTTTATATCAAATTATCCACATGCAAAATAATACTGCATAACAAATCAAGCAATGAGAATTTGCTTCAAACTATAATTAAATATGTTATTTGCATATAACATATCTACTGTATCTACTTATATGTTTCTATGCATGTATCTCACTGTCATCTATAAGGATGAGATACTGGGAAGGGAAGTAAACAAAGTTGATAATGAAAATAGTGGAAGTGTTTTTAGCTGAATCATAGCTCTTAAAATTTTGATGCTAACATCTATTCATATCTGATGTTAGGACCATAGGATAGAGAAAATTGATAAAATTTACAATTGATAAAATTGATAAAATTTACAAATATGAGTCTTAAGATACAATGCAATTTGTTTTTTTCTTGTTCTTTTCATGATAGCAGGTTTAGCAGTCTTATGCCTTTATGAGTAGAGAACAAATTTGGCTGTTGGAGCTATTTCCAAGTATCATTTCTTGTAGTAAGATGTTACATTATAATTAGACTACCACTTAATTAGATTGGGTCAGATCTTACATGAATGATAGGGTATTCAGAGAAGACAAGACACAGGGGATGAAGTATATCATTTAACAAGCATCTGCTATGAAATTATCAGGGTTGATGCTATGTTATTGTCTATTATTCAAGAATTATAAATGGAACTCAGAGATCCAGATTCAGCAACTTATCCATGTACTCACAAGTATAGAAGGAAGTCATGAATCAAATGCTAGGCTAAATATTGCTAGAATCAAATTTCATTCACAATAGTGCAATGTCATTCAGGATAACCTACAGGATTTGTAGACCTTAACACAAACTGAAAATGTAATCCCCTTGTTTAAAAACGACCCCTTCAGGATCACTTTCTTGACTTGTCATAGTGCTTTTTTCCCCCCTTTTGGATTTAATGTTTTTGTAAGTAAAAGAAACTGTTGGCCTAAGCTATTCATTCATCTTTTTGTTGTGCAGTGTATTTTGTAAAGGCAAATATAAATCACTCAATTTATATGCAAAATTACCAAAACTATATCATTTGAGTTGTGTTGTATGTGCATATGTATTTCATTTCTTCCAGAGTAGTGGAAATGTTGCACAAACCTTACAGAATTAGTACTACTTTACTTCAAAACGTATGCATGGTCTATTGATATTCTCTCCTCAAATTTATGGAAGATTAGGGAAGGGTGGAGAAACAAAGGAATTATGAGTTGTCTTTTTTTCTTTCTTCTATATCATCAGCAGCATAAGTAGTTGGTTGATATAGAGAAATGACATAACTAAGAAGGATAATAAGGGGTGCCTGTTGGTTCTTGTTATTACAGTACCATTCCTTTCATTATGGTTATGGTTTGCCTGCTGTGTCCCCTCTTCTACTTTGTACTGACTATTAGTCTCACTGAGTTTTCTCATTTTGAATACCATGGGATTCTGTGCTATCAGTGTGTCACAGTGAAGGATATTGCAAAAAAAATTCTTGTTATCTCCTTTACTTTATGTACATGATCTATTGTTTTTGTTTACAAACATACTTTTTTTTTTTAAGATTTATTTATTTATGCGTACAGAACTGGATACAAGCCAGAGGTGCAGGGGCGGTGAGAGGCTTCACCAGAGACACAGTGGAGAGCAGAACAGGCTGACTGATGAAGTACACAGCTGAGGGGAGCAGCGGGTAGGTCAGGAGAGGTCTGCCACGCCATATGGGTCATGGCTGAGAATCGAACTAGCACTGAAGCGGCTGAGGCCAGCTTGCAGGACTGCTTCCTAACCCGTTGTGCCACCAGGGAGGGCCCTATAAACACACTTTTAAGAGATAAAATTATTTTATTAAGATTCAGTGAAAAAATTTAAAACAGTTAGTAGCAGAACTTTAAGCACTTGTCACTGCACAGGTTATGTGATGCCCAAAGACCCTACCTGGAACTTTTTGAAGTCTTTGCTATGGGACATATCTGTGGAGTAGGACAGTGCAGTTCCTGAAATTAACACATGATAACAGGGTTGTGAATGAACTGCATGCCAGTGTATCTTTTTGAAAAATGTATGATAGCCAATTTGATGGAAGTAATTAATGTCCAAGAGGTTCTGAAATTAGGCCAATGGGACTGACAAGGTATTTGAGGAGGTGGTAATAATGCAATAAAAGTCCAAATTACCTTGCAATTAAACAGTCATTTGTGATGTGTATGGACAGAAGACAGAAGATGGGTGAAGGGTGGTACATGATTATAATCCAACCTGTATAAGCACAGGTTATAAGCACAGGTTTGTTTTTTTTTTATTACAAAAGTTTATTTTTACATCATTTTGTACTTTTTTTTTTTTTTTTTCCATCTCGAGCGCAGGTTTTTAATGAGAGATGTAAAAGAAAGGAGCATATGAGCCCACTAAACTTAGGCAGTTTGTCCCGGGAACTGAGGTCTGCCCAGAGTTACTGCTATGCATGTAATTTAGAAGTTAATTCAGGTCATATCCATTTGAGCATGATAAGTAGGAATTTGTTATTGCCATGACAATTGCATTATCATCAAAATAATAGAAATTGGAGATTTGCTTCTCAGTGAAGTTTCTTAAATTTCTCTGAGACACAAAGATTACAGAGAACAGGTAATAAGTATACTTAATTCTCTCTGTAATCTTTACCACCCCCCCCAAGCAATGTAAAATAAAATATCCCCAGTTACTGGTGACTAGATGGTCACCACCTTGAGGGTTAATATTTTGACTACCACATGTATATTTTGTAAAATTTGGATGATATAGAATATTATGAACAGTGGAACAATACAGAAAAACTATACAAAACATGAAACTCATACTATGTTTTAATATATATGTAAAATACAAGGTACAACTATTTTGAATCTTGAAATTATCAGGTAGCAAAATATCTACAGTCTACATTGTTAGTACTATAAAGTCAGGACTAGCAGACACGATAAATTGTAAATATCAGTGCTATGTATTCATTTTTTTATTCTTCAAAATTCATTTATTTGATAGCCAAATAGTTACTGACAACATGTTTAAAAACATGTAAGGGTAGCACCCATTTGAACAGATATGTTACAATAGGTTTTCAGACAAAACTGTAAAATGGCATGTTTTTATTATGACAATATATGAGCATTAAAAGCATATTTAGCAGAATAAAAAAATTAGTTTAAATTATTTTGATACCATTATCAGCCAAATTTATAATATACTAATTTCCCAAAATTAAGTGTTCAATAGTGTCACAATTATTTCTGAAAAACACAAATACTGTGGGTCAAGGATAAGCACTCCATTTTGTAAAACTTTTCAACCTGTTAATACATCTGAGTCAGAGACCATTTTTTATCTCATTTTAATCTAGATGTTTGGTGTCCGAGGGAGAAAAAATTAGTTCTTATTTCATGAACACCTGAACAGACCTCAAATCTAGATGAATGACACTATTACCAGGATAGATAATCCATTTTTCTATAGTGACAATCTGCCCTAATATTTCAGTATTGCTGCTTTCAAGATGTGATGTTAGATGCCCAAATCTATGCTTTAGTCCCTGAAGTGACAGGTAAAGAAAGGCTATGTGAAAGAGTATTTAGTAAAAGAATAAATATAATATTCAAAGGGTAAGTATCCTTTTGTATAGTTAAAAGTCATGACAGTAAGGAGGTAATATCTTTATTAAGATACATTTATGATAAATAAAACAATATTATCTATCTCTTTTTCCATAGCTATATTAAGAACTCTTTGGTGACATGTCTTTAATGTAACATGCTGTTTCAAAAAAGGTGGACCCAGTAACATCAAATTTCTACTTAGTATGCCTGTAAGTGATGCATTTAAGGTGTTCCTATGCTATTAAATAATATTGAATAATCATAGTTATTGCTCCTTTCTATGTAAATACTGCTACATATTGGATATATTTGCTTAGAAAATACAGGAAAAATAACTAAGTGAATAGAATAGGCCACTGTAGTGATGGAAAGATGAAAAGGGAGTAGGCACTACCTCCAAGTCAATATAAAAGTGTTTGTCTTTGGTATTACAATGAAAATAAAGGAAGTTAAAAAAAAGTCTTAAAAGCTAAACTGTATATATTTTTACTATTTGCTATATTTACTGTCTCATCCATTTTATAAATATGAAGATCTCCCTAATATAAAATGCAAACACATATGTGTTTATAAAACATATTTGAGTATAAAACATAACTATGTATAGAATATACAGTGTATGTGATTAATTTATACTATCTCCTCCATAACTCTGTATTCTGAGGATGATTGATTGCACAATAAGGAAACATTGTGAGACTCAACATGTACCATCGCACTCATATTTAACAGCTAATACCTTGCATTCTTTGAATCCTGGGACAATTTAGCTGTGGATATAAATGAATTATTTTTCCTGTGCTAGACTGTCTTCATAAGCTTAGTAAAAGAGAGTGAGTTAGAGTTAGTAGATTGTAGTGAGGAACCACCGTTTCCAATACTTGACAACAGCTTACAGGTGGCTATTATTTAATACATTGAATTCATTCTCCTTACTCCTATCTATATTTGATCATTCTCAATATGAAGCTTTGCCAGCCATGAGAGAAGTGATTATAGATTGTGAGTCTATTGGGCAAACCAAGTTCATATATTTGTTTGGCATTTTCTACTCAGTAATAAATTAAAAATTAACTATTGTAATGTAGCAAGCTTATTCCTATTATTGGAGTCTCTGAATCACTATATTATAACATAAAGGTACCCAAATCCCTATCTAATGTTAGCACCCCCAAATATGTGTAACATTTTTTATTGAATCCATTGTATTTTATGCTATAGATATTTGGGCTCTAAGTAATATATTCAAAATACATTGTGGAAAATATATGTACAATAATTGTAGAAATAAATACTATGGGATAATCCCTTAAAAATTTAAAACTAAGAAACAAAGGAAAAAAGATTGATCAATTAATACTGGGCAAAGAAAAGTATGTGGTACAACTAAATTCCTATAGGAATCAAAAATAGTTTATTTAACCCTCTAGTTACTTTTAAGTCATTACAGATAAAAGGAGATAAACACCGAGACTTTAACATTTCTAAAGTTAAAAAGAAGACTGTAATAGCATAAGAAAAAAACAATATGTGCTCCTGGGCTCAAATTTTTCATTTTCTTTTCATGTGCATCCACAGAACATGTGGGAGTCCATGACCACAATATCATGAATTATATCAAGATCATAAATAGCTCTATATGTAACAAATCCAAAAACAAATGAGTTCTAACAGATTCAGGTATAGGAGATAATGCCAAGCACATTCTATTAGAATAAGATAGTAGACCGAAAGAAGTAAAGATAATATTTTGTGTGAAAATAAAAATTCAGTTGAATAGTAGATTTAAGTAACATAACTTGCAATTATCAAAAGTAAAATTAAACCAGTAAGTCAAACATCTGAATTTTAAAAGAAGTTACTGTGTTCTTATTTCTGCTCTGTAAATTTTGTTCCACTGATCTGTATGTCTGTTTATATTCCAGGACCAATATGCTTTAATTGCTAACATTATGTAATATAGTTTGAAGTAGAGGAGAATGCCTGCATTTATGTTCTTTATTTCTCAGGGGTGTTTTTGTTATTTGTTGTCCTTTTTTATACATAAGTACACAAATACATATGTACATAAAACATGTTATATACATATGGTATATGTGTGTGTGTGTGTGTGTATGATAGTCTATTCTAATATACAGCCACATCTTAGATAAAACCAGAAACCATAAAATAGATAGCTGTATTGTGTTGTGGACTCAACAGCAAAGGAAGCAAAAGCAAAAATAAAACCAAATGGGATAACATCAAATTAAAAGTTTCTGCAAAAGTGAAAGAAACTTGTCCTAGGCCCTCCCTGGTGGCGCAGACACTTAGGACACAGCACTGCGAGTTAGCCACAACCGCTTCAGTTCAAGTTCAACCCCAGCCCCAGAGGTGACCCACATGGCGTGGCAGACCTCTCCTGACCTGCCCACTGCTCCCCTCAGCTGTGTACTTTGCAGATCTGCCTGTTCTGCTCCCTGCACTGTCTCTGGTGAATCCTCTCACTACCACTCACCTCTGACTTGTACCTCAGTTCTGTATTCTAAAATAAATGAATCCTAAAAAAAAGAAAAGAAACTTGTATCAAAATGAAAATACATCTAACTGTTATGGGAAAATATACTGTATTTTCATATTTATAAAATGGATGAGCAGTAAATATAGCAAACTACTAAAATTTAAAAAATGGGCAAATATTTTGAATATACACTTTTTCAACAAAATTATAGATGAACACTAGGTTTTCATTTTACCCCAACCAGAGACATTAATGTTAGAGTCTATGGATACCTGGAGCAAGGAAGATAACAGAGTAGCATTATCAGGCATAAGGTAGGAGTCAAAGCACCATATCTTATTAGAGAAAGGCAAATTAAAGTAATGATACAGGCCCTCCCTAGTGGTGCAGCGGGTTAAAGCACTGCACTAAAAAGCTTAAGCCACTTCTACATGAGTTTGATCCCAGCCTGCCCCGGAGGTGACCACATGGTGCGGCAGACCTCTCAGCAGTGTACTTCGTCCATCTGCCTGTTCTGCTCCCAACTCTGTCCCTGGTGAATCCTCTCACCCTCTGCATCTCTAGCCTGTACCCCAGTTCTGTATGAATAAATAAATAAATCTTTAAAAAAAATAATGATTATACAACCCTCCCCACCTCTAAGAATGGTCATTACTGAAGGGACAAGACTCAGCAGGTATAATAGAAGATGTGGAATTAATTCAACCTTTTTACTCTGTTGTTGAGAATGTAAATTGGTTCAGCCATTATCAAAAACAGCATGGGAGATTCTGCAAATAATTAAAAATTCCTTACATTCCATTTATCCCAGTTCTGGATATTTTCCTGGAGAATAGAAAACACTAGTCTGAAAAATATTATAAGCCATTCTGTCTTTTAGTAGTATTTACAATCGCTAGGAACTACAAAAAACCTATATACCTATCAGTTGATAAATTGATAAAGAATTTGCGGTGTGTGTAATGGAATGGAATACTGTTCAATGAAATGCATTCAGGAAAATTATTGACAAAAAAATAGGAAATTTTGTCATTTCCTACAACATGGATGAAGTGAGAGAGAATTCAATTTTGTGAAATCAGCCAGAGTGAGAAAGACAAGCACATATATCCATGTGTGGTATATAGAGAAAGAGAAACAGATGAGCAACATAAAACAAACAAAGAAAACTAACTTTTGGACATAAGACACATAGTGATTACCAGAAGCAAAGAGGAGAAGGTAAATGGGTAAGTTAGGGGATAAATGGATTTACATAGAGATTTGGAGTTCGAGTGGTACCTTAATGTAGACCCATGTTGATTCTTGATGATGAGTGCTGAAATCTATGCAATGTAATAATGCAGTGTTACCTACATTTAAAAGAATGCACATTAAAATAATAAAGGAAATTTGAAAACAGCATATTGCTTGAATACCAAAAAAAATTAAGAACATAATAAAAATGTGCCCTATTATTCTTAGATTTGTCTGTAATTATGAAAAATACAGTCTGTAATATTAAAATATTTAAATTTTGTTAAGTTTGTAGCTTCACATAAAATGAAGCAATAATTTTATCACATATTATTGATCCATATAATAAAGAATATATGTCAAAACAGTGATCTAGATACTGTACTATATAACATTCTGTTATTAGGTACATATATTTTTGATGCTGTCTTCTTAGTAAGTTGATGCTTTGCCAGTGTGAAAATTTTTTTTTCTCAAGTGAGAAAAAAATCATAAAATCATTTCAAAACACAGTAAAGTTTAATGAGAGATCTGTCTACTATATTTTTGGTTACAAATTCAAAGTACAAAAATAATTTCATGTGCTTTTTTTGGCATGTAAATAGGAAATTTACTTTAACATAACATTCACAATTGTGAATTGTACAACTGAAGACTAACATTGATATCCAAAACTATCTATTGTGTCCTTAAATTTCTTTGGCGCTTAATTTCTCAAAACTCAATCTGATCTTATATAAAAGTAGCTATTTTTAATCATTTTTATCACAAATATAAACTAGCATTCACCATTTTTATGATATTTGATGGTATTAAAATGTATATTTTGTTAAGTTACTAAAGAGTTCATGCACTTAAAACATGAAAATATTTATAGTCTTGTGGTCATATTTTCCTATTGATTTTCATAAGAAACTATCTGAAATCTAATTATTCATCCAGCTATATTATAAATAGGGAGACGAAAAAAAATAACCTTTATAACATTTACTTTTTTTAAAGCAAGACATCTAGCATTACATGATTTTAGATTATCATATTAGCTAGACTCCAGAGTATCAAACTGAAGCCATAAAAATCTTTTCTTGGCTGCAAACTTTTCTAGACTCAGTGGTAAAGCAGGATTGATGACTGTTTATAATAGCAATAATCTCTGCAAAATCGGTCATTAGCACAGTTAACAACTAATTTGTTGGAGTGTTAACTGCCCTTGGCTTTGCCTCAAGCTGTTAGCAAACTGGTCATTAACTGCTGGTTACAATTGATTTCTTGGGGCCCTATTTAACAGAAATTTGATTTCAATTCAACACCCACAGAGGCTAATTTTGATTCAGTAAACAAGTAAGTTTCTTTTCTTAAGGTTAGCCTTGATACAATATTGTTCTATGATATATCAAAGACATCTCCCAAAAGTCAATGAACATGTGAAAATGTGTGATTACTCTGTAGATAACTGGATCAATATATGTGTTCTTTAACCTACATGGCAGGGCTGACGACAGGTGATAGAGAACAAGAAAAGCAGTGAACAAGAAACAAGAAAATGCCCTCTGTTTAATGTGTTCATATACTATATATATCATCAACTGTGTTCTATGAATGAAACCACAGTATAAAGTCATTATTTACATATATACTGTATTTAGTGATCTAACGACAATAAAAACAATGCGCATGAAAATGCCTTTTTTCCTTTTGAGTAATTTTAAAACCCTAGTTTGTTACCATGTTATCACAGTCAATTTCCAAGAAAAATCCAGCATCCACATACTTCCTTGAAGTGTATTCTTTAGTGTAAGATATTAATAATGCATTCATTCATTCAACAAATATTCAAATGTTCAGTGACCTTACGTACATTCAACATTTTATGTAATCATCACTATCATCTTTTTCCCAAAATGTTTTAAACACCTGGAACAGAGCTCTACAACCATTAATTAATAATATCCAATTAACCTTCTTCCACACCACTGCTGAACTCAATCCTTGTCCTCATGAACTCTAATTTTGTACTCATGAATCTCTCCATTTTACATAATTAATAAGATAGTATTGTGCAATATATGACCTTTTGTGTTTTTCTTATTTTACTTATATAGTATTGTCAAGGTCATTGTATGTAAGGTATAGTGATTTCAAAGTCATTTGTATGTAATTACTGGAATTTTATTTTTTCTTAAAATTGAAAAATAGTCCATTTATTACCTACATATCAATTGATGGGGGCAGTTAGAATGCATTCACATTTTGTTTTTTTTTATGAATCATGTTGTCATGAATATCATTGTATGAGTATTTCTTTTAATACCTGTTTCCCAAATATTCTGGAAAATTTTTAGGAGTAAAATTGTTTACCTTTTGCAAAGCCACCAAATTATCTCTAACACTTGTTATTTAAGCACCCTTTTTAAAAAAACATTTATTTTCATTTATGCATGCATGTAAGAACAGGGAGTAGGCTAGAGTTGAGGGGGGTGAGAGGATTCAGCACTGACAGAGTGGGGAGGGAAGCAGAACAGGCAGATCTACAGAAAAAAACTGGGGGCGGGGAGCAGAGGGTGAGTCAGAAGAGGTCTGCTCAGCATGACCTTACCAGAGCCCCAGCTCCCTACCTGGGGATCTGACTCATCCTCTGTGGTGATAGTTTGATATAGCTGTGAGATTGAACCTCTACACCACCAGGTAGAGGTGGAGGCCCACACCTCCCCATTTTTCATTTTAATAACTATTTCCTGGATCCAAAGATCATTTAGCGTTTCATTGTCTTTGCCTAACCCTACTGATGTTTAGCATCTTTTCATGTATTCATTGCTCACTTACATATCTTCAGAGAAATATCACTCTTTTTCAGAATGGGCATTGTTTAAGAGTTGTAATATTGCTTTATATGTTCTTGATATCGATCCTTACAAGATATATAGTGTTTCATTATTTTGAGAGTTTTCAGTTTGGATTCACAAATGATTTCTATTTTGGATATGTATATTGCCTTTTTCTTTTGTTTTGTTTGTTTTTGATGTTCTATTTTAGAAATAATTTCTAATCAAATGTCATGAGGAATTGCTTGCATGTTTTCACCTGAGTCCTAAAAGTTAGATCTTTAAGTTATTTCTTTCACTCACTCTGAGTTCATATATATATATATATATATATATATATATATATGTGTGCAAAGATCCAAATCCATACTTTTGTATAAAGAAAGGATCTAACTTTGTTTAGTGCAAGTGAATACGCAGTTTTTCCAGAATCATTTGTTGTAAATACCAGAGCTGCAAATTCTTGGCACTTTTGTAGAAAATCAATTGCTGATATACCTGAGGGTATAGTCCTAGTGTTTTTATTCTATACCATTGTTGTGTATGTTTGTACCACATGGTTTTGGTTGTTTATAACTGTATATTTAAATCATGAATTGTTATGAATTGTGAGTTCTTCAACATTGTCTTTTTATTTTTTATATAGATTTATTTATGCATACAAGAACGGGGGTCTAAGCTAGGGGAGCAGGGTATGAGACGATTAACCAGAGGCAGAGTGGGGACAGACTAGGTTGATGTACTGCTAAGGAGTGCAGCTGATAAGTCAGAATAGGTCTGCTGTGTCATATGGGTTAGTTGGTGGCTGGGAATGAAACTCATTCTCAGTGTGGTGAATATGGACAGGGCTGAGTCTTTAACCCCTATTCCACCATGGAAGTCCCTCAGCATTATCTTTGTCAATATTTTTTTTTTCTAAGTGAAGTTCTTTTAGATGCATATTGTTATTTACTGACTATTAGTATGCTCTCCGAATTCATATGGTGAAACCCTAATCACCAATATGATAATACCTGCAGATTGAATCTTTCAAATTCAGGACTTAGATTAGATCTGCATACCAAAAGGAAAGAAAGAGACCACCCCCAAGAGCTCATCCATGCTTGAATTCAGGTACACAGAACTCTAAAGAACTCTAAAGAAAATTATTAAATCCACACAATAAATGATACTCTGAAAACCTAAATTAAGTCATATGAATTTTAGCACAATTTTTCTATTGTTAAAAAATTGTCAGTGAGATTTTGAGGAATATTATTACATGGAATTTGTTAAGACCTTAATAATATTAAGTCTTCCATCCATAAACATGACATTTATTTCTCTTTTTAATTTATTGTCAGTATTTTAATTTATTGTCAGTATTTTATATGTGTATGTATGTATGTGTGTGCATATATATATATATATATATATATATATTTTTTTTTTAAGATTTATTTACTTATGCTTACAGAACTGGGGTACAGGCCAGAGGTGGTAGGTGAGAGGATTTGCCAGAGACAGAGTGAGGAGCAGAATAGGCAGATTGACAAAGTACACTGCAGAAAATAGCAGTGGGCAGGCCAGAAGAAGTCTGCCACCTGTGTGGGTTAGCTCCTTGGCTGGGGATTGAACTCATGTTGCAATGACTTTGAAGAGCTTCATAATGCAGACTATTCTGGAATTTTTATACATAAGAGCATGTGAACTCTCTATATAAAATTTTACTTTTTCTTTAATTTGGATATATTTTTTTGTGTTTTTCTTTTCTAATATCTCTGGTGAGCAATTTGAGTACTCTTGTTCCTGATCATAGAGAAAAAAATATCATACTATCACTATTGATATTAGCTGTATGCTATTAATATTTGACCTTTGTTACACTGAGAAAATTAGCATCTTTTCCTTTTCTACAACATCTATTAGCATCTATTAATTGTCTTTAGTCAGTTTTACTATATTGTCTTTCAATTATTTAATCTAGGATATCAGCATTTTAAAATATAAGTCATAATATTCTAATATAATCCTTTTTGTTTCTGTACATTGGTAGTTCCATTTTCATTTCAGCATTTTGAGTCTTCTTTCATTTTTATCAACCAATACAGCAAAATTAGACAACTTTTTTTTTTCTTTCTTGAAACAAACTATCATTGATCTCCATTGTTTTACTATTCTCTATCATATTTTAGCCTGTATGCTAATGTTTATTATTTCCTCATTTTCTCAAATTTTGTGTCTAATCATAAGGAATACAATAAGTCATTCATTTGATATCTTTCTACATTTTATATAGTGTATAAAGTATAAGTATTTCTTTGTGTTATGTTTTATATTAAAATATATGTATAAGATACTTATATTTTATATACTTATCAAAGTATATCAAATATTTTCTGAGTACTACTTTTATTGTATTCTATAAAGTCTGCCTATTTTATCACCTGCTTCAAAATAATTTCTATTTTGCAAGTGATATTTTTGAGTCATTAATTTTTAGTTGTGTATTTAATTTTTTGATGGAAGTACAATGTCCAGTATTTTTTATTTCATTTATCTCTAGTTTCATTCTACTGTGATATGCAAAATTATTTTATATTAAGTCAATGGTTTTCAGACATAGTATTTGTTTTGTAGCCTAAGATATTTTACATGTTCCTATTTATAATTATAGTCTCTTTTTGGTGGATTGAACTTTTATATAGATAAAATTCTTTTTTCATTTTTTAGCATTCTTTTTGTAATGCTATATAAATTATTTTATAACCTATATTCATATATTCTTTTTCTCCACTTCCAATATATGGCTGCTTTTGTTCCACTGAAATTTCTATATGTTGTTTTTTCATGTGCCTAGCTGTGTTTGTATTTATATTTGCAAAATTGCTTAACCTAATTTGAAAAATAGAATAATAATTTCCTTCTGGAAAGATGTGTTTCTTTTTTCAAAGAGACAGAGAACATAACATTTCCATTTTCATTTTGAATCTATACCAGAAATCAATATGATTTGAGTTTGCTAATTGTAATATCTATGTTATTCTCTGTTACTATTTTTCATGGTTTCAACCATTGTGTCTCAACCTGTTGGGAAGAGATGCTCAAAGTCATCCATCTTTGGCAAAACTTAGAATCAAATACTTCTCCCTCTTCCAATAGGTGTCAGAAGCTCTAGTTATCCTGACTTTTTCACCACCTCCAGAACTAAGAAACTGCTGAAGAAAAATAAACTTCATTGCCAGAATCACCTTCCCGGTTTTGGTTATCTTCAGCATCATAGTATGGGTAAGTCTTTGATAGCTTCTTCACTCTCCTTATCAAAGGTTGTTATTGAGCAGTAGTCTTCTGAATACGATTTGTTCTATATTACCCACAGAATAAGTGGTCTTTACAAGCTATCTTCACAATTTCAAAGAGCTCTACTTCACAAATTTCATTAAAATCTGATTATCTAACTAGTTAAAAATTAACCTGTTTATAATACATGTCAGTGCATTTTCTGAAATGCCCTTGTTAATGGTAAATAATACTTGCTATTGCTCTCAATGAGAATTTGCATCCCCTTGCCTGTCTTTCTGTATCTACCTATCTATCTATGTATCTATCTATGTATCTATGTATCTATCTATCTATCTGTCTGTCTGTCTATCTAGTTACCTACCTACCTATTTGTCATTGTCTGTGTCTATCTAAATTTCTAAATACATTTTGTCTTTGGTACTTTCTTGCTAGTTTGGTTTAGAGTTAAATCTCTACTTATTATCCTCAGTACTTCAAAACTCTCATTTTATTCTTACTTCACAAACTACAGAGAACATGGTTACTATAAAACATTACAAACTAATGTTGTAAGAAATACAACATTAGAAATCAATGGAATGAATATTTTGATGAAAACGTTAAAATTGCAATTAGTAATGTCTAGGAAAATGTCAGAGCAATCAGTTTTGTAACTAGAGTAATTGTTTGCCACTCATTCACATTATTATTTTGCTGGCAATGACAACATAGAATGTTACATCATCTGCCATATCATGTATAAATTAATTATATTATTGATCACACCAATGTGTGTACCTTTATTTGAGTAATTTTCAACTCACTGTTTTTAGTTTGTACAGTATTTTACTGTCAGATAAATCCAAATCCTAAATTGAAAAATCCATGAATTTTAAACTGTTTGGTTAGGATCAAAGACATCTGTGTCACTAATGAAGAAAGCACTCTTTGGGCATGCAAAATATAAGATGCTGCAATATACTACTCTTTCCGTCCTTCAAGGTAAAAATATGTCCTCGATCATGATTTAAAGTCATCATAGAAATGCATGGTTCACAATTCAGCACATCTCTTTTATTTTATTAATGTTTATATTATACTGTTCCTATTCTTTTGGATGGAAAAGCTATATAACTTCTTTTACTTTTTGCCTAAGGCAACATGCTAGTGTTTGATTTATCTTCTGTACTTGTCTTCTTTTTTTTAACAATATGAACTTTTCTCAGACAAGTGCAATGCTGTGTGTGACCCCACAGGGAAATAGTTTTCTTTTTAAGGAATGTGTACAAAGTACTTAATAAGTCATGTCATTCCATGATTTACTGTATATTATATTTTCAGTGACTACAGTTAACTTTCTTGGTCTCTAGATGCCAACATTTTAATAAAAACAAGACATTTTCAACAAAATGTCAGAAACAAAGTGATCAAAGTGCTGTGGGAGCAGTTTGGCAACAGTTTGAGCTTTGAATTTCCTATTCACTTTCCAAAACATTCACTTAAAAAGCATTTATTGAAGCTGAACTGCCTTTATCAGCCTGATCAGAGCTCCATAAAGAGCATGCATGATTCAACTGCCTTCCCAAGCTTTAAAAAATATAACTTTGATATATGCCTCACAAGTGCAGCACAATAGTTTTCATGCTCACGTTTGTTAAGATTTAGTGCAGCCATTAAAGAACAGAAGGGCTCTTTGGTGGCAATCCTCAGACATACCAAATATCCCAAAGCAAAACCTTCTACAAATCAGAGATTAAGGTACTGACAAAAATTTCCACTTGATTGCAGTTTTCCCCTTTAAACCTTATATCAGGAGTGACTATCTTTTCGATCAAATCTCTCAGGGAGGTGAATAGATAGGTTTTTTTTCCTCTTGGAGGAAAATATCAACTGAGAGATAAAAAGTGACATTTTATGTGCCTTGTCCAGGAGTCAGTCGATTTATTTAAAAAACGGTATGTGAACCTGACCTATACATGAAGTTTGTGGCATGTCTCTTGTCAAGTATTGATCACTTAAGACTTTACTGTTTGCCTTTGCAGTGTAGCTAATAATCTCTTTTTATTTAGTTTGTGGCTTTGAATTCTTATCATGGCTTTACTGATTTCTGAGGGACCTATTAGATCTTGCTTTTGCTGTGCAAATGGCTATGGAAATTAAGTTTGCTGAAGCACTTTTCCTGGGCAAACACTCTTTGTTTTCCATCAGTTCATGTGTCAAGTGGTTTGCATGCAGATAGGGTACATTTGGAAGCAGCAGGCACTATCAATCTTCATGACTTTGCTATACACACCATTTCACCTCTACCTGTTTCAGTGGGAGATTGTAAAGGATGGCTGAGCAATCAAGCTATTCCCCTTGACTGACATCAGGTATTTCTACCTAACTCACCTTAACACTTTGGGGTCAAAGCTGGACGCTTAGAAAAATTGGACTCTGGGTGATATGGTCAGATGTCTTCTACATTTTGACATATTTGCCAACTGTGTTAGCTTTCAAAATTGTTTTCTCTTGAATTCCGAAGCATGGCTGAACTTTGCTTGCTTATTTGCAAATATCTTCTATTTATATTGTTGTCCAAAAATGTTTGAGTGTGAGTACATTAACTTATTTTCTGCAAGACTTCATTGAGTTATCTATCATGCAACAAAAAATAGACAATAAGTTTCAAATATGTGGGCCATAGTTACAAGGACCTTTATACTAAGCTTATATGTATTCTAAGATGATCTATAATAAATGTGTTTAACTTCAATATTTTCAAGGCAGTCGCTGATACAGATTGTGGAAAGTATAGTCTATGTGTTATAGTAATAAGTCTCATTTTGCAATATTATTTGTGTGTGTGTGCATGTAATTTTGGGTATCTCTCTATGCTCATAGAATGATATGTTATTCCATCATTTATAGAGAAGAGTAAATTTATCAGTGGTCTTCAGTTATGTATTACCATTTAGTGTACCTGTATTTCCCATTTCATAGTTCAAATAGATATCTCAACAGTGAACTCAAGTTATATTCACTATAAGAAAGCTACAAGTTTTTCATTTTTGATAGATATGACATTTGTGTCAAAATGCTTCTTAAATGAATTCCTATAGATAGAGGAATAAGAAAGCAATGCATTTACTTTTTATTTGGAAGCCATACTTGTTAATCATTTGTTTGCTAATAAAGTTTTAATGTAAATATTTTGGTCATTAGATATGTTACACAAGCAGTTTGATAATGGATGAAGAAAATAAAAATGTGCCAGCTGGAGAGAGAGAGCAAGCACATGAGCGAGTGATAGATTAATATATATATATATATACACATACATACATACATATATAGATGTGTGTGTGTGTAGATTAGAATTCATATATATATTAAGATTTATTTACTTATGTATACAAGAGCTGGGATGTAGACCAGGGTTCAGGGGCGCAGAAGATTCACTGGACACAGAGTGGGGAGCAAAACAGACAGATCCACTGAAATACACTGTTGGGGGTAAAGGGGCTACTGGGCAAGACAGGAGAGGTCTGCTATGCCATTATGTGGGAAGCTCCCTGGCCAGGGTTCAAACCTGTATTCAATAAATGCCAATAGTTTCACAGTGCTGAAACTTACCAGCACTGTGCCACCAGAAAGGCCCCTGAAATACATTTCTAACTCTCCCAAATTAACACAGAAATCCTTATCACCCCATGTGTTTTAATGCTTTGATTTTATAAGTAAGTACATGCTTAGTCGTGTATGACACATTCTCAAACATTTTTCATTTTTACTTGGTGACAAAGCTAGAATTGTAAAAACTATATGTGAGTTTGCATGTGTATTTATAGGACAACCACAGTGAATATATAGTTCATGATGCTTACTTCCTGAAAAGATATACCAACTAACATACTTGAGATAATATACTTTAAATAATGGATGTCATATATAGAACTTTTTTTTTAAGATTTATTTATGTATACAGAACTGGGGTACAGGTCAGAGGTGCTGGGGTGGTGAGAGACTTCACCAGAGGCAGAGTGGGGAGTAGAACAGGCAGATCAACAAAGTACACTACTGAGGGGAGCAGTCGGTAGGTCAGGAGAGGTCTGCCACGCCATGTGGGTCACCTCCTGGGCCAGGGATCAAACTTGTGCTGAAGTGACTTTAGCTTCTTTGTGCTGCATTCACCCACTGGGCCACCAGGGAGGGCCCAAACATTCTTAACTGTAGTAAAAATAATATTTTTTTTTGTATTAAACAACTAACAGGTCTCAGAATTTACATAACTATTTATTAGATATGATGTACTATAACTTAGGTCTATGTGTCTGAACACCTCTTAGGCTCACAGTGTAAATAAATCTGATAATGTGCTAGCAAAAGAAATAACATATATACTCACACAACCTCTCAATATAGGCTATCAGTCCAAGCATGGGCAGTAGTTACAAGTTGAACAATGAAAATTATTCTCTGGAATATTGACAAGTGGTAGGCAATAAAATAAACTTATTTCTGTTAAAATGTCCAGTAATTGATCCTTTCTGGTGGCCCAATGGATTAGGAAAGCACTACAATTTGGCTACAACCCCTTCAGTGTGAGTTTTCACCCACCCTGGAGGTGATCCACACGGTACAGCAGACCTCTCCTGATCCGCCCACTGCTCCCCTCAGCAGTGTACTTTGTCGATCTGCCTATTCTGCTCCTCGCTCTGTCTCTGTTGACGCCTCTCACTGCCCCTGTAACTCTGATGTACCCCAGTTCTGTATGAATGAATAAATAAGTTTTTAAAAATAAAATAAGGCCCTCCCTGGTGGCGCAGCGAGTTAAAGCACAGCACTAAGAAGCTTAAGCCACCTCTGCATGAGTTTGATTCCCGCCTGCCCCGGAGGTGACCACGTGGTGTGGCAGACCTCTCCTGACCCGCCCACTGCTCCCCTCAGCAGTGTACTTCAGTCAGCCTGTTCTGCTCCCTGCTCTGTCTCTGGTGAATCCTCTCACCCTCCGCATCTCTGGCCTGTACCCCAGTTCTATATGAATAAATAAATAAATCTTTAAAAAATAATAAAAATAAAATAAAATAAAATAAAATGTCCAGTAATTGAGATTGCTAAACTCAGTTTTAACATGATCTAATGAGACCCACTATTTTATTTAAGGACAGAAAACTCATAAAATATTTATGTTGCAGAAAAAGGTCCTTGTGACATAATAAATATATCATGTTCATTATGAACATTCCAATGATAGGGGAGCCAGCATTACCAAAAGTTTGAGGGTGATTCTTTACTAAGGCCATAAAGGGAGAAGGCTCAATGATAATAAACAGACTGTTAAGACTTTGGGTAAATGATGCCTGAGTTTTGTCAGGTGAGGGTAATTATTATATGTGACAAGTTTAAAAATCAACTACAAAAGTGTAAACTGAAGATAATACTAGAGACAGCACAGTAATTATATAACTTGTTACCACAGAGGAAAAATAAGTGGGATACGCTACGAGGGTACTACTCAATCTGATATTTTCAATAAAATAAAGTGGTCAACCAGGACGCTGAAGCATGCAAACCTAGCGAGTATCAGCATCTCTTTTCCAGTTCTTGGGACTGAGACTATTTTGAACCCAGATTTTTTTTTTTTATTTAATTAAGAGCTTGAAACATAAGTTCTCTACAATATTAATTTGAGTATACAATGCATATAACTACGTTTAGAATAAGGGAAATGTCCAAATACTCTGAGGACACTAAAATACAGTCAGACACCTTCAATAAAAAATAATGTAGAAAAATCATAATGGTGATTTCATTAGCTTGGGGGCCTATATTTAATAAGGATCTGTTCAAAGCTTGCCTCCCACTGTCTCCTTTATTTCTCTGAGCTATTCAGTGGTCATTTCCCTAGTCCATGGATTTATAATTAGAACAGACATAATTGGTAGTTGGCACAGTTCCTTGGTCTATAGGATAAGAGAGATCATGAAGGCAAGAGGAAAGTCAAAGTTCCTGTAATACTCCCCAAGCCATAGCCAAGTAATACATGCAAAAAGAAATCAACAGAAAAAAGCAAAAAGCCACATTATTTTCTTAAGTAGATTATGGAATGCTCATTATAAACATGCATTTTAATAATATGAAGACTGCAGAAACTGTACTTTGGTCTACTAAATACTCCATACAGATCTTAAAGGAAGACAGCAGGTTATCATGAACTTAACAATGTGGCATTTCCAACTGCAGTCACCATGCTTGTTGGGGTACTTTTGTTAGTGCAACATCATTTGTTGAACCTGCACATCTCACAGAATATCCGTATTAATAACATTTATTTTATTTGCATGTTGGTCACCTGAATGTTTTATTTGGGAAAGTATACTTTAGATCATTTCCCTATGTGAAGTGGGTTGTTCATTTCATTGTTGATGAGTGGGATAAACACTTTATATATTTTGGAAATTATCCCCTTGTCAAAGTTGTCAGATGTGACACTTCCTTTGCTGGTTTGGTCACTACCCCGAAAATAAGACACCAAATTCATGGCAAAACCTCCAGGAAAACTGTCCATGCCTCTTGATGAAATTCATATCATCATTTGAGTTACTTTTATTCTTGTTTCACTTTCTTCTTTATGGTTAGGAGTAAGTATGATTCAAACTTCTCTATTCTGCTGTGTGTGTGTAGAAAAAAATTTTTTTTTGGTCCTCTCCATATTTTGTATTATACTTTATTTTCCTTGTGAAAATTTGAGGTGTATTGACATAAGCACTTGCAATTCTCTTTTCTGGTATAGCTACACAATACCTATCTTATTCCTGTGCTGATTGATTTTACCAACTTTGTAGTAAGTTTTCAAGGAGCATGATTATTTGAAATCTCAAATACATAGGTACAGTTGACTACTTGGCTTTTACTTCAATAGATATAATGAAAGTGAAGATTATGGATGAAAATATTAGACTGATTTTCATTGAAATATCTTTGAAACTTTGGTTTATATATGAAAATTAGATAAGATGAGTTGTAGATACTGTTTCTGCTTACAATGGCCTCACAAGTTTCCTTGTTGTAAAGGTAAACCCACACATGTAACTGAACATACTAATATAGTTATAGACACATGTGGGCATGAAATCAAAAAGTAAAGGAGTAAAAATGGTAGTTTTGCTCAGAGAATAACATCAGGAGAATATAGATAGTCTCTGGAATGTGTAGTATGAGAGATCTTTATTTTATACAATGCTAATTGAGAATTTACATAGTCTTTGATGTTCCTACCTTGTAATGTAAACACCGACACACTATATAATTTTAACTTTCAAAAGCTCACTTATTCCAAATGCTAGATATGCAAGTAGCTTTCTTACCCATTTTGTGCAAGATTTAATTGTATTTTCAATACTGTAATTACGGAAAGTTCTACTTACTATAAAATCACCTTTTTTTAAGACAGGTGGTGCTATCTGCTTATATATGTGGGGTATAATCAAGATTAAAATTTTGAGTTTATTAAAGAAAAGTAAAGTAAATCTGTTCTGAAAAGTGACTGATCCTATTTTTTATTTTAACTGTGCTCTAATGGAGTTCATGGAATAATGGGGTAAAGGATGAAATGTCAAGAATAATTAAGAAAAATGATAGTGTTAAATATCAGCAAAAGGAGTGTATCTTTCCTCCTAAAGTCTTCTTTTCTTAATTTTTCCTTTATTTTAAAATATCATCTCTCTTCTGAAATTATTTAAGATAGTCTCACAAAAAGGTAAAATACATTTTAGGTCAGTTGACATATCCCTTTGATAAAATGATTTATTTGATTTTCCTAATGCATAGCTTCATTTAAGTTCTGAATTTTGCTTCTTTATATGAATTACATGAACCAAAATTTAATAAAATAATTTGAGAGATACCAGTTTTGCAAGGAGCCTCGTTTAATGTATTTTTGGGTTTTGTTAACTGCATTTTTATAAACATTTTTTTAATGAGATGATGATTTATATACAATCACCTCATATATATAGATGAATGAATGAGATCTGTCACAGAACAACACATACCTGCATTACATAGTCATTCCTCATACCAGTCAATTCATATCATAAGGAGCAATTTGTTTTGTTTTATTTACTTAACATAAATATTAAAATAATACTTTGAATTTTATTTTTTTCTGCCATGGTTCATTTCAGCTGAAAATAATTACAACAACATAATGCACTTTCTTCTAATTTTATGAGAAAACAAAATATCTAGTTTACACTTAGAACTTAGAATACTTAGAACTCTTTCAGTTATTTCAAACACAAGTATGGTTTAAAAATGTTTTGTTTACAAGTTAGTGCATGGAAACAGTCTACTTTGCCTTCAGTTGCTAAATGGATCAAAAATATGTGGCATATACACATAGAATGTAATATTGCAGACCCACAGGATAGATAAGATACAATACAGATTTTAAACAAAATTATTGCTTAGAGCTACTCACCTCTTCCTCCATGGGATGATACATGTCTAGCCAGTGGGCCCCCATCATATACTGAATTTGTCAAATTGAATTTAATAATACTCAAATTTACTTTTTCTATATTGGCATTTTATTCTATCTAAATAGCCTTGGTCTACTATAAGGTTGCAACGATTTCCTATTACATTTTGCTCTACTAAGTCTGCTTTTATGTTTGAGAGTCCAGTCTGTAGCTTATGCATTTTATGTAAGATATGAGCTGAATAAAGTACAGGATAATTACATTTTCTTTACCACAAATCTGTCCAGTTTTACTTAAAATTTGTTGAAAAGCTCACTTTACCTATGGTGAATTCTATTAACCTTTCTTCCAAACATACAGTATATGTTGGTTCATTATTTAATTTTATTGGCTTCTCAGATTATTAAAAAAAAATACAACTCCTCTATTAAAATATTATTCACATTTGTTGATTATTTTTAGAAGTAGTATTGGTTAATTTATTATAAATTTCTGTTTTGTTTTTTTTTTTTTTAGATTTATTTATTTGTGCATACAGAACTGGGGTACAGGCCAGAGGCTCAGGGGCGGTGAGAGGCTTCACCAGAGACAGAGTGGGGAACAGAACAGGCAGATCAACAAAGTACACTGCTGAGGGGAGCAGCGGGCGGGTCAGGAGAGGTCTGCCACACCATGTGGTCACCTCCGGGGCAGGCGGGAATCAAATTTATGCAAAAGCAGCTTTAGATTCTCAGTGCTGTGCTTTAACCCGCTGCGCCACCAGGGAGGGCCCAATTTCTATGGTTTTTAAAGAAGTTAATTATACTTTTAAGTAATTTCTTCTAAGTATCCAAAGAGAATTTTTTTTTTCTCTTGCACTACCTTTGACTCTTTCTATTTCCTTTGTTTTTTTCATACTAGATTTCTTAATTGTTATAAGGTTCATTAAAATCTTGGGTTTCTTTTTTAAAGATTTATTTACACATATATAACTGGGGTACAAGTCAGAAATGCAGGTGTTGTGAGAGGATTCACCAGAGACAGAATGGAGAGCAGAACAGGTAGATCAACTAAGTATACTGCTGATGGGAGCAGTGAGCTAGACAGGAGAAGTCTGCTGTGCTATGTGGGTCATCCCTGGGGCCCGGGATTGAATCAGCACTGCACTGAAGCAGCTGTGGCTAGTTTGTAGTGCTGTGCCCTAACCCATTGCACCACTAAGGAGGGCCCCAAAATCTTGGTTTTCTATATTTTAATTTTATATATTTGGTGCTATGTTATTTAATAGATGAAGCACTTCCTCAAAATATAACCTTTATACAGCATAATTGTATTCTTTATATTAGTTAGCATCTTTAATTTTCAGTTCCTTCTGTTTGTTATTATTCCTTTCCTGTTCACAGAATAGCATTTTAGTTTGCTCCTCCACATGCATTCTTTATTTACCTTATTCAGCTCTCTTATTTAGATTAGCAATCTCAGTATATTTTGTGTGTTACACATAGACACAAGTATGGGACAGTCTCTCATATACTTTTCTCTACCAGCTTTTCAAGATACTTTTATATAGTACATCTTTTAGAGAACTCATCCCCTTTCTACCAATTTTAGTTTTCTACTTTAAAACTGTGGTCAAGGTAAATTTGGCTAAATATAGAAACTGTCCCTTCCTATACTTACACAAGTCATCAGTTAATTTCTGATGAAATTCAACTATTTGGTATCACATGGATTTTTTATCACATTTTGATTATTAGTCTGTTAGAAATGTTGAATGAAAGTTTGTGTACATCTATATTCAAAGTGAAAATTCAAGAAGTATGTTTTCATGCAGTCTGACAAACTATGATTCCATCATTTCAGCAGAGGCTTCTTTAGTAATATCCAGAAGCTCACCAGGCCTGTAGGTTCTCTCTGTAGGGTTGACATCAATTTGCAGTAGTGTAGGATGTTCACTTGCTTTTGAATATATCACAGGCAAGAGTCTATACACTGATTACCAAATGTTTAATTTTAATACTTACCTTGTCCTTCTTTAAATATCTCCCCTCTTTAGAATTAAAAGGGTCTCAAAAAGTCATTTGGGTTTTTAAATAACACTGGATGAATAAAAGTTCTCTTCAAAAGGTTAAAAGAACCCATAACTCTTTGAAAAGAGAAAACACAGATGATCTCTTTTGGTAATTGTTAAAGGTCATGTTTTAATCTAGTGCCTCAAACTGATAATAGGGAACAGCCACAAGACTATAGTTGAAGGTCATAACATCAAACTGAACTCAAAGTGTATTAGAATAAAATCAATTAAACATGGTATTTGTCTTCTGAAATTATTTGGTTTAGCCAACTTAAAATCCCCATATTTTATGGGACTATTTTAGGGAGTTATGTATTTGAATCCTTTGAGGCAATTAAAATAATAAATAAGCTGGATTGCAATATAATTAAATAATTTTTATTTGTGAATATTGTCTCTGGTTTACGTGTTCTAGAATGTAGTTTTAATGTATTCTGATTATCAGATATCTTGACCTGATTACTTAAAACCACAATTTTATTGTTTTCTTCCTGTTTAATATTTGTATTCTGTCAGATGAAATATTTAATTAATTGTTGTGATAAATCAGTCTGCAAATCAGAACAATTCAAAACTTCAATGTTGTGACATTTCCTTTCTCCTGATACATTTATAATGTTGACATACTCAATTTAAAGTATAAAAATGGCCTTAAAGTTATAAGGTTTTATGGAATAACATTATTTTCTGCTTACTAAATGGTTATGATTATATAAGTAGTACTGCAATAGATATTTCTTCAAAATAATTAATAATTTGTTGCATCCATAGGAAAAGGGATTCAATGACTTCACAGTTTTAAAATTCTTCTTTTCAATAAGTATTTAAAGGTAGATGTTTTTGTGTAAACTTTTAAACGGCTATATTAGTTTTCAAATGTGGGAGTAAACAAGGACTATCAAAAAATCTTGATTTTTCCTTACCTGCTTGGCCTATTGTATAAACCATTCCTTAAATGATCTACATCAAAGATCTTTCATTGATTTCAGAGATACAAACAAGTTTTGAAAATTTAGGTCAAAGAGCAGTTACAGAATGGCTTGTGAAAGCAAATTATCAATGGAACTTGGACCAAAAAAAAAAAAAAAAGACATAATTAAATTATTTTCTCCAAAATTAAAAATATATATATATTTACTAAAAATAAATAAAATAAGGTGTCTTCTTCCTAAAACTCATACTCTTACCTAAAAAAAATACTTCTAATTAATTTAATAAAGATGTGGAAAGGAAAGTCATACAATGTAAAGATTTTCTCTAGTTTATCACTAACAGGAAGAAATGTAATTAATAATCTCCAAGTTACATAATTGATTATAGTTGCCAATGATTTGGGAAGAAGAAAGAGAAAAAAAATCTATATTTAATGTGTTAGAAACTGCAGAGATACTTAGAATGTTAAAACATATTTATTGATTAAATGTATGTTTTATATAATTTTATTAAAATAATGATGTGTCTTCACAAAAAATCACAGTAAGTTTAGACTAAAGTTCATGCATCAAACAAGTGAAAAAGTTCATTAAATCTAGTTATGTTTCCCTCAAACTTTTCAGTGGATTTTCAGTGATCAAACAGCAAAAATCTACATAAATTAATGTAGGAGAGAAAAAATATCAAAACAAATAATAGTTATTGCAAGAGTATGCTGGTATTTTCCATCTGTTCCACTGGGTCTGTAAATACTGCCAGTCATGTTATAAACTGCATAAAGACATGATCTTGGATTTGTGGTGGGTTGAAATTAAAAGATTAAAAATAAAATTATTGGGGAATAAAGTTGTTAAAACTTAATTTCTTATTGGTCCAAATTTGTTACTTCAAATCAGACTGGAAACATGGCATTTTAATGTTTCTTGTGACTTTCAATATGTAGCTCACATTTTTAAATTTATAGTCATCATCTTTGATTTCTTGCAGTACTATGTATTTTCAGATATATCAGGAGGTGATATGATAATATTAAAAATAGTAATAAAATTCCCTTATAGAATAGGTTCCTAGTTCTAAATAATCAGGTAGAATATACATTGGGCTACTCTTCTATAGAACACAATTGTAAATTATAGATAGGGTATACTATCATTTTAATGCAATAATTATGAGTAAATGCAGGAAAAAAGTGAAAAGGAACACACTGTGAATAAAAGAAAAATATACTTGGTAAAAATCTATACAACTTTAGGTGAGAACATTCTCCATAACAAAAACCAGATGTCGGAAATGGAAAGAAAATGCCACAGTATCACATTTGTTGGAGATCTAGAGGATGGGATTTGGCTTCTAGAAAGTGAAAGGGGAAATCCAGAAAGAAATTGAGCATAGGAATGAAATACCAAAATTTCCATTCAGAATTTCTCTAGCCACTGGGTAAATCTGAAATGTGGGTTCAAAGTACAGATCCCAGTCTTTCAGGCAAAAGAACAGGAGCCATACTTTAAAAAAAAAAAACAAAAGAAACTAAACAGTTTTCAGTCTTTGTCCATCTAAAGGATATCATAATTGAAGGGCATAATTTATGTCTTGTTAACTATTGGATGAAATGAACATCAATATGCTTCAGAGAAAGAGATCAGAATCTCAAGGCTACACAATGTATCATGCTCAATAATAGTATAAAGTCACATATTAGACTTGCAAAGACTGTCACATTCACAGAAAAATTAAAAAAAAGGTGGTGTAATATCCTCTATGTTAACATTAGTACAAGTATTCTAAGCATGCTGAAAGGGGCCCTCCCTGGTGGCGCAGCGGGTTAAAAGCACAGCACTGAGAATCTAAACCCACTTCCGCATGAGCTCTATTCCCGCCTGCCCTGGAGGAGATCCACATGGCGTGGCAGACCTCTCCTGACCCGCCCGCTGCTCCCCTCAGCAGTGTATTTCCTCGATCTGTCTGTTCTGCTCCCCACTCTGTCTCTGGTGAATCCTCTCACCTCCGCATCTCTGGCCTGTACCCCAGTTCTGTATAAGTAAATAAATAAATCTTAAAAAAAAAAAAAAAACATGCTGAAAGACTTTAAAGTAAATATGGAGACTTAAACAAAAATGTGTTCATAATGAATAAACATCTTCAGATTCTCACGAGAAAAATGAAAAATTGTATTGATATTAAAAGTTTAAATATGGGTGTTAATATATGAATGTACCACCTAGTGTGTTTATTCTTTTACTTAAGGGTTCTTGGTGGATTAAATGTATTACCAGTTATGAATAGAGGTACAAGAAATATTCATATACAGATTTGTCAAAAGTGGAATGCTAAAAATAAAAATTACAATAGCTGAAATGGAATCTAAAATCATGGAATGTCATGACAACAAAGGAAGACATCAGAAATGTTCCATGAATTTGATTATAGGCTTACAGATATTACTGGATTTGAAGAACATAGAAAGATTAAACAGTAGAACATATTCTTCCACAGGAAATATCACTTTATCTAATTAATTTTTAATTAGATTCCTAGAAAGAGAAGAGGGCAAAAAGAATAGAAGCATAATGAAGAAATAATAAAAATTTCTCCATTTTGGTGAAAAAAATAAACTTATAGGTAGAACTTTTAACTCCAAGCAGAGGAAAAAAGAAAGAAAAGAAAGAAATTAACTTAAAGGAGGCAGATAATAGACAAAGTAACGATAGCTACTGTTGAAAAGGGAAAGATCTTAAAAGCAACCAGAGAAAATTTTAGCAATGCACAAATGCAAATAATTAAAAGAAAGATGGCTGAATGTTCATCACACATGGAGGTATAATGAGAATAGATCAAAAATGTAAAAATGCTGCAAATTGTCAAACATAATTATTCCATACTACCAACAGCAACAAAGAACTTAAAAAAAAATGAGACCGTTATTTATATCATTAAAAAAAAAATAATGGTTTAGATAATTTATCATTAGCAATTTTACCCACAACAAATATTAAGTTTCTTCAAGCTGAAGGAGTTGACAGCAGATTCAACAACCTCAGATACTCAGATATTAACAAATACCAAAAATAATATTTAAATATAGTCACATTTCTCATAATTTCATAAAGCTTAAAAAAAAGTATGTTGTAGGAGTATTAACAACCATTTGTTCATTTTTCTTAAGAACTCACTTATAACAGGTATTTGAAAAAATTTTCTTTTGAACATTTAGATTTTGGAGATAATACAATTGTACAACATTTCAATTAAAACACCTTAAATGATATTTAAGTTTTTAAATATTTAAGTTTTTAAATATTATTATTTATTATTAAGTGGTTTAAGGACTTTTTAAATCAAAACTTCTAAAAACACTGAAATTTTCCTTGCATTTTTTTTTGCTGTTACTTCTAATATGTTTCTGAAAATACAAAATGACTAAAATATTCCTTTCTCTATAATAGTTCTGTAAAATTGTTATAAGTGAGATTCTGGTATTTAAATGCCTCACATAAATAATGTGAGGCATTTTTCTCAAAGAATTATAATTTGTCCTTTTTAATGTTAGTTTTTATAAAATTATGAAACTAATTTCAAATAAAAAATCTGAAGGCAACATTATTACATTAAGTGTAAAATATAATTGCAGTAATTTTGATGTCAACTTTCAAATATTTTTTTCAAGATTTAATTTATTTATTTATTCATAAAAGAACTGGAGTCTAGGCCAAAGGTGCAGAATGTGACAGAATTCACCAGGGATGGAGTAGGGAGCAAATAGGAGAATTTATTGAAATACACTGCTGAGGGGAGCAGCAGGTGAGATCGGAGACGTCTGCTGTACCCTGTGGTTCAGCTCCCTGGCCAGGGATTGAACTTCTTCTGCAGTGGCAGGAGATAGCTTGATAGTGCTGAGACTTTCACACTTGCTCAGCCAGGGAGGCCTTTGATATCACTTTTTTGAAAACTAATATTTATATATGCGGCTCTGGTGGCTGAGAATTTCAGTCTAAACAATGTCGCTGAAAAGGCTTAAATTCAGCCACCCACCAGCAAGCTTACCCACATGGTGAAGCAGACCTTTCCTGCTTTGGTTGCTGAGCCCCTCAGCAGCGCATTTCAATAAATCTACCTGTTCTGCTCCCTGTTCTGTCTCTGGGGAATCCTCTTCACTACCCATGTCTCTGGCCTGCACCACAGTTAGTCTATGCATAAATAAGTAAGTCTTAGCTAATTATCTAATCAATCAACTAATTCAATTTATATAGAAATGAAAATAACAAAAATGTTACAGCTATTTCTTAGAAATTACTTCTAAAGTTCTTTTTTTTCACAATTGTAGATATTTGACACCCTGTTTCATCCCTTGTCTGTTTAGGCCATAGCAATATCAGGTTCATTAATATAATTACAGGAATATCTAATCTTATTCACCTTGCTAAATCACTTCCCAATTTATGTTTTAATGTTTTACTTTCAAATCCCACACCATAGTAACATGTTTATGCAGTTTTAGAAATTTATCATATTTTGGCACTTAACAGGTTCCATTAATCAAATCTGTCGAAATTGTTTACTTAGTTTTAGAAAGCTTTCTACTTTATTCTGTTTCCTTAGTTGAGATAAAGTTGGAAAAAAAAAAAAACTCGAGACTTCCGGAAGATGGCGGCAGAGTAAAGACGCCGAGATCACGGCGTCCAAGCCGGCATAGGAACTGAGGACTGAAAACGGACTATAGACTCACTTACTACAAGTTTTCACCCAAACGAAAACACCCTGGACTCACTAGAAGGTAGATAACTGC
>NW_004567111.1:24943097-24963213 GCF_000260355.1 Condylura cristata
CTTTTTAATAAAAAAAAAAACTCATTGGCATGTAAGACAATTGTAGCCTGAGTTTTGATCCTCCAGAAATGCTCACTTCCTTTTCTTACCCCTGAAATCTGTTCATCGGCGACTTACATAATCAAAGGGCTTTTAAATGTTATCAAGTTACGAATCTCTAGCTGTGGAGAGCACCCTGGATTATCCAGGTAGGTCCAAAGTTATCACAGGAGCCTTATATGAGGAGGATCAGGAAAACCAGAGTGAGTGGTAGAGATGTGAATACAGAAGTGAGACACTGGTGGGATGCCAGAAGAGGGCCACAATCTAAGGAATGCAGGTGATTGCAGAATAAAAAAAGACCATCAAGAAGATGCGACCCTGATGACATTTCCATTTTATTTTTCTGAACTTTTGCAATACAAGATAATAACTTTATATAATTGCAAACCAATAATCATGTGATTACTTGTTTCAGCAGTGGGGACAAACTAATATAGACTTTTGATATATGTCCATCTTTGAACATGTGAAATGGTTTTTGAATTGCATAATGAGACGAAATCAGTAGATTTTTGAGAATCAAAGCCATTGGCTGGCGATAGAAATACAGACTTTATATCTCTGCTAGTCACTTCAGAATGAAGTGCAGAGCGTGGTAGAGAAAGCTCACATTCTCTAAAAGCTTAAAAATATGAGTAAATCAGTACCTCTGGAAAGACTCAACCTTACCTACAGCTTATGGCTGATTTTAGTTTCTTCCTGAACAATAAAATAATAATTTTCTGTCTTTTCAGTAACTAAGTTTATGTTAATTTGTTATGGCAGAGATGGGAAATTAATAAAGGTCTTAAAGGAGCTGTTTCAACTTCCATTTTCTTTCCAAATTATTGCAAGTACTATGATGAAGCTACATCAGCAACCTCAGGCTGAGGTTGCTTTCATTTGGGATCATTTGGATTTCTGGAATTAAATGTGGTAGAAAAAGAATTTTATAGTGGCAAAAGCTGAAAGAATTTCAAAGTGTAAATTATAAAGTAAATGTACTCCCCTCTACTATTGCCCTTTACTGTCCATGCAAGAGTATTATTTGTCTTTACCTCCTAGTGAGAATTGAACTTACCTTCTAATAAGAATTGAACTTTGGTAACTTCTGTAACTAATACCCACCTTCTATACGCTATGGTCATTGTATAGTAAATTCAATCCTCTAGCTAATAATCATGTTGAAATGAATTATTTTTTCTGTTTATTATTTTCTTAGTTCCAGAAAATTGTAATTGTTATTTAAAAAAAGAAGTCTTATTTTTTTCATTTTAAAGAGATATTGTTGATAAACATTGTTTTGGAGTAGTTTGAAGTCTACACATATTTGGGAAAAGTTGTCAGTATAGAGATGTATAAAACACTATGTTATTTTTTAAAATTGCATTAATTTTTGCATAGAAGAACTGGGGTGTAGGTCAGAGGTGTGAAAGATGAGTGGTTGCACCAAAGACAGAATTGAGAGCAGAACAGGAGGACTTAATCTAAATACAGACACTAATAAGTGAGGAACAGGGGAGACAGGAGAGGTCTGTGCACCATATGTTAATTAGCTCCCTGGACAAGGATTGAACTCAGGGTGTTTCAGTGATAGCACTGAGTCTTAACCCCTAGGCCACCAAGGAGGCCTGAGATGTATGAAAGAGTTTATAAGACACAATATTAATATTTAATCATAGAATGAATTGTAATCCAATCCTAACATGTGTATATAAGCTATTTGAAATACAATACAATAAAAAAAAAAAGGATACAATAAAGTATCCTTTCCTCACCCAAAAATCCAGCAAGCACCAACACTTAATCCAAAAGTACTGATCCAACTTTTGAGCATTAATTGGGTCAAATGGTTTTCAAACAATAAACGATTAATGTGAAATTAATGTGTTCAAGTTAGACATTTGACATAGGCATATTAACTTTTTCAGAAAGCAGAAAAAATAATAATTATGAGAAAGGAATCTGCTGTCCCCATGATTATTTCTTATTTTTTTAAATTTCTTTAAATTTATGCTTGCTCCCGTTTTAGCAATTTAACAGAAAATTTTCCTTAGGTTAAACTTAGGGACTACAAGTCTCCTATAGTAGACCTCATAGTCACTTAAAATTTTATAATCAATATAAGATTCAGTATAGCCAGCTGCTATGTTTACCCAAACTGTCACAAACCAACATATAATTAAGTGACATGAATTTGAATATATGTTTGATACACTATGTAAGTATAAATAAAAATACTTTGCATTGTTATTAACATATTTATTATGATGTCCTTGGCATAATTTTCCTCTAAGAGAGTAGTAACTTCTGATAACATGTGATAGAACTTAAAATCTCAATTCCTGCACTCTCTCAAGCCATATTGGCAATGAAAGTCTGGGTTATTTCAGCTATAGCAACAGAAGTTTCCTTCCTAAATAACCTCAGAGCTATTTCCCAGACAGATAGTCTATAACACCAAAGTGAGATGTTTTGCCAATATAAAGTTTCATACTACTATGTTTGCTTCATAAATATGGAAGGGTGTAGCTGTCTGTTTTGTTCCCTTCACTTTATTGCTCGCTTTCCCTCTCTTTCTAAAAATGGAAGATGATTTGAAAAAGACAGCCTTTCAAGAATGATGAGTAAATTTCCCTTCACCTTTTTATTTTGTGGAAACAATGAAAATCAGAGGGAGTGCTGTGGTCTTCACATCATCTAGTTCTAAGGTTGTCACAACTATAACCTCTGAGTGTTTACCTATAATGATAAAAATCCCAGAAAATCTTCTTTTGGTTGTGTATTGCATCCTATGAAACCATAATCAGCACAGGGTTACCATTATATAGTTCTAATTTTTTAAACAGCTGTTACATATCTTAACCTTTGAGTCTCTACAAATTTCCTAACAGAACTAATTAGTAAGCTACCAGAAACTGATAACACAGAAGACCTGACATGGATATTCTTATTCTCAATAAACAGAGTAGCATGAGAAACTGAGAGCATGCATCACCCATCATTGCAAACTCCTGTATTGAGTAAAAATGATTACATGCATGGCAGTTGCAAAAACCAGCCCCCAATCCTGAAGTCTTTGCAATAAAATTCAGAGTGATGGCTTAGAAAAATATAAGCATGACAATAGGTGAGAAGATGAATTCAGAGTTTGCAAAGAATATGGTAAGAAGTTAGACTTGGAGGTAGCCTGGATTTTTCTATTCTCTGTAATTTCTTGGGTATACAACTTCGGACAGGATAATCTCCATGCCTCATTATCAACATAAGTTAAGTTTAACATTAAACTAATACCTGTTTCATGTGGTTGTAATGAGTGTTAATGAACTAATAATTTTAAACACTTGAATGGGGCAGTCACATAATAAATATTGAATAAGTATCTGTTTCATAAAGATAAATACTTCAAAAAAGTCAAAGCAACATTTCACCAAGTGTACAATAAGTAATTCCATGTGTCCTTTGTAATATGAGAAAAGTGTTATATAAGCTAAACTACAAGGTTAGTAAGCAGTTGTGAGTATTTAAGTTTTTCTCCAAGCTCTGAAGAAAAACAGAAGAAGAGAGATCACTGGAAATTTGTCAACTCCACAAGTCCTATTAAAATTAAATTCAGTGCCATTATTATATCTTTGAATGCAGGTACAGTGAAAAATTGTGCTACATGAGCCTCAAGATCAATTTTATAATACTGGGGCGACCAATAGGCATTATACACACACACACACATATGCATATACATGTGTGTGTTATGTATAGTTTTTGTCATTACATATAGATATATATTAATTAAAACATTAATCTATCTAATACTTTTGGGGAAATAGACTCAAACACTCATTGCATACAGATGATTAAGAAAATGGTAGGAGGGCCCTCCCTGGTGGCACAATTGGTTAAAGCTCAGCACTGCAGCGAGCCGCAGACACTTCAGTGTGTTTGATCCCCAGCCCTGGAGGTGACCCATATGGTGCAGCAGACCTCTCCTGGGCCTCCTGCTGCTCCCCTCAGCAGAGTACTTCATCGATCTGCCTGTTCTGCTCCCCACTGTCTCTGGTGAATCCTCTCACTGCCCTTGTACCTCTCACCTGCACCCCAGTTCTGTATGCATAAATAAATAAATTGTTAAAAAAAAAAGTGGTAGGGAACTAGTCTTTAAGTGGCGTCTTTTACTCAGATAATGTGGAGACAGTCCCTCATAGTGATACTTCTGGGGGGAAAATATTTTTAATTAAATTATAGTAAAATTATCATAGATATGCATACTAATTATACCTATGTAAATGCATAGTTCATTCCCTGGTTTGAATTTTGTTTTTACCATAATCAATTGTTGTGTGTGTGTTTATGTGTGTGTGTGTGTGTGTGTGTGTGTGTGTCTGTGTTAGTTATTTGCCTGAGGTTTAGTTCTTAGATGTACATGATAAATCAGTGAACACTGATTACTGCAGTGGGCAACAGATGAATAACCAAATGGCCAGAGCACTGATTCAAGCTCTTCACTAGCATCAGCAGAGTGATTTAAGGCAAATAACGCCAAAAGTAAAAGAGTTAGATTGAATGAAATCTCCTAGTCTTGTATGATTCAATGTTTCTGATGAATTAGAAACATAGTTTCCATTACTATGGATACAGGTTAGTGATTTGAAGCACAGTTTAAAACATTGTTTTAAAGTCACAAAATGAATAATTAACTAAAGTCTGTGGGTGTATTTATTATCATCTAAATAATGCAAAATGTGAAGTGTATATATATACGTTACAAGGCTTTACTTTCAGTTATGAATTGCTTTTTAAAGTTTTTATCACATCTTCTCATGCTAACTTTTATCTTGATTTTTCACAAAGATATTGTTTGCTAGTAATGTTTTAAAATGATATGACAGCACATTGTCTTATGAGAAAATAGCTACCTAAAATTGTTATCTTATAAATTTGCAGTAGATGTATGTAGGTTACTATCAGCCAAATACCCATCTTAAACATAAAAGGACTTGCTGCTACAGGGTATTATATCAATGCTAAACCATCCAATTCCTTATGAAACATCCAACAAAAGAAATAAAAATCATTTGCATTACATCTGAAAAAGGTGTACATATATAGCAAGCTATGGAAAAGAAAATTTCTGAAAATTAAAAATAGGCACATTATCTAGCTATTTAAACATTTAGGAAGATGCCATATTGTTTGAATGCACATGGTGGTATGTGCAGATGATTTAAACCTGAATGCTTCCACTTATTTAGCTCCAGTATCTAAGAATTTCAATTCCTCTGTTTGCTTTGTGCAAACAAAATAGGCAAGCACATCAACCATCCTACTGTGTTCATCAACTTGGGCCTCTTACATGAAGATCAGTTATCTACTACAAAAATAATGAAGTGCCATCCCTGGTGTTACAACAGGTGAGGATGCAGCATTGCAAGCTGGCCACAGCCACTTCAGTGCAAGTTCTATCCCTGGGCTTGGAGATGATCCACATGGCACAGCAGACTTCTCCTTGTTAATTGAAGTATTTACTTGGGTTTTTCAAATACTTCCAGTTTTTAAGTGTTGCAGTTAAAGCTGCTACTGAGTAATCTACATGCAGATGTTTTATAGTTGTAGTTTTTAAAGGTATATCCTAGAAGTTGGATTATTTGCTGTGAATTATAATGTTGTTACGAAGTGATTTTATTTTGTCCATGAGCATGGTCTTAATTTATCCTCCTCATAGCAGTATCTGAAAAATACACTCTTCCCTTCTCTCTCACAAAATCACTATGATTTAATTTGCCAATCCAAAAAACAAACAAATTCCTTTTTATTTAATAGAGTAAATTCTTTACCGGTTGTGCAATTTTTTTATTAAATTATTTAGCCTTTCTTTGCTTAAATTTCCTCATGTGAAAAATCAGTATGATTCTATCTACTTCACAGAGAGTTTTGATAAGGATTAAAAACAGTGAGATTTATAATGCATATTTCTGGGTGCAAAGCAAGTGCTCAAAGGTGTTTTATACTTTCTTATCATCACTAACAGTACATTTGTTGATTTTATCTTTTATGAATTGGGCATTCAAGTATGTCAAATATTTTTCTATTAGGATGGTCCTCATTTTCTTATCAGCATAACAGAGCTCTTTATACTAAGTATATAAATTCATTCACATATGCATAACAATGATTTCTCCAGGTTAACACCTTGTTTGCAGTAGTATGTGTGGAATGTTTAAATTTGTTAGTATCCAAATACATTATTTTTTCATTTATATTTTTTCTTAAGAAGACTTTACCAATTCTGCTAAAATACACACACACACACACAGCAGTTTATTTTTACATCATTTTGTGCATTTTTTTTTATCTCAATTGTAATCCCCGCGGGTTTCCCATCACCAAATCACCCCTGTGCCACCACCATAATCCCGTGCACTTCCCTCCTCATCCCCCTGTTTTTAATCCCATTCCTCACTCCACCCCACAAAATGGCTCTGGTATATGGCTGTTCATTATTCTTGTTATTTTCTCACCTAGTCCATTATACTCCTGCTATGAGTGAAACCATCCGGTATTTTTCTTTCTCTTTCTGGCTTATCTCATAAGCATTATCTTTTCCAGCTCCATCCAAGTTGCTGCAAAAGACATGTGTTTCTCTTTTTTGGTTGCTGAGTAATATTCCATTGTATATGTGTACCACATCTTTTTAATCCAGTCATCTACTTTTGGGCATTTGGGCTGCTTCCAATTGTAAATAAAGCAGCAGTAAACATGGGGGTGCAGGTATCTTTTTCAATCAGTGTTTTTGTGTCTTTTGGATAGATACCTAGGAGTGGGATTGCTGGGTCGTAGGGAAGCTCCAGATACATATATATTTTAACTTACATTGTAATTGCCAAAGATTAAGTTTTTATATTAAAATTCTTAGTTTATATATGAATTTTAACCTACCATGAGTATCATTTATTTACTGTTTCTCTTAAAGTTGTTTGATAGTTTACCAGTTTATATCTAATGATAAGTTTGATGCAACATATTATAAAAAACAAAAGTTCTCAGTGTATGTGAGATCTAAGTTTCTCTAACTTAGTTGTAGATTTATAGATATTAATTGTGAGTTGGGCCCTTACTCATTCTAAAAGTTTCCTTCATAACTTTCTAAGTTATTTCCCACAAAAATTTTAGAGAGGTTCCACTCTAGACAACTTAAAAACATAGGGAGAATTGACTCCACAGGAGAGAATAGAGTCCAGGAAACCAACTATTCAAACTCAGCCTACTCATAGGCCTTAACTTATCTGCTGTTTTCCATTAAAACAGCTCATTTAGTCAGTGGAATACTGGAGAAACAGAATGAATGAGAAACCATATGTTTTACTTCTGGGAGAAAATAAGTGACAAGTCATCATTCACATACAGAACAATTATCCCTTTGAGATGTGCCTCAGCTTTTAAACATCTTACCAACTTGTTATGTAGCTCATGAACAGTTACTACCAGTGCCATGTGGAGCATCTGAGGAAAAACTTCCTAGTAGAAAATACCAAATCCAGCAAACTCTCATATCCCATGGTGGCACAGATGGTCAAACAATGGGATACCCAAGTTCCAGTAGATACACAGCCCATCTAAATAAGGGTCTGTATATTTTTACTTTGGGGGAGCTGAGATTATCCATCTAGCTGTGTAACAATCAGAAATGCCTTCTCATAGAACTGGTCTTATGAAAAATGGGAAGCTTTTAGTAACTGGACGTTATGCCTCTGTTTAACCAACACAGCCCTGAGAAAGCTCTATGCTAAGCCACTGAAAAAGGAGAGATGAGCCCTCATGAGCATCCATTGGCCATGCTGATAGGATACATGCATTTCTATCCATATCTTTGGCTACTATAAAAGTCAGTCTTATGCACAACCAATAATGCCCTATAGCCATAAAATCTGGCAAAATTTTACAGTGAAGTAATAACAGTCAGGGGCAGAGAAAGGACTAGCTCTTCTTACAAAAATTTATTGAAGCAACAGTGCTATTGGGATGTTTTCAAATGTGATAACTGCCTAGGCCCTTGAAGGCCTGTAACTCTCAGAGCCTTCTGTGAACTACAAAAGCTTCCATAAGAAAGTGGCCACCAATATCCTCACAATTCTGATCCCACAATAGCAAGTGTGTTATCAGTATTACAATTTTATTTATTTTTTTTATTTACCCAATGCCTAGTGTTTGCAAGCCTCTATAAAGAAAAGTAAAACTCCCTGCACTGGGCCTGGTATAACAACAACTTGACATTAGAGGGTGAAACTAACCCTTGCAAAATATGAATTATTGACATATCTGACCATTCTGTGGAGGATAAACTGTGACCCTTAAGCACCAACTACAAAATAATCTTCAAATTAGGCCATTAGCTGCTTCAATAACTCCTTAAAGGGTGAAAGGGATTCTACCAAACTACAACCAGCATTACCTCAATAAAAAATAATAAAGATACCATTAACTTCTGACAAATTGAAGATAGCACATCCTGTATCTGGGCATTTACTGTACTCTTTAAATATGTATATACATATCCAAATTTGAATAGAAATTCCATTTATTTGGTCCCAATGCTGGACCTGTGGAATTGTAGATATTAATTACCATCCTCAGCACTAACTAGAACTTTTGTCAACAAATTTCAACCTTTGGTCTGTGCACACGTGATTTCCTACCTGTCTTGAATAACTCTTCAGTACTCAATAATAGGATCTTAATGAAGACACATTGGCTCATTAAAACAAAAATTTGGTTTTCTAACTTAATGTCTTTGCCTTGAAATTGTTCTTTTTAATTTAAAAGCATATAATGTGGGACAAACCCCTAAAGGTTCCTTCCTCTTTGTTAAGAAAATGATGTCTCTAATTAAAGACAAATCTGACTCTGCAAACCTTAGTTGATTTCACAAACGTGTAGTGAAACACTCATTAAAAACAGAGTCTATCTCCTAACAACCCGCCTCTCAGGTAGATAAACCACAGAACACTGAATCATAATGACAATGTGCTGCCACTAGCAAAGGAATTGAATTTTTTTATAATGGACTTAACATTACCTGCATTCTTCCGCATAGAAAAACTAGCCTGCACTTTTACAGGTTTTCACAAATAGCTTAAAGGTATAATAAGGTTGAAGGGTCAACAGATACTGAGTTAATAGGAAACATGCATATATGTTTTCTCCCTAAGAAAACCAATCCAATAACCTCCTCTTGTGCTAGATCTTTATATTGCAAGTGTGCATGCCTTTCTAAAATAAACCTATTTAAATAATATATGGACTGGAAATATGGATGGTGTCTGTACAGGCCAAAAGATCAATAACAAAAACTATCATAATTACAAATCTACAATTTTGAAGCAGAATCTCCAAAATAAAATTATTTTTAAATGGATGAGGAATGTTGCCCTGAAGATATTATTATTTACCAGCCATACTAGCTTCCCTAAAAAACCCCATAAAGAGCATCAATTCTACTTCTTTTGAATTATCTTGTGTTACATGTGACCCTACCACTTTGTCTCAGTGTTACAGGGCAGGAAGAGTGGCACCACTGAACCCCCAAACCTGCCTACTCTAAATGGTCTCTTCCATCCACCGCATCAAGACAAAACATGTAAAACTTTAATGAAAAGGAACTTTAATACAGTGACTATACAATATGGAACACAAAGAATATAATTTCTAAATCAATCACCTGAAGCTACCCATCCCCTTGAGGGCAAAAGTCCACCCAAAAGGGATTGGCCCGAAGCGAGACCTGCCACAAGACTAAAGGACCTTCTGGCCAGGACTCATCGAAAAGGGTCAGAAATGGCCAGACAAATCTTGGAGGAAAAGAGCAAAATCAAAATTAATATAAACACTGCCATAGTCACCTCCCTAGCGGTATCTTACCCACATTTGCCTTGACCAGTCCTGAGTCAGGAAACAAGAACGGTTTCTCCCTCATGCTTGTTGTTCCAGGTGGCTTCCTCAGATGACCTTCTAGCTCTCCATCCTGCTTCCTTCTTTTCCTTCTCTTCTCAGATTCCTTTTCCTCTCTCCTTTTTCCCTGCTCAGCTCCACCCTCCTTCTGGGTGGGGCAGGGAACCTGGAACTCCACCTTTTCCTAGGGCCCACCCTGTTACATCAGGCGCATTAGAGATAGAGTGCACCTCTCCCTCCCTCCCCCCTTCCTCCATACTTTTCTTTTCCCTCTGTCTCCTACTCCCTGTCCCCCAATTTGTCTGACCCCCCTCTCTCTTCCTCCAGCTTCCACTATTCTCACCTGCCTTTTTTGCTTTGGCAGGTGGCTGTATAATTTGTATGAAACTCTGTGGGAAAAGTTGGCTATTTTATATTGCTCAGCTTGAGAACATTTATACAGACATGAATTTGGAGACTGATTTTTGTTGTTGTTGTTGTCTGTGGTGGTGGTGATTCTACACTTCCTTCACATCCCCTCCAAGATGGTTATTAAAATATAATGGGGGGCTCCCTTGTGGCACAAGGGGTTAAGTCTTACCATTATGAAGTTACCTGTAGCATGAGTTTGATCCCCTGTGAGGGAGCTAACCCATATGGCACAGCAGACCTCTCCTGTCTCACCAGTTGCTCCCCTCAGTAGAGCTGCCTGTTCAGTAGATCTCCCCACTCTGCCTCTGGTGAATCCTCTCAGTGCCACCCCTACCCTGCTCCTGTATGCATAAATAAATAAAATAAATAAAATAAAATAAAATAAATCTTTAAAAAATAAAACTATGGCATGTGGATCCCAGCAAACCTCTTAGCTCCAGGAAAACAAACACCCAGCCTGGTTTATCATTCAGAGGATATCCACTTCCAGTTTGATAGCCGTCTACATTTGTTTGAAGAATGAACACAGCAGACTATTGTAATGTTGCAAATAAGGGAGTAAATAACTTTTCCTTTCCCTATTACAGATGTAGATGAACTGTCACACATGGACCTCCACAGCTGTTTCAAAACTAACTCATAATCTCATAAAGCACAAAGACATATCAGTTATTCTCTGGCCTATCATTTTGTGGAACTTATTGATGTTTTGCTCTCAGAAAAATTACAGAAACTTCTTTACTCTGAATAGAAACCATCTTACAATCTGGTGATTAATTAAAACAGATGGAGGTATTTACATATACAGAGTTCTCAAAGGCTACAGGGTGAACCGATCAGATTTACTTGCAGATTTCTGTCTTCTCCCTTTTGGTTGCTGAGCAGGTCTGAATTTGCTAAACAAAAGAACAAGTTATCACCAATCACTAGGCTGGTTAACAAAATTCCCCTTTTGGAAGATACGTGCTAATGGTGGTGTTTCCACTGCTACTTAGCCTGGCAATATATTCTGCTTCCAGTTCATTAAATATATGGAACATCACTTTGATTGGGAAACTATTGGAACATAAGCCAAGATGTATGCAAATTATCAATGCTCACCTCAAATACTAATATATTGGAAGTTCAAGGCACAGTAGATACCAGAATACTGCCTTTTTCTCCAATAAATCCTGTTTCATATCTTCTCTGCATAGATCTAGTGATGTATGTCCTAACCCTGTATGAAACCCAATTAGTTAGGAATTATTTCATGTAGTAGTGTTAGCAACATCTGAAACAAAATACATTTAGGCCCCCAAATCCTAAATAGGCCTTTTCTGTTATCCTGACAGAATTTTTAAAAATGCCTGCTTTAATTTGCAAAGAATGCACATAGTTTTACTAGGGGAAAAAGCACAAAGTCATTGTGAACGAATAAATTAATTTTGGGGGGATCCTTACAATTATGTTTAATCTGGTCCATATGGGCAGCTCTGAGGAAATGGACTGGGATTTCCTTTATAGGAAGACTTCTGCTGCTGCTATTTATTCTGAGACAGAAACAATGACAACCTTTTTGTTGGGAACCAAAGCTTTACTGACAAGGAAAGAATTTGAGCCTTGCATCCAAGCTTGATATGGGACTAACTGAAGGGGATAGATAAGATAACAAACTGATAGTCAACTGGGCCTAGCATCCCGGAGATTCAGGTGGGAGGAACTGGGCCTAGCACCAGGGGACTCATCGATGAGTACCCCTTTGGAATGTGAACCTAGATCTATATAAAAGACCCTTTCCCCCTTATTGAGTTGGCAGTAGCTGCAGACCCCACCCTAGGGGCTCCTCCTCAGCTGCTGTCTAGGGGCAATAAACTCTGCGTGCTCAGACTTTCTGCCTCCCGCCTTCCTTTCTTGTGGCCGGTCACAGAAGTTGGGACAAAACACTTTTGTATTTGGATTAAGGGCCATATCACATATGATTTGAGGAACAAAGACTTTATGTTTTGAGGTTTGAAAATTGTTGCTGTGTTCCTGAGGAGAGAAGGTAAAATAATTCCCCCTAACAGATGTTAATTCAGGATTAAGTGGCAGCTCCATAAATTGTTATTTCCTACTCTTAGACAATTCGGTAGTGTTATTAGAATAGTGTGCATCAGCTTTGAATCTAGTTGCCTAAAATGCCTTACCTGAGTGATTATAATCAAAGACATTTGCTTCAGCGAGTAATTCCAATGCATAGATTTGGAGTAGAGGCCTCACTAATTATTACCAGTCAGTCAAGCCTGTTGATCCCAGCAGAACAGAGATTTAGAGGAATTATCAACAGATGAAATCATAAGACATGGGCAGCAGAGAAACCGGCTAAGATAAATGGCTGAGTAAGTAGTGATCAATAGCCCAGGTAGATTTATGGAGTATGCTAAATATTCCTCCTATTTAAGGGCTGACGAGCCTCACCTCTCCAGTGAGCTCTATTCTTGCAATGCTGCTGATGGCAACCGTAAAGTGTTTAAATTACCACTATTCACTTTATCCCAGACATCTATATGGATAGTCCAGGAACTAAGAACAGGGTAGATAGGACAGTCATTCCCCCACTCAGCCGTCTCTGGCATGTATGCATATACTAAGTTTGGCTGCCTCCTTAATTATACAAATGTTATTAAGAATTGTGTTTATACATTGATTCACAGTAAGACATTTAGAAATTAAGTAATGGTGATAAATTAATCTATGATGTATTCTTAATATAGAAAGATTTTGATGGAGGTTTCTTGAATCCATCATCTTAGAATTTGCTGATACATGTATTATAGCTCAAGCTTTCATAGCACGTATCCATTACACAATTTACACATAAAACACAAATTATCTTTCACAGGTACTCTGAACGTAGCTGTTAACTATTTGTTTTGTGCTAATTATTTTATGACGTCATTAAGATTAAGAAGTTTTGCCTAAAGTCCTTTGTGCTTTAATATGCCAGTATACAATAGCCAAGAATCAGAATCACTGTTCCCTCTCCTCTGTAATCCTTTCCACTGAAAGCCACAATTAAATTATAAATTGTTCACATGTTTTAGTATAAAAATTCAATTGCAATATGTGAGAGGAAGCTATACTTTTGCCTACGGTAACTATTTTCCCGACTTTATTTTAGAGTAAATTGGATGTACATAACTGTAATCAGCTTTATTCCAATTTATATCTTGTATCAACATTTCCTAATATTTTCCAAATGATTTTTACATTTTATTTGATCATATAGATGTAGTATAATTTATTTTATCCAATTTTTCTAACTTATAAAACTTAAATTTTGGGTTATTATTATTATACAAGAATGCTAGGAAGAACAGTTAATTCATCAGTGTGTACCTGCAATTCTGGTGATTTCTTTATGATACAGTTCTCAATATGTAATTTGTATTTCATAATGCTTGAGGGTGATGATTGCAACAGATTATTCTTTCTTTCCCAAAATTAATTTTATACTACTTTATAGTTCCTACAGCCATATCTGTTGCTTGTTTCATAGTACTTTGCAACCATTGAGCATCATTATCTCAGAATCATTAGTACCTGTAGGTCACTTGTTTTACAGTGGTATTTTAGATGTAATGCTGCAGTGCAATCTAATCATTGTCTACCAGTATTCAAAATAGATAATATGGCATGTAAACAGGATTCTCATCATATTCTTAATGATTATTTCTAGGCAAGATAAATTAGCTCATATAATGCTGACTAAAGTTTTAAAACCATTTGATATTATATGAAGCTTAAGGGTTTATCTATAAGTAAATGAAATTCTATATGCAGATATGTTTTTAAATATTCTTATATATTATTTTAAATTTAGAGAAATAACATTTGATGACTGAATCACCAAATCAATCTACAAACAGTTAATCATTAATCAGTAAAATTCCTTAAGTCATTACCTCAAAATTATGTACACGTATGGGCTTTTTCAATTTTTTTTTTGTTCTATACTTGAAATAATGTGCTAAAACATCTTATATAATAAAAGATAACCGGGAAAAGTAATGAAAATGGCTGCGATACGATAACAAGTACCTTAAAACATTGTTTTTCAAACAGTGTGCATTCCTTTATAAAAATTATATTGAATTTAAATATTTTACTTAATGTGACCTACTGTGTGTTCCTTTATAAAAATCATATTGAATTTAAATTTTTACTTAATGTAACCTACTGCATCTGATGGATCACCTTGCATGTATATTCTAATATACTTGCAAGCCCATCTTGATTTTATTACTAAGTAACAACAGCGTGATTAGATATGCTTCCTTAGTTTTTCTTTCAAACTAATAGAAAATCTAATGTATTTACAAACTAATAGAAATCTAATGTCTTTTGTTTTTACATTTAGAGTATGTCTTTCTTTGAAAGACTTTCAAGTAGATTAAATTCTGTTATAAATTTTCGTGGGTAAATATCAGAGAATTCTAAATGACAAATCTTATGTACAACAAAGTGAAGTGGTATGGAAACAATTCTAAGTAAATACTACAAAATTTTCTCCACATTATATTTTTACTAAAAGAATAGAATGTTACTATTCCATTCGTTTATAAGGACAATTTAAATAACAATGGTGAGAATGAAAATTTACAAACCAAATTTTAACAAAAATATTTGCATAACGGATGGGTTGATTTGGAACCTCACTATCAAAATTTAGGAAGCATAACAAACAATAAAACAAATGCTCTTAACAAAACATGGATGTTTAATATTTAGTGGAATAAACACATAAATAGGATAACTGGGGTCTAATATTTCTTTGATGCTTCACAGTGAGAAACATGCATCTTAATAATAATGATTTAAAATAATAATTTCTTATTATTCGCTTACTAATTAGATAATTAAATTAAGATAAATTCATGAAGGTTTGTTGAAAAATGGAGCTCATGTATAACATCTGTTGAAAAAATATTTCCCCAAATATGGAGATATTACATACGTATTATGTGTCTTTTTCATGTTGTAAACACATTAGACTGAGTGATTTTAATAACCTACTTCAGTAGAAATGTCATTTTATATTTAATTTCCTTAACTAATATAAATATTATATACCAAGCTTAAAAATATACTGAATATTGGCCCTCCCTGGTGGCGCAGCGGATTAAAGCATAACACTGAGAATCTAAAAGCTGCTTCGCATGAGTTCGATTCCCACCTGCCCTGGAAGTGACCACATGGTGTGGCAGACCTCTCCTGGCCCTCCGGCTGCTCCCCTCAGCAGTGTACTTCGTTGATCTGCCTGTTTTGTTCCCCATTCCGTCTCTGGTGAAGCCTCTCACCGCCCCTGAGCCTCTAAATATATATATATATATACTGAATACAAAAAGCTGTGTAGCCAATATGGATAACTAAAACCAGGCAGTCAAGTTTGGGTCAAGGTAGAAATACTAACAAGGATTTTTTTTTAATAGTTGAGTAATGACTTAATGTATCCAAATGCAAAGATATTTACCTGTTTTTTGTACCTCTCTCTTCCTTTGTCATCTATCATCAAACTAAAGAAAATCCTTATCTAGATAAAGAATTTAAGAATACCTCTATGTGCATCTAATTTAAGCACAAGTGAAAATAAAGTTTCTTCATTGAACACATGATCATTTATAAAACTTTTATTTAATAGCATGTATGAAATAATACTCTATATTTAATTTACATGATCTCAAAGATATCTGATTTAGATGTGTGAACTTTTTTTTTTTAATCAGAGTTCAACTGGAATTGAAATAGAAATGTTGTATGCAATTTCAGATATTTTAAATCTTTGTGAATATTTTCAAACCTCTATTGATTTCAATACATAAAATAAAAGAAATTCAAATAATGAAGAACTTTTTTAAACATGTAGGTTATATCAATTAAATTTTGAACAGTCTGTTTATATTGAGTTAATACCATACTTCTGAGAGAAATTAAAACTGTCTAGTAACTTGCAGTCCTTTTCATCAGTGGAGGAAGACAGACATGGTATATGAGGTTATGAGGATCAATGCTATGTATCCATCCTTAAATCTCTACCTGATGCACAGCTATGATTAGCCTTAGCCTGCTTCATTTAAAATAATAATCTAAAGCCAGATTTGAAAAGTCTTCTGTCATTATTTTTTTTAAATGCATAGCATTCAGTAGTTTACATATTTATATATGGCCCAAAACACTTAATCCAGTCTTTCTTGTCCTTAACCATGTGTCCTTGCAGTTTGATAGGGTTTATATTTTTGGATATTATTCTGTATGTTTTTATAGGTAATATGCGTGATCTTGCTAAATGAACACATGCTTTCAAGTTTTAGAAAAGGGTACTTTCCAATAGAATCCTAGTACAGCTGTTGAAATAGTCAAATTTAGAGTAAGTCAAAATCTAACTATTGATGTTTAAAAGGAAAGTTTGATATACCACTTTTTCTCCCTTGTAAATATTTCTCTTAATTACTTGGAGTTTGAAAAGCTTTACTTCATCCTGGTAGTTCCCTAGAGCTAACAATCCATTGCTGGGTTTAGTAATTGTGGCAGAATGCCAATTACACTGCATGATGAGTGCAATATCTGCTACCACTGTCACAAAGCAACAAAAGTCACAGAGAACATTTAAAAGCCAGAGGCTTAGAATTAGGTTCCTCACTGAATATGTAAATAAGACTTTATGTCTCAAACTTATATAGAACAATGAGAGAACACGTTTCCATATTAAAATTTCTCAAAATATCATATTCAATAACTTAATCTTCATAAATATTTTACGATCAGTAAACAAAGCAATAGAGGATTTACTAAAAAGGAGAGTTGTTGCTGTTGTTACTTATTTATATGGTTATTAACATGTTCCTGGAGAATTATAAGTTACTGTATATATTAGTAGGCATGTATAATATACAAGGCTGATTTACATGTTTGACGTTGGTTAGGGAAGGAGTGGGACATTTCAAAGATAATAGGAAAATGTTTGAAACACATTATTTTTCATCTAAAGCACTGAATATTACTGGATCTCTCATTAGGTGCTTGTTTAGAGAAAATTAAGTTTATTATGCATTTTATTTTTATTTGAGCTACTTTGATACAAAACCTATTATAGTTAGAAATCTACAGATGTAGACTTTATTATCACAAGTATTATTTCTGGAGGGATTGGACATAAATAAGCCTGACAGATCTCCTCTCAGGGAAATGTGAACAAGGGCCCTCAACATGGTTTAGTTTCTACTCTCCATGTAATTTTGAATTCAAATTGATAATATGAAATTCTACAAAATAATTATTTAGACTTGTATTTTCTTTAACAGTTATAGGTCATCATTGAAACGAACGAGTTGTGTACATTAGCCATGTTTTGAATTTTTTATTTTTTGGCAAAAAGTTAAATCAATCTTAAAAGAAGAATTTTTAAAAATAAGCAGAAAATATAAATAACTGCTGCAAAGTACTGAAATTGCTGAACACACAAAACAAAGGATGGTAACAGGGACAGAGGATAGATTTGCTGAATAAAAAATGAGATAAAATATTCGAATTACAAAAATTGAAACCTTTATGTAAAACTTAAAGCAAAAGTAGTATTAATGTGTGAAGTCAAGGGATGAAAAGCAAATTAATCAGGTGATAAAATGATAGTTAAACATGATAATGTGGAAGAGTTTCTAAATGACAAGCTTCCCTCAAGCTGTGCTCTCTTTTCACTTTCAGAACAGTGTCCATCCTAGCAGGCACCATTAACAGAAACCAAGGAACTACATTAGTCTCATATGGTTTTAAAGTTCTCATTCATTAATTCATTTAAAGACTATTACATTCTTTCCACAATGCTATTTAAGGAAATTAAACAGCCTATTGTCATTTTATTGATATATTGAAAGATATGATCTTCAAAGAGAAAGACTAAAAAGAACTTTCCAAGTTCATGGATGGGTCAATCAAGTACAAATTTGTATCTGTATTTTATAGATATATACTTTGCAGAGATCTTACTTTTCCATATTGCCAGTCTTATTAGTAAGTGCCCATGTGTCTGTAAAATTTAATCCTATATGTTGCTTCATCTCTAAAAGTGAAATTATACTCATTGTAGCAATGTAGCAGGTCTTTTTCTTATATTTTCTTATAGGAACAACTCAAACACTTACAGGAACAACTCACACACTGAAAACCCCTTGTATAAAAATAGATTAGAGATAAAGGAAAATAAAAATAAAAAAATAAATTAGAAAAATTGATACCACTTGTTCTAACTTAAGCTTTTATTTTTTATATCATACTTGACAATGTACTAATTCAGAAAACATTGACTTTGTGCTTACAATGATCCAGGGACAGGCAATGGAATCATTTTCATATTCTTTCTATTCAAAGAAGACTGCTTGTTAACAATACTAAACTGCATTTTTAAGAAAGTATGAATTAAAATAAATTTAAAATGACATTAGTTGAAAATAATTCAGTTTGATTTCAGAGAAATCAGACCTGAATGAAGGAGATAGTAACCTGTATTATTTCCACAGCTCTCCATTAATTTAGAAGAAACAGCATCTAGAACTGTATCCAATTGTGTAAGACAGCGATGATGCTTCAGTAAAAGAAATGCATAAATAAATGAATAAGCAAACAAATAAATAAAAGTAGGGAGCTATAGAACCCCTATGCTTTTGAACAGTTGAGAACAATCAGCACTAATGTTGTGTATTCTGTATTAGCAAAGGACAAAGCATTGACCTGAAAAGATGTTTTTTGTGCATTGAGGAAATGACTGTGATTTTATGGTGCCTGGGGGTCTTCAAATTAGAATTGGTATTCCCCCAACCACTGAACTAATTGTTTGTCCCAAACATTGAGAATTGTCCTTTGTCAAATATGGATGGACTGAGAGAAAAGCTGATATATTTAAGAAATAATGAACTCTAGACTGAAGTAATGAGATATATTGTTGGCACAATTATTTCAAAGGAAGTATGTGCACACAAAAATGATTTAAGAGTGTAATAAATTCAGAATTTCTAACATATATATATATATGTCAGTGATATATATATGTATATATCAATGATACATATGATATATATATATATATCACTGATTGATTAATCAAATTTTGAATTAATTAAATTTTGAAAAATAGGGGCTCTCCCTGGTGTCTCAGTAGGTTAAAGCATAGTACTATAAAGCTCTCCAAAGGCACTGCCACACGACTTCTATCCTCAGCCCGGGAGCTGACCCACATGGCAAGGCAGACCTCTGCTGACCTGTCTGCTGTTCCTCTCAGCAGTGTATTTCAGTCCATCTGCCTGTTCTGCTACCCACTCTCTCTCAGGAGAATCCTCTTACCCCACCCCTCCACACACAGACCTCTGGTCTGTACCCCAGTTCTGTAAGCCTAAATAAATAAATCTTTTTTTTTTTTAATTTTGAAAAATAAAATTATTAAAAGGAATATTGGAATATTAAAATATAAGCTCCAACTATTGAGGTGTCTGGAGGCAAGACAGGCAGGACCCTAAGGTGGGACGGCGTCATTGAGCAAAGATTCCTAAAAGGGGGAGAAGGAGAAAAAGGGGAAAGGGGAACAAGGAAGACACGGGAATCGGAGTTTGGTGCAAGTCTTCCTGCTATGCCTTCAGCAGAGGTTTATTTTATACATTGGGAGCAAGCAGTGGGATGAAATCAGCACACGAACTGGACTGAGAGATTACAATCATCTTTTTTTTTTTTTTTT
>NW_004567111.1:24965063-25030813 GCF_000260355.1 Condylura cristata
AAATAAATAAATAAATAAATAAATAAATAAATAAAATAATGGCTTTAATCTGTGGTATGAATGTCTAAAGTAATACTCCTTACAAACTTTTTAAATAGAAACTCACAGTGTCAAGGAGGAAGCCCTGGCCACTGGCTACCAAAACCTTCTTCATACCATGAACCTATCTCTCTCCTTACCTTCTGCCTTGTATGGAAAGAGATTGCAAAAAACAGGGATTTAAAATGTAATCTAGATGTAAATATATGTAAATATAAACATATTTAAATGTAAATATAAAGCTGCAAGTCCAGTAGAAGAAAACATGAGAAATTAATGCAACATTGAGTTTGGCAATGAGATTTTTAGCTGATACCAAAACCACATTATATATAAGAAAAAAAAAGCCTTAAATTACATTTGATCAAAATTTAAAGTGTTTGTACTGCAAAATACATTGTTTCAAGAATGAAAAAGAAAGCCACTATCTCAGAAAATATATCTGCAAATTGCATATATTATAAAAGGATGGCATACAGATCATATAAATGATTCTCAAAATTCAATAAGAAGATATATATATATATATATATATATATATATATATATATATAATTTTCAATAAAGAAGGCCATCCTAGACTAAATAAAGTATGGCATCCATACTATAAAATTAATAAGCAATCAATTATAAATATTGTTTATGCACACATATATAGGTGTGCCAGCACATATATAAAAAAAGGGGTTGGAATGATGTGTATAAAAGAATAGAGTAAGAAAATAAAGCATTTAAGTTATTGGTAGTTATCATATAAATCAAATATAGTAATGATTGTATAGACCAATGAGGCTTTGTTTAGCTCCCCACTCTATTTCTGGTGAATCTTTCTCACTCACCGCTCTGGCCTGTACCCCAGATCTGTAAGCATAAGTAAATAAATCTTAAAAAAAAAAAAAAAAGAAACATTCATATTCATAGAGCAGCGTGAATGAGTCATGAACACAAGCATTAGGTGTGAAAGACAGCCAGCCTAGGAAGATGATCTACTTGATAATACTATTATTCAAAATAGAAGGCAAGTAATAACCATTACTGATCCATATTATGAATATATAATATAAATTTGAAAAAGAAAATAATGGAGATAATCTTTTTGAAACTAAGATATTGATTATCTGTTTCAAGGTTGACGATAGGGAAGAGTAATGAAATTGGGGAGGTGTATATAGAAGTCTCAGACCAATATTTTATTGGTAAAATATTTTATTTCTGGGCCCTCCCTGGTGGCGCAGTGGGTTAAAGTGCATGAGTTCAATCCCCTCCTTCCCCGGAGGAGTCCAACAGACCTCTCCTGACCTGCCCCTGCTCCCCTCAGCAGTGTACTTCGTAGATCTGCCTGTTCTGCTCCCTGCTCTGTCTCTGGTGAAGCCTCTCACCCTCCGCATCTATGGCCTCTACCCCAATTCTGTATGAATAAAAAAAAAATTATTTATTAAAAAAAATTATTTCTTCAATTGAGTAGTACTGTTTGTAGCTGTGTTCCATATTCAATACATTGATAAGAAATGGAAAAATGGGAAAAAAATGGAAAAAAATGGAAAATGGCAAAAATAAAATGGAGCCATGCCAGATTGGGTGAAACCAAAACAGACTCAGAGACTGATTGTCCAAGGACATCCAGGTATGCTCACCTTGTACACGGGTGCCCAGAGGCGTGCCCACTTTCCTTAGGAAGCTTGAACCTGCCTACCATGAGCAACTAGGGATTGCAGCTCATCAAATCCCTTTGACTAACTCTTAACTACATTTGCGTATTTTGGCACTAATCAGGACTTGACTGCCTTGTCTAATTTGCATAACAAAGCTGTCACTGTACACTATTTGACCTTTTGTGAGTTTGTCTTCTCCATCCCTGGCAACTGGAAAGCAAGATTCAAGGGCCACTATGTTTGCAACAGGTTGCAGCCTAAAGTCTCACTTAGATGTCTCTTCTGCATTCCAGATAGATCCGATTTCAGTTCCTTGTTTAAAAAGGAAATTTATTTTTATTAAGAGAAAAGGTTTTTTACAAAATAAAAATCCAAAAATATGGAAATAAACAAAAGTTTATGAAAAGTAGATACACATAAGTCTACTTATACTATTTGAAATTATTATGAACATTCAAAATTAATAACAAGAGAAGTGCAGTTAAGACAATAAATCAAATAAAACTGCATGCAGTTAAGTTGACTTTTAAGGCTGGTTAAATTATGTCAGATACCTTAGTTTTTATTTAATTTTCATAATTTCATAAAATGTTGTGACTTCATTTTACAAATGAATGCAAAATTAGGTATTTTTTTTTTTTAGTCTGCAATTTCCATGTTTCCTTATGACAACCTGATAGGTAAGATGGACTTGTCTCATACAGCGACTGTGGGCACCTTCACTTCATGATTGAAAAATGCAGGATTTAATTTCAGCTGTGAACTTATGAATTAGGAGAAAGATCAAGAAATCTCACAAAAATAAAATTTTTGTGACTTCTTAGGGATTTTAGTATAAAACCAGGGCTAAATTTGATCCTGAGAAAAATAACAAGTGAACATCACTAGTTTATTTTTATCTTCTTAAATTTAGCTTTGTTGTTGCACTTTTTTCTCTTTTCAAGGTCTTGTGCAGAAATGAACTAACACAATTAAATCAAATATTGCTTTCTCCAATCATTCCACAGGATGTTTAGCTTTCTTAACTGTGGAAGACCTAAAACAAGATTAAGATGTTTCCAAAATATTTTATGTGGCCACCCGAAGAGTTGTCTTGCCTTTGCCTTTGGATACTCTTGGAGCTATTAACAAAGAAGTTTTCTTCTGAGGAAAACTAAATCTCTGATGGACATTGTTTAGTTCTTTTTTTTTTTTTTCCTTAAGATGTTTGTTCATTGCTAATGGGAAATTTTGAATTTTCAGTGTCTGTAGAAGCAAAAAGTATCCAGGAGTTAAGGCACAGCTACAGCTGGAGCTAAGATCCATTCATTCATCATTGTCACTTCATGAATTGGGAGCCAGCAGACCATTCTCTCACTTTACTTCAGCTGCTTTTCAGAATGAGGTAAGGTGCATAATGTTCAAATATGATAGTTTTTTCTTCTATTATTTAGAGAGCAGTCAGTTTTGCTCATGTGTCATTCTGCATACACATTTGCACTTTTCAGATGGAAACTAAATTCTGATCAGGGCTTAATTTATAAATATGTTAATAGGACATACAGCAGTTATATTTATTTAACACTTTAATATCATCACAAAGCTGTGACAGTTTGATTGGCTACATTTTAACTTACCGACTTTCATTCATATAATCACATTCTTAACACAATGTTTTATAAGGATGTTAAATCAAAAACAAAAACATTATTTCCACATTCCAGATCTCTTATTAAGACATGTTAATGGCAATGAATGAAATCAGTATGTCTTCTAAACTGACAATAGGATAATTGGACATAGAATCATAGGAAGAAAAAATTTTCCTTAAAATGGATTGTATGCATCAATTTATTCTTTTTCAAGAGCTAAAAACATTAACCTTTGGAATGACCATTACCCTTTAATTTGCATTATTATACTATCCAATATGTCATTAGCCTTTGTAGATTGTGTTATTAAAAGTGACAATCATAATATTCAGTAAATTATAATACTGTAACAAGTTGGGATCATCTTTGTAGCTTTCTAAAAGCTAATAATTAGCTATGAATTTGTGTCAAATAATAATGAAGTTTTGTTGCAAGCATTTTTTTTGCCTATTTCACTATCAAGAGAGTTATAACCATGTAATTTATACTCATCAAATATAACAACATAAACTTTACATGAATTCTAAAGTACACTGTAGAAGAGGACATCATAGCAGAAATAGAAACTCCAGCAACGCATTGTAATGACATGAAAACTTCGAAATTTTCAATGTACAAATCCATGATAAGTATGTGAGATGATGTGAGTAACTACTTAGATTATTCACTATGTAAAAGTCAACTTTTCCAAACTAAACTTTTCCAAGCTAAATCAGACTGGTAAAGCCAATATCTGATTTTTTGACATGAGAATACATAGATATAGATGTAGCTATGCATAGAAAAATGAATTGTTTGAACATGCTACTTTGTTAGTGTTTGCCTCAGGATTTTTGCATGTATTTCATCTAGGATATCAGCATATTATTTTCTTTTCTTATAGTGTTTTATTATAGCATGTGTATGTGTGTGTGTGTATATATATATATATATATATATATATATATATGTATGATTTTATGGCATTTTCTCATTCCTCTGTCTTACCAATTTATTAGTGTGAGAATTCTGAAAAAGCCATACTACTTTTCTGCTTAGGCAACTATTGTTTAGATTTGGAAAAAAAATTGTTTTTACTATGTGCAGTCTTTTATAAAATCAATGCTTCAATATAGAATATTTGAAAACAATCATTCATATACTTAGCATAAAGCCATATCCATGATAACCAAGTAGAGCGCCATTTTTATAAACATGTCATACCACAAATCAGCAGATCATTCTGAATCCACTTTTTATGCAGTAAAAATTATAACATACACCCTTTCTAAAGCTAGTTATAGTTTTGAATACAACCTTAAACGGTACAACATATTCACAGTCATCTCACTTTTTGGTTGCCTGCTTTGGCTCTAGCTTCAACCTGTTGTATAGGCTATCTTCCCTTTCAGCCTTGTTATAAGTGCTTCCTACTGAGCAAAAATTTATGCTCACACTTGGTAATAGTATTTTGAACTAATGTCTATAATATGTTCTAAAGTACATAATATTTGTCCATTTATAGCTCTCTAAGTTTGATATCATTGAAGATACCATGATATGTTTTAACTACAAATGTTACATTTTAATAAAAAAACTTTGGTTGCATTTCTAAGGAAGAATAAATGAATGAAAATAGCATGCTGTTCTCAAACTTTTACTGAATATTGCTGAATACCTTTGGAAATCATTTTCATGGATTTGACATGCTTTCCAACCTGTTTTCCACTATCTATTTCTATGCTCTTACTGTATAATCCTGTCACTGAACACAAACTCAGCACTAATATGTAGCTATAGCAAAATTTTAAGAATATAAAAGATGCTTTCTTACTTTAGATATACAAGCACAATGTGACTCAAATTTAATCATATATCTGCAGCTCAGAAATGTTTTTTTTTTTTTTTAAGATTTATTTATTTATTCATACAGAACTGGGGTACAGGCCAGAGATGTGGAAGGTGATAGGATTCACCAGAGACAGAGCGGGGAGTAGAACAGGCAGATGATCAAAGTACACTGCTGAGGGGAGCAGTGGGCGGGTCAGGAGAGGTCTGCCACACCATGTGGTCACCTCCGGGGAAGGCGGGAATCGAACTCATGCGGAAATGGCTTTAGCTTCTCAGTGCAGTGCTTTAACCCGCTGTGCCACCAGGGAGGGCCTCAGAAATGTTTTAAAAAATGTATTTTAGTATTTGTGTATGTAAAGTTTATATATGCATAATACATAGATCTGCATGTATGTTAAGATAGATAAAATAAAATTTATATAAAATATAAATTATATAAACATAATATGAATTTTAAGATTTCCAGAATTTTACTAGTAAACTTTTGATTGCATTAAGAACAGTTACCATAAGATCTACCCACTTAATACTATCCGATACAGTATGGTTACCTATAGGAACAATCATGCACATTAGATATTTAGAAATATTGCATAACTGAAATTTTGTATCAGTAACCTCTCCTGACTCCTCCCACCCAGCCAATAGCAGCAGTCATTCTATTTTTTGGTATGTGAGTTTGACTATTTTACATACCTTATAAAATTAATAAACATATATTGTTACTGTGTACTCATTTTATATATTGGCACACAGTATTTTGGTACACAGTATTTGTTCTTCTGTGACTGGTTTAGTTCTTTTAGTACGTCTACAAGGTTCATCCATATTTATGCATCTTGCAAGATTCCCTCCATTTTCAAGATTGTACTGTTTTGATATATGTATATACCACACATACACACATAACTTTTTCTCAGGTCACACAATTCAAAGTTTTTTCCAAATATTTAACAGTTAGGATACTGGAGGGAAAACTTCAAGTTACAATTATAACCACTGAGGAAGACTGGCAGATGGCAGTTGTTCTTTTAAATAACCTACAAATAGCTAAAATATATCCATTTTAACCAGCAATAATTGCATACTAATAATGGTAAATTAGTTTTGGAGGGTAAAGCCTGTTTCCTCAGAGTAAGTTCTGTATATGTGAATAAGAGTTTCAGTTAATTCAAATATATAAAATATTACTTGTTTTTAAGAAATCTGTTGGCAAGAAAGCAAATATGTCATATAATTTTCAATGAGAGTAATCGTGGTTCTTTTACACATTAGAATAGTATTTATCATATTAGAATGGACACAAAAATTATAGAAACTAAATTACACAGAGCAAAACATAACAATGTAAATATGTTAATATTTGCATAAGTCTCATTTATAAGGCTTCATTATTAATATTTTGGGGCTAAGTTAACTTCAAGATCAATTTAGCTAATTCACTTTTTTTTAAATAATCAAGATTTTCAGAAGTCATAAGAGTTTACAGGTACTTATACTACTGCACCATTGAAATGACAACCAATTATAATTAAGTCGAATCTGCTTCCAAGGTCAACTTCAGGAGCCTCTCTCTAGTATAGTTAGTAAAAATGAAGGAGAAACTATTACAAAATCTTGAGAAAAGGAAGCAACTAATTGTTATTCAGTACCTTCTATTTCAGTCATGTCATGAATGGTTTTATTCACCATATGCCTTTATATGATTTTTGTGGTTGGTATTATTATTCTTTTTGAAGACATGCAGTGTATTAAAGAGAGGGAGAAAGAAAAAAAAAAAAACATATCCTGGAAAATAGACTACTATATAAAACTCCTGAGGCAAGTCCGCAATTGTATAAATCCAAACCTCTTAATATCTTTACCTCTTTATATTCATAGAAAATTTTCTTGAAATTGATTAAATTTTGTATTCTCAACTACTGTACTTTATATATTTTATGAAAATATTTAGTCAAGGAATAAGGCATACTTATCACTGTTATTTGTGAAATATAATTGCTATGCCATTAGATAATCAGTTGCTTTAAAATAATTCTACTGACTAAAATGAAATACACTGAAAATAGAAAAATATTCTGAATATAATTTTGACTTCATTCATTACTTTTGACCTCCTCCATTCTATTATAAAGCATATAACATATATTTTATTATTTGCAGTTAATCTTGTCTTTAGAATCTAGTAACAACTATATAGAATTGTTAGAATATTAATAACTGTATTCCAAATTAGCTCTCATATATCTTGATTAAAAGAAAATAACCAAGAAGTTCAAGATTTCTTTCTTATACTAATCTCTTTCATGTAATTCAGTAACACAGAGCATACTATTTGAAAAGAAAATGTAGGTGGTTTTTCATACATTATCTTTCTCTTTTTTTCTTGGCCTGAAAACTACGGCACTTGTTTCTTTGTAATGAATTCACATGCTTCTCTTGAATTTCTTTTCCTCTGCAACAGTCCAATGAGTCTTTATCTATTGCTCCAGACAGCCATCTTCCCAAATCACCCAGAGATGTGAATGATAACCCTATCACCTACTAGACAGAAACATCAAAATTCTGGCCACCATTCACCAAGATAGCTTTTTTCTTATCTAAAGCTATCCATCTATAATGTGTAAGGACAGAACCTGTTTTCAGTAATGCAGCTGGTTATAGCAACTAAGAATAGCACAAAATTCCTTCCAGATGATGCAGAGTAACTCACCTTTATCAAAATGAACTAAAACTAGATGCTCGACTTCTGAAGGACAATTGGAACAGTGTTTATTGAGGATAAATTGCACAGCAAAACAGATAAATAATGAATTGAAAATGTTGTATCCAAATCTTGAAATAGATGTTTTAACATATGTAAACAGTTTAGCCAGTTCATAATTGTCTTGTTTATAAGGCATGTAATCTTTCAGTTTTCATTTCATGATCAAAAGCAATATAACAATAACTGAATAAAATAGGGAATAAATGAGATGTTTTATTTAAGCTGCACTTTCAATGTCATGAAATAATTAAGGACTTTCTTATGCTATTTCTATCATATATCATGCTTCTCAAAATTGGATTTTTTTGACATATAAGCAGTGTTATATAAGCAGCTATGCAAGCTTCCATTTTATAATTTAAATCTGAACAAACCATTATGATAGAATATTTACTTTGTGATTAAGCTATAATACCATTAACATTCACTGATTTACTTATTAAAAATAATTATTTTCAATAAATAAAATAATCCGTAAAACTTGGTATGCATTCTGTTCGAGTAAATTTTATGTTAACCTTAGCAATAATGTGATATATTATTTTAACTTAAATGTTAAAGATCATATTTATGTTTACATCTGTATTGTTTTCTTTTTTGTTTTTCCTGTGGCCCATGCATTTACTTGAGATTTTCCTCTCACTTATATAAAGTAGGTATCATCAGATCTTGTTAAAACAAAATCATTTTGCTTGACATAAAATCTCAAGTCCCTAAGAGTAAACGGTAAATATTGTATTTGACTTTGCCGTCTTTTCCCAGGGTCTTTAAATCTTAATGATTAATTGTAGAAATGTACTTATGCTTCATTTTCCTGCCTCTCAATTTAGAGTTCTCATTATGTGTTGGGACAGCTGCAGTAAAGGAGATAGAATGACTTTAGACATATTATTCTGTTTTACTATTTAAGTGTGAGGTCTAGGTAACCTATGTACTTAAAGTATCAGTGGTATTAAAAAGGCTTTATTAATGGGCCTTAGGCAAATGAAGATACGGTAGTGTGATATCTTTTAATTACCTGTGAAACACTTTAGTAAATCACGGACTAACATGAAAATCAAAGAATAAAGTCCAGGCATATAGCAATATTTGAATTAATCATTAATATCAATTGGTTTTTAGAACACTTTGCTTTCTTGCTGTGTCCAAGATGGGTAAATGTAAAAATGCACTAAGAGGTGATTATTTGCACACTGATAGATTTAGATTTAAAAAAATTAACAAGTCTAACTCTTACTTGACCTCCTACAAGTTTTTTTGGAGGTTCTAGTCACAGTAGGTAATTATAAGACATATACTTTGATAACCTTGTTATGATGCACATAATCATAAACTGATCATGCGTGGACTGAGGATCCTGCATAGATGAAACAGAACCACAAAAGCAGCGCAGATTGCAGCCTGCATTCCGTATCCACTAACATTTCCCTAAATTATTGCATGTTACTGATAGCATGACTATTATTTTAAGCAGTTTGCTTGTCAAATGATAAAATAAACTTGCTGTTGTTGCTTTTCTTTACTGAGAAAGAATAAGCAAATACAATATTTTTTTCTTTTTTTCAAACATTTAGCTGCCTCAAATATTCCAATATTTGAAATAAATACCCAAAGGGTATTTTACTATGGAAGACAAAAGAACAACAACAACAAAAATTAAACCTATGCTTCTCTTTAGGTACCACATTATTTCACCCATGGGTCTTACAAATCTAACAAAATGGAATGATCCATGAACAAATGAACAGCACCAGTGAGTTAATACTGTAGAGATGCTAGCATGCAGTCTGTGTTTTGAGCTTTGTTTGCAAAAGCTACTATTTTTTATATTTTTTATTTCCTCTTCTCCACTTCTTTACCTAAAATGGCCACAATTTAACACTTCAATTAAAATCAGTAATGTAATCATAAAACACATACTTTTTTATAACCATATGCCTATAGATGAACAAGTATTTGGCAGAAAATGTTATTTTACAATAAGAAATTATTTCATAAAACATTGATAATAATACCTTTTTAGGCAGAAGTATCACAAAACTACTGAATTTTTTTTTTAAAAGATTTATTTATTTATTCATATAGAACTGGGGTACAGGCCAGAGATGCGGAGGGTGAGAGGATTCACCAGAGACAGAGTGGGGAGCAGAACAGGCAGATCGACAAAGTACACCGCTGAGGGGAGCAGCGGGCGCGTCAGGAGAGGTCTGCCACGCCATGTGGTCACCTCCCGGGCAGGCGGGAATCGAACTCATGCGGAAGCAGCTTTAGATTCTCAGCGCTGTGCTCCAACCCGCTGCGCCATCAGGGAGGGCCCAACTACTGAAATTTTTATTTGCAGTATGCTAGTAAGCTTCACCTTCAACTCAAAAGTATGTTTTTTTATTAAAAAAATCCTAGTGGTTGGCTTATTCAAGGGCATGTTTATTTTAATTATATTATTCATGTCATTTTACACATGGTTTAGAGGCAAAATACGAGCATAGCTCTCTTGTCCAAACATATTGCACTATTCTCTTTGGGAATACATTTTATATTAAGTTTATCTAATAAGAGACCTAAGCACATAGTGATTGAACTATTTCTTTCTCTTTTTAGTGTCTATGAAATTTGAGAAATGTTTTCAGAAACCTAGGCCCCATGAAAAAAGTGTTTCCCTTGTCCCCAGCCTTCACATTTTCTTTAAAGAATGCAGAAGGGCATTATCTCCTTGCCAAAGATCTGGAACTAGCTTTTATTTTCAGCTCTAATGGTCTCATCTGAATCCTCATTGCAGGAGCATTAGCTGACAGAGACCCCATGCTGTGATTCACACTGTTTAATGCCAAGTTGACGGGTAATAAAGTTATCATAATCCATAATTTAATTATAGATGATAGTCCTTGCTCTGATTGTAACACTTAGACTCTGGCTTCATTTACACTTCTGGGATGTTTCAAAAATGATTTGGGCTGATCTTTGATACAGAGTCAAGAGTAGAAAAAATTTTCATATAATTACATTCTATCTTACTTGAAAGAATCATTCCGTGTCCAAATTGGATTTATTTTTGAGTTGACATATGTCTGTAGATTTTATGGCAAGTATAAATTTTAATAAGAATTTGTATAGATGTCTCCTCTTTCCCACAGATACTTAAGATGGATTTATCACATTTGCAACTAAAAATTTCTGCTTTTCTTGTTATTTCCCCAAACCTCAAAAACAAAAATACTACATAAAATGTCCTAGACAAATTAGAAAAATGCATTTCAAAATTTATTTTGTTTTCTCTCAACTTTTACTGCTTTCTTACAAATTTCATGTTAACTCATGTATTTACTGAGGATGCTCACATAAGCAGGCATAACCCCCTCTTCTTTTCCTATTGGCATGGTATTCAGTTCTATCACTTTTTTCTCAAGAAGCGTTTTTTTTTTTTTTTTGCAAGGAAGTGTGTAGATAATAAGTTTACATGTACTCTGTCTACTAGCTTGTGACTGAGATTTTCACCAAGTCTTTTTGAATATCTATAATTTCTTACAGTGATGACAACTGAACCACTCTCAAAGGGCAATGAAAACTAACAAAATGATAATCATAGGCAAATATAGCAATTTTTCAAGTAGACTTTTATAAAGGTTTAAATATGGTGTGACATTATTAGATTTAAAAAATAAAATACCTTGACAGTGTTTGTCATTCTTTGTCTCTATGAATTTGATACTTTTTTGTGTATGGTGTGAGATAGTGGTCTACATTCATTCTCTTGCATGTGGTTTTTTGATTGTCCGAATACTGTTTGTTTATGAGAATTTCCTTCCTGGTGCCTTTGTTGTAAATTAATTATCCATATAATGTGTTTTCTTCAGCACTCTCCTCCCAGGCTCTCAATTTTACTCCATTGATCTGTGTGTCTATTTTTAGTCCAGTGCCATACTGCTTTAATTGCTATAGCTTGGTAGTATAGTTTGAAATGTGAGACTATGAGACAGCTATTTTTCCTCTTTTTGTCAATATTACTTTAGCTATTAAGGGTGTTTTGGTACCATATAATTCTACTTTTTTGTTTACATTTGTCAGGTTTATTAACATTCAGTTTTCTTCTTATATTTCATAATGTCAATATTAAAAATTCATTTGATATATAGAGTTCACAACAAAATGTTTCTGTAAACCTTCAGGATTATTCATATAAAATTTTATCTCTGGCAATTATTCTGTACTCTATTTTTTTTTAACATTTATTTATTTAGGCACACAGAACTGGGTACAGACCAAAGGTGTAGGGACAGTGAGAGGATTCACCAAAGAGTGGGGAGCAGAACAAGCAGACTGAAAAAGTACACTGCTGAGTGGAGCAGCAGGCAAGACAGGAGAGGTCTGCTGCACCAAGAGGTCATTTCCCTGGCTAGGGATCAAACTTTGGAACTCATGCTGAAGCATCTTCATAGTGCTGCACTTTAATCTGTTATGCCACCAGAAAGGGCCCTATACTCTACTTTCTTTTAGCAGTTTTTTTTTTTTTTAATTCTTAATCATACTGTAGTTACTGTAGTTTTCCTTCTATTTTAACCTTCTATGATCAAGTAATTGTCAAAGTATTTCTTTATAGAATTATACTTTTTTGAAAGTTTAAATCTGTGGGAGTTTTGGTAACATTAAAAAATAAAATCTTTGGTTAACAATATTCATAGTTAGGTTGGTGACTCACTATAATAAACATTATGAAATAATCTGATATTAGTTGTTTATAAATAAAATTTATTTTTTTCATAGAAGATCCCTTCTCCATAAAGTGGCATATATTAAATGAGAAAAATTGTTTAGCAAGAAACTACAATACCCAGTTTGTTAAAACTGACAAAAGTTTTAGATAGCAGGGATAAAGACAAATATGAGATGGTTTCACTTATATATGAAATACAGAGAATCAATACAAAGTGTCAGACAACAGCAAACTAAGGACAATCTCTAGAAATCTGACTGTTGAATTGATGCTACATGAAAATCGGGAGGAACACTGTGGAAATGGGAGACAAAGGAAGGGTGGAGCACTATGAGTGTCTTGTTGTTGGGTGTTGTGTGATACACATTTGTAGAGGTGCAATTCTGTACATCTGAATCATATACCAAGTTGTCAACCAATGCTACCTCAATAGGAAAAGTCCATAAATCAAAAAGAAATCATGATTATAAGATAGATCTCATGAGAGGAAGAGACCAAAGTCAGAAGATAAATATTAGGAAAATCATAGTGGTAGCTGGGTATTGGTTTAATTTCAAGAGAAATATAACACTTGACTAAAACATTTGAAGCGTTTGTTTTATGTCCATTGAGAGCAGTTTGAGTTTACTTATATATGCAAATAAGGAAGCAGTGTACAAACACTGCTTTAGGAAAATTATTCTGGCTGCTATATTTAAGATGAATGTGAATAATTAGGACCTGTGGTGATTTCCGGCTCAGGGCCTTGGGAAAAAGGGGCAGATGAGACCAAATGGAGGTAAACTATACATAACTGGGCAATCAGTTGTGGAAATGGAAGAGAAAGGCATAAAAGTTATTAACACCAGCATACATGAGTATATCCTTCTAGAGTCACTCAGCTTAAAATAATTTCAATCAGTGGCATCTTCTCTTTTCCAGAAATAAACATGAGTTTTATAATATAATATGACTTATTATAATAAACAAATATTATTAAATTGATGTTTCCTTGGCTAACCCATCTCATGTTTTGATTATTCGTCCAGTTCAAGAAGAACCCAGATGGGTTTAAGATTTTCCACTGCATCTCAAAACTTGCATATAAGAAATTCTAATAAATTCTATTGAATTAATAGGTAAATAAATGAATCATGAACTCCTATTTCAGATGTCTTTAAGCATCAGTTATCACTTCCTTATCACAGTATTTTTTTTCTTTCCAGATGGTAATCAGTCCTCGCCATCTGCCCCTAACCTACTTAAAAGAAACAAGTTTGTCAAATTCTTTCTTTTTGCTTTATATAATATTCAGCTCATTATGTATTTATCTATCTTTCTATCATCCATCATCCTCTTAGCCAACACACATATGTTTATATCATATATAGAAATATGTGTATATCTCATTTCCTCTTGGGTCCCAAAATTAATCTCATATTCAAGTAATAGTTTATATTTATATCTCCATAAAATGTACTTATTAATTATGTAGCTCTGTATTGTGCATAACTTACTAATTACAAAATAAATTAACACGGATTTATGCCCTCATCTATTAAATTTCAAGTACTAAATTTTCCTGATTAAATATCCTAGACATATTCTTTCAGATGATCTTTAATATAAAATGAAATTTCAGAAAACCTCATTAGAACCTAACAAAACAATAATATAGTTTATCAAAATTTTTTCTAAAAGGAGGTGAAATACTTTACTATGTAGAAGATACCATATTTACATTTTCATGGAGACATTGGCAATAGATTATACTTAAAAGCTATACTAAATGAATATAAATATAAAATATTTAATTAAATTTGACATAACGTTTTTTAACTTAGTTCCAAGTTTACTTCATAATTTAAAAAAAAGACAGTAATGCTATGTCTAAGAAACATCCAATAAAGAGTTTGGATGACAACTGTATGTACCATTCATGTCTTGATTACATTCTAAGTGCAGACACGGTACTACATTGATGAATATTTCAAACCATCTGAAAGAATGGGCTTTTTACATTGCATTCCATAGTTTTTTTTTTTTTTTTTCAGGCAGGATGTATAAACAATATACAACATGTGTTACCAATAGAATCTGATTAAAATTCATAATGATCTGACAGTTTACAATTATCCCCCTCTGTATGAGTCTTACAAACCATATAAATGATGCAAAAATATGTACAGCTGCTCAAAATGTAAGTCAGAAATATTTAAAATATGTGTAATTTCTTTTATATGCCAGCTTTAAAAACATTGGAGTTTAGGGCCCTCCCTGTTGGCATAGCAAGTTAAAGCACAGCACTAAGAAGCTAAAAGCCACTTTAGCACGAGTTCAATCACCGCCTTGGAGGTGATCCACGTGGCACGGCAGAGCTCTCCTGACCCGCCCGCTGCTCCCTTCAGCAGTGTACTTCACCCATCTACCTGTTCTGCTCCCATTGTCTCTGGTGAAGCCTCTCACCGCCCCTGCACCTCTGACCTGTACCCCAGCTCTATATGCATAAGTAAATAAATCTTAAAAAAAAAAAAAAGGAAGAAAAAGAAGTTTAGGAATATAGTATTAGCCAAGTAAATACAACGGATTTCATGTAAAGAATAGCACACTATTTAACATATACACTAGCGGGCCTCCATCGTGGCCTTGGTGTTAAGTCTCATTACTAACACCATAAGGGCCTGAGTGTGATCCCCGGCCAGAAGCTAAACCCACAGGGCACAGCAGACCTCTCTTGTCTTGTCCACTGCTCCCCTCAGCAGCGTACTTCTGCTGTCTATTCTGCTCCCCACTCTGTCTCTAGTGAATCCTCTTTCCCGACACACCTTGGCCTATACCCCAGTTTTTCTACACAGAAATAAATAAATACAATCTTTCTAAATAAAATAAATGTACCCTAAATTGTAAAAACAAAACTCCATTTTAAATGTTTATTCCTCATATATTTAAACATAGCACACAAATACAAAAGATGACTTTTTATGTTTAAGTTCTTTCCATATTCTTCATTCACTATACATTCATCTTTATCCTTTCAATGTCTCTACTGTACAATAGAAGTATCACTGATAACAATTAAAATTTGAAGACAAAATTAAATAAAATGAAGTTATGATTTCCCAGTGTCAGTGCAGCACAAACAAAGATATAATAACTAAATAATTATTATGCATAGAGTATTTACTTTTTGTCATAAAACATGTTGTAGGTACTGTCTTCCTTTGTCATGTAGGGTTTTTAAAATGTAGTGAATTGATAAATCTTTGTGTTGTTTTACATCCTGAATTTGGTTATTCTTAGAAATGATGGTCTTACAATATGGCCAGTGTTTGTGCTTTGTGTTTTTTCCTCAGAATAATAGTGTCATTTTTGCTTTAATATCAATATTATACTTATTTTAAATTTAATATTTATTAATTTTATTTTCATATGTTTAATTGCATATGTTATACCCAGAGCATATTTCATAAAGAACTGTATTGACCACTACCAAATATTTTATTTATATGAGGAGTAAAGGAATTTTGTTTTTCTTTGATTTCTAGCACAATGATATTTTATATGCTATTCTAGCACACAGTTTATATTTGTATGAAAGTAGTATGTTATTTTTTGTGATTTTTTTATTTGTGTTTATTAATATCAAGTGGTTATAGAAATTCCTTTCTCATGGTATTATGTCTCTGTCATTCATTCTGTTCAAAAAATGTGGCTTACTTACGACACCTGACTCAATATTTCTCAAAAAAGAAGACATAAGTTATCTTGGGTTTCACCAAAATGAAAGCCTAAGACAAAAGGCCCCAGGAAAGAAATTAATTTGGCTTATATCCCCAGGGAGATGCAATGAACATTTGAAAGACTGGAAGGAGGTAGACAGACAACTAATTTAAAAATATCTGAAAGCGGCCCTTCCTGGTGGCGCAGCGGGTTAAAAGCACAGCACTGAGAAGCTAAAGCCACTTCCTCATGAGTTCGATCCCCCCTGCCCTGGAGGTGACTACATGGCGCGGCAGACCTCTCCTGACCCGCCCACTGCTCCCCTCAGCAGTGTACTTCGTCGATCTGCCTGTTCTGTTGTTCCCAACTCTGTCTCTGGTAAAGCCCCTCACCGCCCCTAAGCCTCTGGCCTGTACCCCAGTTCTGTATGTACAAATAAAATAAATCTTTTAAAAAAAATTAAAAAAAAATCTGAAAGCACTAATCACTGCTAGAGGTGCCAGGGCTTGATGTTAGTACTTTAAAAATGAAAGTTAGGATTTCCTCTGAAGATGGCAGCAGGGTAAAGATGCTGAGATCACTGTGTCCAGACCTGCATAGGAATTGAGGACTGAGAATTGACTATAGACTTACTTACTTCAAGTTTCAACCCAAACAAAAACACCTTGGACTCACTAGAAGGTAGATAACTGAGGGGGAATCGGCGATTGGGGAGTTACTAGAAGAGGCTGAACAACACAAGAGACCCTGACTGTTACCAGCTGAGACAACAGACACAGTTACACACAGTGGGGGCTGGGAAAAATAACACAACTCAGAATACCCTCCACAACTGAAGTGTCTGGAAGTCCCTCAGCTATCCCAGAAAGAACATTTACAAAAAAAAAAAAAAAAAAAAGCCAGTGCCAGTCAATAATAGCAACACTTATCTCAGTGAATAGAAAGTATTAGAAAATATACAACAGGGAAAAGAAGACAAACAAATATTCAAGCAAGTTCACAGGGGGAAAATTCAACACAGAAAGATCAGTCAACAGAAACCACCAAAGAAATAGAAGAACTGTTCAACCTACCAGATAAAGAATTCAGAATCATCATGATAAACAAACAAAATGAAATGAGGCAAGCCATCCAGGAGTTGAAGGAAATGAATGAAAGAAATGAAAAAAAAAAAAAATATGAGACAAGCAATCAGCGAACTGAAGAAAGAAAATGAGACATTAAAAAAGGAAATAGAAAAAACGCAGGCGGTGAAAAGGCCACTAGAAGAGATAAAGAATGCTGGGAAAAGTTATGAAAACAGAATAGATGAAAGGGAAGAACGAATCAGCACCCTCGAAGACACAGAAACAAAGAGAGCAGGAGTATAATGGACCAGGCGAGGAAATAACAAAAATAATGAACAACCATATACCAGTGACATTTTGTGGGGGTGGACTGGGGAATGGGATCAAAAACGGGAGTGGGGATGGGGAGGGAAGTGCACAGGATTATGGTGATGGCACACGGGTGACTTGGTGATGGGAAACCCGCGGGGATTACAATTGAGATGGGGGGAAAAAATGTACAAAATGATGTAAAAATAAACTGTTATAAAATTAAAAAGAAGAAAGAAAGAAAGATGGATCCCATTTTGAGGATGCAGGGGAACATTTCTCTACTCTATTCATTCCCCTACTCTTTAAGGTCAGCCCTACACATTTTATGCCTTTAATATTTAAGAATGCATTTTTGTTGGTGTTAAGAGTATGTCAAGCATGACACAAAGACAGATTAGTGAAGTGAGAATTTCTGGGACTGGAAGTGACAGGCAGGAAGAGACTCGAGCTGAGACACTCCATTTTATCTATGTAATCATTCAGAAGGCTACTTGAAAATAATTCTCAGCAGTGCTAGATGCAAGAAATGCCCCTTAAGGTCAGTGCCAAAAGGTGTCCGGTGAAGTCAATTATTTGTATCACTTAGATTTACTAAGGCCAATAAACTACAGAGTCTCTTTAATGTGGTAACCCAGTCTCTTAAAGGACTTAATACGTCACTTAGTAGGGACAATAATATTTATTTTCTAGCAACAACAGATACCCACAAAGCAATGATAAATAACAGTTACTGTCTTTTTTCTACCACGTATACTAGATTTTCTTGACTCTTGGTCTTTATTTTGGCTTGTGAAGGTTGCTTACCAGGTGAAATGATTCAGACCTTTCTCAAGTTATGAGCCTTTATTTGCCATATTAATGTCCTTTCATATTTGTTGCTATTTCCTCTTTGCAGTACATCCCCATTAAATGCCCAGTTTCCAAGTATATTCTTAGCATCCCCCATCATACTGATTTTGCCTCCTCTTAATTATAGGTAATTTTGTTCCTCAATATGTAGCTTTTCATTTGATAGTTGACTGGAAGTAGGATTCCAGCATGATCCATGAGTAGTCATAATTTTAATTGTTGCAGAACCCTTATTGTATTCTCTGCAGGAAGTATTTTACCAGTGAGAGTAAGAGCTATACTCCAGCAGAGGCTAAGGTAGTAGGGATAGAAACAACCAATTGTCCTAGTACATTTTTAAAAGTCATAACAAGACAAAAACAATCCCAATACCCCAGTTCAAAGCTTGTGTTATAGTTGCTAGGACCATTTCAACATTTTTCAGAAGTTGTCAATATACAGATCCATGGTTCAGGTTTTAAACTAGTGCCTCATCTGAGCCTCTTCACTCTTCTGGTAGGCCAGTTTCTCAGAATGTGGGATCTGAAGGCCAATGAAACTATAATCTTATATGCATAACTACATCTTCCTCACTACAAAATGAACTCCTTAGTCTAAGTCAAAATTTTATTTATTATCATGCCCATTGACCAGACATGTGTAAAGGTAAATCTTACCTAGTGTTGAAGTCAGTTCTATTAATCACTTCTACCATGAAGATGAAAACATTTGTCCATAGTATATACAGGACCAACTGACAGAACATTTCAAATGATAGTGCCTACTGAGAATTGGGCATGTGTACAGGTAGTTGACAGTGTGTATATTATTTTCATTATTAAGAGGAGTGCCATGACTTTGAGCCTTTGAATGGCCATTACCACTGTCATCATTGTCTATCTGCTGATACACTTGTTACACCACATTGAGGTGAAAGTGAAGGTTTTCTGATTCCTACAGCATGAGTCAGCCTAGCCAGTTAGTTTCTGAGTCCCTTTTCTAGGTATCGTTAAGAAAAAGAAAAAGAAACAGCCCCTCCCTGGTGACTCAGTGCATTAAAGCACAGCACTAAGAAGCTGAAGCCAGTTTAGCATGAGTTCAATCTCTGCCCTGGAAGTGACCCACCTGACAAGACAGACCTCTCCAGACCACCTGCTGCTCCCCTCAGCAGTTCACTTGGTCGGTTGGCCTATTTTGCCCCCCACTCTTGTCTCTAGTGAACCCTCTCACTGCCCCTGCACTTCTGACCTGTACCCCAGCTCTGTATGCATAAATAAATAAATCTTTTAAAAGAAGAAAGAAAAAGGAACACACCTCATTTTCTTTCTCACACCATTCACACATCATTTCATCATATGTATCATTCCATTTTATAATTTTGTTCCTTCTATGTCACTATGTAATATACTAATTTACCTGCCATTCCTTAGGAGTACATATATCCATAAACGACTGACTACTTCCTTCTCCATATAGAGTTAAGAAAGGGTTTATGTATCAACCGTCCCCTTCCTTGCTCCTGAGTGAGATTTTATTGTAGTAGCAATACACCTAATACATTTGATTTCATTATTGTCAAAGCTCAAAAAGAAGGAATTATCCAGGTCAGTACTTGTATAGCTAATATTAGAGTCTATGTTGTTTGGCTTCAAAAAATATACTCATCTAGCATAACAGCTGTGTTGAGACAGACATTTGGCAAAATTTGTGGTAGCTCATCATCCACTGTCACTATCTAGTTGGGTTTTGTAAGGCAAACAACAAAAAAATTTGAATGGGCATAAGATATGCTTTCAATCATTTTTGCTTGAGGCACTAGTTTTTTCCAGTGCCTCCAAAAGATAGCACTACTTTAGATGACTCTTTTGGACAAGACTAGGAAAACCTCAGGGCTTCCATATGCCTTCCCTACTACTACTATTATTACCATTCCTATTCCAAAGTAATGCAAGTAATGGAAGTATAAAAAGAAGATGCTAATATATATGTATGTGTGTGTGTGTGTGTATATGTATGTGTGTGTGCATACACACCCCCATACACCCACATATATATATATGTGGGTGTATGGGGGTGTGTATGCAAATATGTATGTATGTCTGTATATGTATGCATATATGTATGAATGTATTTTAAGGTTTATGTATTGATGCATACAGAACTGGGGTGCAGGTCAGAGGTTTAGAGGCTGTGAAAGGATTCACCAGAGACAAAATGAGGAGTAGAACAGGCAGATGGATTAGTACACTGCAGGCGGGTCAGGAGAGGTCTGCTGAGCCGTGTGGGTCACCTCTGGGGTGGAGGATCGAACTCACACTGAAGCATGTGGGACTAGCTTGCAGTGTTGCAACCACCATTGCACCTAACCAAGGAGGGCCCCAGATGCTCATATATATGCATATACTTGATATACATACATACATACATACATACATACATACATACATACACACACACATACATACATACATACTCACACATGCATACACATACACACATATGATATACATATACATATATATGCTCATACATACATACATACATACATACATATTATTATTATTATTTTATTTTATGGTAATTACTGACTGGATGGAAATACAAGAGACTACATCATCTTTATAAAATGTTGGATGAGATTGCTGGATGATCCTTTCTGGATGAGATTTAGTCCCAGTAGTAAAGGATAGCATAGTTTTTGTGTCTCAGTCCATACTCAAAGTTTTGTGAAAGGTGTTTTAAGTCAAAACACTTACTCAATTAGATAAATATACAAGGTTTTTGTTTGTTTGTTTGTTTTTTCATTAAGAGAATATGACAAACTGATAGCATTCATTGTTGACTGACCTTAGGAAAAGGCATGCATATCAGCCATGAATTGAGGTCAGCTCATGATAAATACTAAAAGATTAAAGTTGAGTTTATGAGTTTCAATGTTGGTGATACATTTGCCCCAAAATATGAAGTATTGGGTTATGATTTACTGAATATTAAAACAGTTGTTTTGTATAACTCTAAGAATGTGTGATTAAATATATCCTTAAAACATGTGTCCAATATTACATAGGTAGTACTAACGTAAAATTAATTTAGTAGGATACCATTTGAGCTTCAACTTTTCTTTTTTGAAACTTGCATTTTTAAATAATATAACAGTTTATATTTACATCATTTTGTGCATTTTTTCATCTCAGTTGTAATCCCTATGGGCTGCCCATCACCAAAGCACCCATGTACCATCACCATAGTCCAGTGCATTTCCTTCCCCCCACTGTTTTTGATCCCGTTCCCCACTCCACCCCCACAAAATGTCTCTGGTATATAGCTGTTCATTATTATTATTTTCTCTCCTGGTCCGTTGTACTCCTGCTATGAGTGAAACCATCCGGTATTTTTCCTTTTCTTTCTGGCTTATTTCACTAAGCATGATCTTTTCCAGCTCCATCCAAGTTGCTGCAAAAGACATGTGTTTCTCTTTTTTGGTTGCTGAGTAATATTCCATTGTATATATGTACCACATCTTTTTAATCCAGTCATCTATTTTTGGGCATTTGGGCTGTTTCCATGTCTTTCCAATTGTAAATAAAGCAGCAATAAATATGGGGGTACAGGTATCTTTTTCAATCAGTGTTTTTGTGTCCTTTGGGTAGATACCTGAGAGTGGGATTGCTGGGTCATTTGGAAGCTCCATGTTTAGCAGTTTGAGAAACCTCCAAACAGTTTTCCATAGTGATTGTACTAGTTTGCATTCCCACCAGCAGTACAGGAGAGTTTCTTTGTTTCTACATCCTCTCCAATATTTGTCGTCACTAGTTGTTTGAAGATGTGCCATTCTCACTGGGGTGAGGTGGCATCTCATTGTGGTTTTAATTTGCATCTCCCTTATTACAAGCGATGTTGAACTTTTTTTTTTATATGATTGCTGGCCATCTGCATTTCCTCTTTGAAGAAGTGTCTTTTTTTAACTTTTCTGCCCATTTTTTGATGGGGTTGTTTACTTTACTTTTGTTGAGTTTCATCAGTTCTCTGTATATCTTTGTGATCCATCCTTCAATCCTTCATCGCTAGTTTTATGTGAAAAAAAAAATTTTCCCCAGTCAGTGGGGTATCTGTTTGTTTTTGTAATGGCTCTTTTGCTGTACAGATGAGCTTCAACTTTTTAATTGAAATGAAAATACAGTGATGAGAGTAAGATAGATACTTTTTTTCTTTTAAAGATTTATTTATATATTCATACAGAACTGGGGTACAAGCCAGAGGTGAGAAGATTCACCAGAGACAGAGTGAGGAGCAGAACAGGCAGATTGATGAAGTACACTTCTGAGGGGAGCAGTGGGTGGGTCAGAAGAGGTCTGCCATGCCATGTAGTCACCTCCAAGGCCAGGGATCGAACTAGCACTGAAGCTGCTGTGAGTAGCCTGTAATGCTATGTCCTAACCCGTTGTGCCACCAGGGTAGGCCCAAGGTAAATACTTTCAGCACTATGATAACCAGAATTGTAATTGGTATTCTTGTGTAATGATGTTTTAAAATTTCTGTTCATCTATACCAAAAGAAAAAGTAATTTTAATGAAGTTTTTTCTATATCCCATAAACTTTCAAAAATCTCTTTAAACTGACCTAAAACTCCTCTGCAAAATATTTTATTTATTCACAATATAAAACATTAAGAATTTACCAAGAGCCTAATTACAAAATAATAATAGTAATAAGTACAGAAAGAGACAGCTAGATTTCTAATTTTATAAAAACTAGTTGATAATGAGTTTCAAAATTTCATACTCAGTAGAAACTACTTGTCAAGAAGTCAGAAGTAATGGTTTTGGGATTTTATTGTTCTTATAAAACATAAGTTGAATCAAAATATAGACTACTTTTCTCTGTTCATTAGATATAAGGATATATGCTCAATATGGAAATGCATATTTCAACTATATCAATTTTTTTTCAGTAAAGTCTCAAAGTCACTGAATACCGGTTTAATTCCAAATTTCATTTCTTTCTGAATTGCACCATCCTTAAACCATGCATCATCATCACAGGTCATTGCACCGATGAAATTAATCTGATAAAACACCTGTGTGACAGAGAAAATGATGTATTAGTGTGATTCATCATTAATGAACATCATCAGCCCATGATCTATTAGTGTATTGCTCAAAGGATGGTGTCATTAGAAAAGACCAAGTTCTTAGTGCTAAATTATGGTGTTGAAGGCAGGTGTAGAGCCTGGCATTACCCAGAAAGCAGCAAGATGTGCCCATGGAAAATCAACTTCTTCGGAATTGTGTTCATTTTGTTTGCATGTATCTTTGCTAGTAATGCTTAGTGTCCTAGGGAAAAAACTGAGTTTCCCCTTATTATTCATATACTAGTAATTGCTTATTTAACCTCTATGAATCATCATTTTGAGGCAACTTATATATGCTGCCTCACCAGTGAGAATTGCAAACATTTTGTTTGTTTGTTTGTTTGATAATAACATACAGAAGAGTTTGTAACAGCTGTGGGAATAATAGTAACCTTGCAAATTTGTTTAGAACTACATATGGCACTAATTATATCTCACTGGACTAGTTCATGATACTAAGATTTGGTAAAATTCCTAGAATGGCTTTGTTAAACTAATCCAACCAGGAACTATAAGCGAAGTTGATTCAAGATTAAAAGAAGTTTCATAAATATAAGAGAATTTAAAATCAGAGGTTGATGGATAAGTAGTAAAAATTAAGAATTCAGAATCTGAATCAGTTAGTGTTTAACATAAATTTGATGTGTTCTCCTAAATTGAAAACCTAAAGTGTAGTCAAAGATTTAATAATTGAATTTTTAAAATAGAGAATAAAAATGGCTACTTTTCCAAGAGTATTTGCCCAATGAAGCAAAGAGTTGTATCTGTTTAATTCATTATTTTATCCCCTGGATATAGATTAGAAACTAGCAAATGTTCAGTACTCAACTTTTTCTCTAATTAACTAATTATCTCAGTTAACTCAATAACTCATGAAACATGTTTAGACCCCTCAACCATATATACATTTGAATAATTTTTGTATGCATGTGGTTTTGTAGCATGGTGTAAATGACTCACATTCAAAAACTAAAAAATACCTTATGGACATTGTTTTTAATTTCATATCCGTATCAGAAGACAAATATGTTTCTATGCACTCATTATGTTTTCATAGATTGAGAAACTATGCATAAAAATTTGCAAGAATCCAGATATGCATAACATGAAAGTAGTATTGCTATTAAAATGATTCATAGTACCCACAAGATCTATAAAATACTTTCATCGGGATTTTTCAGTCCAGACAACATAGCACAGGTCCACTTTCTCCTTTCCTTAAGAACACTTATATGCTCTCAAATTAACATTGGAGGCAAGTGAAGGGATGTCTGAAAGGCAGAAAGGAAGATGATAATTGTTTTGGGATTCCAAGTCTGGAAAAAAAGCACCATGACTGGGGTAATATGACTCCATCCATCAGAATGCCCTATCCTCACCTAGCAACAGGAGGTACTCCAGGTAGGCTTATTTCTCAGAGAAAATGGGAGTTCTGCCATAAACACCAGACAAGCTGCTTAGATCACTAGTAGGCCTTCTAACAGTAAGTGGTCAGAGGAGTCCCTCTCTTTCCTCACAAACCTTGAGGCAACCTTCCCAATAGGATAATTTAAATCAGGTGACCATACAAGCCCTCTCATTTGTGGAACCGCTTAATCCCTGAGACTCCTTTGCCTACCCTTCACTAGGAGAATGGGAGTAGGTAGAGGAAGTATGTAAAAGGACCCATTAGGTTAAGTGGCCGAGCCTGGAAACTGTTCTTCATCCTTCAAAGTAGGGAGAATTCCATAACAATTTCAGGTTCAGAAGCCTTTATAATTCTGAGACTCTCCATCCAGTATTGGGGGGACACTGAGGTGAGGGAACAGAAGGAACTGGCAAGAGTAATCCAGCCATATCTGGCAGACAGTGTCCTTAAGCCTACTATTACATTTCTGTCAGGAGAAACGGGGCAGCTGAGACACATGGCTAAGCAGATCCATCACACGTCTCTCATCAGGGACATTTCTTCATTTTCACCCCCACCAAGGGTGCTTGGCCTTTCATCCCCAATAAACACCTTCAGAGACCACCATCAGGGATCAAGAGATGCCCGAAAGGGATAAAAAAAAAACAAAAAAAAAAACAAGTTAACCAAAAGAAGATACTAAGACTTTGAAACTTAAACTCTCATTAGAGCCACAGCATACAAAAGTAGACCAGGATATATATGTATATTAAGTCTAATTGGAATGACTGCCTTCTAAAATTATGATTTTATGAGGAGTAGGATATCCTAACATAATAGATGAAAATGTGCAGGATACAGTTAAAATGTGTCATACCAAGAACCAAGAGACTAACACTTTGAATGAGAAAGACAATCAATTGATAGGACCACTGTAATAATTCAGATACTTGGAATTCTCTGTCATCATAAAATGCCTCAATAATCCATTATAAATCGTCTTGAAGCAAATGAAAAAAAAATAGCAAAGAAAAAAATACACAACTTTTGGTGAATGGAGATGGTAGAGATTCCTTTATAAAGCCTGGGTGTGTAGTAGGCTATTCCATTCAGGTATATGTAAGGAGAATATAAGAAGTCCACACAATGAAATTTCATAAGGCGGCATTTCTCAGAATGTACCCCAATCATTAAGCAGCACATGCCTGTAGAAGTTATGAAAAAAGAGCTAACTGGAAAATTCAAAACTTAATAATCTAAATAGAATTTAAAAATAAACATGTTCAATAGACTTGGAAGAGTGAGTATACTAAAGAATAACATCAATGAACTTTATCAACAGAATTTATGCAAACTGACCAAAAGAGAGAAAATAGACTAAAATAAGAAAGCCTCAAGAAAGAGGAGTACAACAATAAAAACCCAGCATTTGTAACACAGATGTCCAAAATGAACACAGAGTGTGAGCCTGAAAGACCACTAGAAGAAATAGTGGATTGAAAACTTCTCAAATTTGATAAAAATAGATTCAAGAACCTGAGTAAAACTCAAAGATATGAAATCCACAGCAAGACACAGCACACACTTCTCAAAACTTAAGACAAAGGAAAAATCTTGAAATCCATAAACAATTTAAATGGAAATACCAATTTGAATGTCAGCAGATTTCTCATCTGAAATTATGATATCCAGAAGAAGTAGCACAACATTTTTTTTTTTTAAGTGCTGAAATAAAAGAGCTGCCAACTGCATTTTCTATATGTGGTGAAACTAACCTTCAGAAAAGAAGATAAAATGAAAATATTCTCACAAAAAAAGAATGTCTTACCCACATACCTACCCTTTTAAGAGCGGCAAAGGGAAAGTCTTTGAACAGAAAGGAAATGATAAAAGAAAGGAAGCTGGGATATCAGGAAGAAAGAATTAGGGTGATAGAACAGATATATGGGTACAAATAGTGGTCTGTACTTTTCCTTATGTCTTTGTTCACTACATTGTGATCACACTGGCCTCATATCAGCCTCAGAAAGGTCTTTATCACTCTGCAGAGAGCTTTTACACATGACTGCTCACCATACTGGAGGACATTCTTCCTCTTTTCACACTCCCATACTTGTGCAAGATTGACCCTTTCAACTTCCAGTCAAATCCAGTGACCACTTACATACCTCAAAAGTCATTAATGCAGGCCCACCTCTTTGTTTTATTTTGAAAATTTGTTTCATTTCTTTTAATGCTGTTTTTTTTTTCTCCTCAGCAACACTTCTCATTGAAAATTATGCGTTCATTTTGTTATGTGCCTCTTTAATGTTAGTTTTCTAGCTAGACTATAAACTCGAATAGGATAGAATTATAGATTTGTTCATTTGTCTGTGCCCAAGACACAGATAAAGGACATCAGGGATGATTTTGCCTTTACGCATTTCAGTGCCCACTGTTCCTTTTCCTCCTCTTTTATAGAGCTCCTCTCTACCTCTGCTTCACTTCCTTCTCTTCCAAAATTTCTACAACCAACCAGTTTTTCTTTTAAAATTAATGTCTTCTCTACTAGTTTCTTTTTTCCTATTTGATTTTAAATTTCTTCAATTTTCCCACATAAAAGTTAAACAAAACCAACAAAATCTAAACCCCAGACTTCCCATTTCTCCAGCTTTAGGAATAACTTTATTCTTTCCTATCATAGTCAAATGCTGATAAGTAGTTTTTCATCCTTACAGAACTCAACTTTGTGGACAATCTCTTCACCTAGTTTCCAGCTCCCGATCCAACTGCAAAAATCACATAAAAACCAGCATTAGGCCCTCCCTGGTGACTCAGTGGGTTAAAGCACAGCACTAAGAAGCTAAAGCCACTTCCACATGAGTTCGATCCCCGCCTGCCCCAGAAGTGACCACATGGCGCGGCAGACCTCTCCTGACCCTCCTGCTGCTCCCCTCAGCAGTGTACTTCGACAGTCTGCCTGTTCTGCTCCCCATTCTGTCTCCCTGGCCTGTACCCCAGTTCTGTATGAATAAATAAATATTAAAAAAAAAAACAGCATTAGCCCCTCCACAGCAGTGTAGCAGGTTGAAGCACAGCACTAAGAAGCTAAAGCCACTTCAGCATGAGTTCGATCCCTGCCCCAGAGGTGATCCACAAGACACGGCAGACCTCTCCTGCTCCGCCCATTGCTCCCCTCAGCAGTGCACTTCATGATTCACCTGTTTACGCTCCCCACTTTGTCTCTCGTGAATCCTCTCACTGCCTCTACACCTCTGGCCTGTACCCCAGTTCTGTATGCATAAATGAATAATTCTTTTAAAAATCAACATTAATATACAAGTTAAAAAAAACAAAAAGAAAATTTCTTAGACCTCATTTTATAATGGGTCTAAGTAGCAGTTGCATAGCTGACCCCTTCCACCCTTTTCAAAACCAACCTACATTCCCTTATCTTTGTAGCCACTGTTTATCTTCAGTTATTGTCAGTTCACTTTCCATGACCTAATATTAAAATTTGGAGTTTCTGAAACTATGTCCTTACACCATCACCAAAATCAACATGCAAATGCCATATAGGCTTATTTCTAGTTGATACCCATACTTGGAGCAATGGATCCCTCATGAAATTTTATAGTTAGAGGGTTAAATTGTTGAATGATCTTCACCCTTCATTCCTATGTGGTCACCTTTAAATCTCTGGAATTTCTCAAGTGACAGAAATGTCTTTGTTATTTGGATCATCTTCCCAAGACTGGTATAACCTATAAGGTGATTCAAGGTGGACCAAGAGTTTGTGCCAATATGTCAACAATATGGACTGGTTATTCCAGAAGGACACAGTCATGTGATTCCAGGGTTGGGACTTTGAGCTAATTGATAATGGTCTGCTCTCTGGAGAGAGAAAGAGAACCAAACATGAGTTATGTAGCAGGTGATGCAGTTAGTCATGTCTATATTAATGAAACTTTGATAATACTCTGAATACTGACATAACAGTGGACTCTGTTGTTTGGCAGAACATTATGTACTATGACACCTTAGTATGCTGGGATGTTAAACTGTTCTGATTCCACAAGGAAAAGTCAATAAGTCCAGGATCCTTTTAGATCTTGCACCACATAGCTCTACCTTTGACTGGTCTTGATTTGAATCCATTTTCTATAATAAAATAAATTGGGCCAAAGTATTTGGCCTGGCAGTGCTTTCCTGAATTCTGTGAGATGTTTTAATGATACATTAAACTTAAAGAGGTTAATGATGGCTACTAAATTAAGTCAGTGGGTCAGAAGCAAGGAGTGGTCTGGGGAGTCCTGAACTTTGAAGTAGTATCTGAACTGCAGTAGACTTTGGAAGACTGTGCTGTTGACCTGTGATCTAAATGTGTAGAGCATCAGAAGTGATTGCATCTGGTTGAGTCTCTTTCTCCTATTTCAGATTATGTCCCTATTAGCATAACCTCTTAAATAGTTCAAAGTCACTAGTTGTTCAGCCTGTTCTAACTAAGTCCATGATCTTTTGTTCCATATCTGATTTTCTTCAGAGATCCCTCTATTATTAATTGGCTTTATTGCTTTCTGATTAATGAAAAAACACATATAAAGAAGAAATTCTTAAGTACTCCTGTTCTATGGTTTCTCTAAATATTCAGTTGACTTTTTATGTGTTGAGTGTAACCATTTATTTCAAATGTATTCACGGTAGTCATTTGTTTAAATTATCATAAAGAACACATTGTTATTATTACTCATTTTGGATTGTTCGTAGACTTCATGATAAATTTGCTTGTTCACACTTCTAATCTATATTCAATCATCAGAAATGAGTGTTTTTGAAATAAAAAAACTAATCACATCAACTCCCTTGTTTCACTGAGGCACAATAAATTCCTTGCCCTTCATTTAAAGTCCACACTATTTAAAGAGTCCAGGAAAATATTTTCTGTAACTGTTCTCTCCTGCAGCAGCTTCTTGTGTAGTATTCCCTCTTTGTAGTGCCTTCTTTCTGCTTTTTCAGTTACCTCCTGGGAAGCTTTTAGATTTATTCTGAGGCAAAATTTACTCAAAGAAACTTTATATGACCCCAGAAACTGATGGTCTCATAACACAAATGTATTGGTTACCTGGCTCTTAGCAAGGCTCTTATACTTAATTATTTTATTATTTAGCTAATATCTCCCTCAGCTCAATGTGATTTCCACAAGAGCTGAGATCATATTTATTTTCCTCAACATTTTACCTCCAGTTCTTGGTACTTAGCAAGTTCTTAATATTTGAGTAATGATTTGTTCAATAATTTAACATATTTGACATAGGCAAATACATATATAAGCCTATTTTTGACAAGGTTTTTTTTAATTACCAAAAGCTTGATTTTTCCCCCCTATATTATCAGGCTACATATTGAATTGGCAAACAGTATTGTTCAGTAAAGAAACATCTTTTAACATTCTAAGAAGAAAATCATAATGTTAGAAACAGAAATGATGAGTTTCTATAAAGATGGATATGATACAAGATTTCATTCTGTGAAAAGTTCAAATATCGGCCCAACACCCTTCTATATGATTGAAGTCACCTTGTCTTTTAAAAGTTAAGCACTTTATGCCAGTCATATTTGATGCATTCAAAGACAACTTAGTATATCCTTCTCCACATGCATGGGATTTCTTGGAGGTGTGACATTTAACCTCAATACCTGTTTCCACATTGATAATGTTTCTGAATTCTCCATTTCTACTTTCATTATTAGCCTTTTCATAGGCTATTTTCATTCCATAGTGTTTTACCTCCACACGGGAATGAAAGGAAATATTTCTCTATGAATCTTTTAACACTGAGAGAGCAAATGTATATATTAACTGATTTACTTAAATAACGGTTTGTGGCAGATATTACAAATTCTTTTATACTGAGCACTGCCACTTGTAGCATCATATAGAACACAGCTAGTTGTTTGCCTTTCTCACTCTGTTCCATGCTCCTGTCCCTTACTAAACTCTCCTTAGCTTATATACTTCCCCTGCACAAATTCATATTATTCTCATGTAGTTTGCTATCAGGCTCTATTCATTTCAGGCTCTCCTCTGTGAACTCAGCCATTGTCCTAACATGTCTTACCCATTCAACTTATTTTACTTTTAAGAGAGTGTCCTCATCTGCAAAAGAATTATGGAATTAGGAATGTTTGGTACTTCTATGCAATCATTAACTCTTAAAGGAGAAGTTAATGCTGAAGTCAAAGAAACCTAGAAAAAAGGTATTTGACATGACTGATTTTCATTTAAAACAGCATGAAATGAAATAGCCTAACATATACAATATAGCTTAGTATCCAGTTCTGCTTTCCTGACCTTGCTAAATTATATAAGGGTTTATCTTACCCCCTAAATTTAAATGAACATAGGTTTGCTTTAGCAAAATAGCATAGACTAGATGACTTATGCACAACAGACATTTATTTCTCCAAGTTTTAGAGGTTCGGAAGCCCAAGGTCCAGTTACCAGCAGATATAGTATCTGGTGAGATTTTTTTCCCCCGGTTCATAGAGAGCCATGTTCTCACTGTGTGTTAGCAAGGCAGAGGGATCCGAGGTTCTTTGTGGTTGCTGTTATATAGCACTGATACTACCAGCACCTAACAATTCCACCTGTAGGCATGACAACACTGGGGATCAACTTCAACCTCTGAAATTTGAGGGGACATAAACATTTAGTCTGAAGGATCATTATGTACCTCCATGTACATCATAAACAGTTATTAAATTGATAAACACAGACCCACTTTGAAATGGTATTAATACATATTGGCAATGTCACTTCTTAGAAAAAGAAAAATGCCATAAGCTAATAGATGTGTTATTCTTATTTCTAGATCACTCATTAAATTATTTTAGCTCTTAATGCAAAGTTAATTTTGGAGCACTATAGACAAAGTAGTTACCTTTAGAAAAGAGGCCCAAGCACACACAATAATTGTATCCCAGAAGATTAAATTTAAGTTGTTGCTGAAAGATTTAAAGCTTGCAGGAATTCCTAATTCCAGACTATTCTTCCTATAGGGCTTTTAGTCTTTTGACATTAATATTGATAGGTATTTTAGTGACAGAAATATTTTCAATCTAAGCTCAATAAAAGTGGTACTATATCAATGTGTATACTTGGCTAAATTTGTCATATTAAATCACTTTTAGATTTAGAAACATGTATTTAAATATCTCAATTTTGGAGAGGCTTTTATCACTTCTTTAAATGTGTAATATCCTTAAAATAAAGAATAAGATAGAAGTAAATAAAAATAAAACCAGTTTTTTCTGTTTTAATAACTGACAAGTCTATTATAATATACAGAAACTTGTGTGAATGATCTTCAGATGTTTGACATTCAGTAGAATAATTTACATCAGATTCTAGAGAAGCTGCCAGTAAGGAAAAGAACAAAAGAAGAAAACTGAAGGTCTTTTCCAAATAGTACAGAAAAAGTAAAGAATGCTGACTAATGAGACAGGACATTATCCTTGAAAGGCAGTTTGAATGATGTATGAAAAGCCTTGAAAAATATACATATATACCAGTCTAGCAATTCCACTTTTAAACGTTGCAATTTTATTCTAAAATGTAAACATCAGGAAGGGTCAGAGATTTGTGCATGAGCCTCTTAATTATAATATAAAAATTAATTCAAATGTTCAAGAATAGATTGTAGAAATTAAATGACAATCTAATGTGAAAAGAAATAAATACAATCAGATATTAAGAAAATGCTCAATTCAGTCAGTAGAATAGATAGGACAACAGTTGTATCTGCATGCATGTGTACATATGTGTATTACGTATTATCTCACTTTGTAACTGAATATGATTATCAGATATTTTTTTTTTAAAGATTTATTTATTTGTGCATACAGAATTGGGGTACAGGCCAGAGACTCAGGGGTTGCGAAAGACTTCACAAGAGACAGAGCAGGAGCAGAACAGGCAGATCGACGAAGTACACTGCTGAGGGGAGCAGCGGGCGGGTCAGGAGAGGTCTGCCACGCCATGTGGTCACCTCCGGGGCAGGAGGCAGGCGGGAATCGAACTCATGCGGAAGTAGCTTTAGATTCTCAGTGCTGTGCTTTAACCCGCTGCGCCACCAGGGAGGGCCCATTATCAGATATTTTTAAGGGAGAAAAATAAAGCAAGCAGAGCTAGCAAGAGACCCTTGATAACACAGATATTAGTAAGACACACATCAAGCTAAGTTTTGTTATCTGAAGGAAAGTCCATTTTAATGTGCCCTTTGTGAAAGGAGATAGAGAGAGTGTGTGTGTGTGTGTGTGTGTGTGTGTGTGTGTGTGAGCTATACTATAACATCACTTCACAGTGTGGCAGCTTAATAGGCTATCATATTTTTCTGTATATTCTGTTAGTTGATAAATGCAATTACTGGTTGATATTTTAATATAAATTATATTTAAAAAATAGGATATCCAAACTGAGAAAATATTCTCTTATTTCTATCATTAATGTAAAGCTGCATGACAATTTAATATTTATAAAGCAGCTACTATACAATAGGAAATACAGAGACTTTATATGTGTGTCTGTGTGTATGTGTGTGTGTAATAAGTTGGGCAAATATATGTATAAACATATATTAGATGCATGCTCTGTGTGTATACCCACATGTACATTCTTTATGTGGTGTGTGTGTGTGTGTGTGTGTATTACTGATACTGTTTCTCAGTATCCAAACGTTTTTATTACAAAATACATGAAACACATTCATCATTTACCTTATCTCTTTTAAACACCAAAATAATGCTAAAATGAAAATGTTATTACTTCTGTTTAATATAATATTTATTAAATTTTATCCTGTATTAATTCTAATCTTCATAAAATAATAAAAGAGAAATAAAATTATCATAGCGGCATAGATATAGAAACTGAAGCTCAGAAAATTTCAAAAATTGCCCATAGCCATACATCTCTAATTGTAATCAAGCATTTGAGCCAGGATTTCTCTGACTTTGTACTGAATATGATTATCAAATATTTTGCAGAGAGGAAAAATAAAGCAAATAGAATTAGCAAGAGACCCATGATCACACAGAGATTCACAAGACAGAAATCAAGCAATTTTTGCTATCAGAAAGCAGTCTATTTTAGTGAATGGAGATAGAAGGGATCTAAACGAGGGCCTCCCTGGTGGCCAGGGTTAATCTCAGTGTTATTACCCCTGTGGCTCCCGTTAGCTCCTGGCCTGGCCTGGAAGCTAAACTTCAAGGTGCAGCAAGCTCTTATCCTGCACACTGCTCCCCTTCACAGTGTATCACAGTAGATCTGCTTGTTTTGGTCCCCACTGTGATAGATCAAAAGGACAAATAGGAGTATAGTTAAGCTCATAACGAATCTAGTTTTATCATTACCAGTCAAGTGTATCTTTGTCTCTCTCTCTCTCTCTTTTTTTTTTTTAAGATTTATTTATTTGTACATACAGAACTGGGGTACAGGCCAGAGGCTCAGGGGCGGTGAGAGGCTTCACCAGAGACGAACTGGGGAACAGAACAGGCAGATTGACGAAGTACACTGCTGAGGGGAGCAGCGGGTGGGTCAGGAGAGGTCTGCCACGCCATGTGGTCACCTCCGGGGCAGGCGGGAATTGAACTCATGCGGAAGCGGCTTTAGATTCTCAGTGCTGTGCTTTAACCCGCTGTGCCACCAGGGAGGGCCGTATCTTTGTCTCTTAATACCATTTTCCTGCTTTGTAAAATAATGCTGATTTTTAAAAGTGAGAGAATGTAGAAATATGCAAAAAGCACAGGTGACAGGCACAGAGGAAACAAAGAGTAAAAATGTATTTCTTCCTATGCATTCTCTTAAATGCGCAAGCATCATTCCCCTTTATCTGTCTTTCCATATCTGATTCCTACTTACCCATCAATGCTCTTCTTAAATCCCTTCTTCAGAATATGTTTCTGTATTTTGGAAGTGATCTCATTTGCTGCTGAATTCTGAAAGTCATTTTCTCTACCTCCTTTATAGTAACCATAACATTTTTACTTTGTATTAGAGTCAGATTTGATACATGTTTTATCCTTCTACTTAGCTGTATGCTCCTCCAAGAAAATTCAGTCCTGTTTAAAATTCATTGAGCACCTCTAAATGGCCAGGATTCATATGAGTCATTAGAGAGTCAAAAAAAAAAAAAAAATTGAATTCCTGCTATGATCACCTCACTATCTGGTAAAAGACTTCAAAATAGCTCATGCCCCCAATAAGTGTTAGCAATAAGAAGTCATTGCAGTGCTACTCTGCAGATGACCAAAGATATGAATACAAGGATATGTATTCATTGTAATGAGCTATGCACATTTTTATCCAATGATTGTTGAATGATAATGTCATTTTTAAAAATATCTTTTCAAATATGTATGTCTGTATTTGTGAGTGCATTGTGTCTAAAACATATCTCTGACTAGAAGCTTTTCCCAATAGTTCATTTATGCAGTCTTGGCTACTTTGAAAGAAGCAAGAAAAAGAACCTAAGACATTACCTATTATTTCAATAGATTTAAAACAATAAGATTTTTGTTGTTGACACCTTAAAAGATAACTAAAGACATTTTCGTTAGTGTTTGGAATTTAGTCTTTTGGACAAACTTACATCAGATTTATTTCTATATTGAAAATGTGTTTGTTGGTATAATAAATCGAGATTGTTAAATATAGCCACGACTGAAATCAAAACCTGAATGACACCAATTATAAAATGCTTTAGCATACTTGGTATTATGTTAAGTCACTTACTACATATCATCTTGTTTACTTTTTCGTAAATCTTTAAAAGAGTGTCATTAGATTACATAGACAAAATTAAACCTAGAGAAATGAAATTCATTGTACTTAATGCCATCTGATTTCAGTGACTAGATACTTAATTCAAGCAACATATGAGTTTCCTTATAAATTAAAAAAATAAATAAATGAAAAGCTAATTATATACAATCTGAAGAAAAACAAGGACTTATTCTATTTAGAAGACTTGTTGAAGTGATTGAATGTGTCAAATTGTATGAAAGCTCTTGAACACCTGGTTGATAATAATCTAATTGTAGAAAAATTAAAAATAATCTAATTGTAGCAAGTAGCATGTGAGCCATTAGAATCAACCCTTGTAATTTAGTTCTATCTTTCAGGTTGCCAACAAGTAAACTAACCAATGAGAATACTCATTAACTTAGTTCAAACAATTGGTAGCAATACTTGTAAGAGCTATATGTTTTTTTCATAATCTAGACTTTGCAATAGTAAAGGCACTGTGGAAAAAAACTAAATGAGGTTCAATTGAAAGAGATAGCGATTACAAAAATTAGATCTCTAAAGAATGGTGTAAAAATATTTAGCATTCAGACAAAAAAATGCAATTTAATAACTCTCCTTAAAAGTTTAATATGATATGTAACATGACATAACTTTCATTGAGAATGAAAAACTGTATTTGAATTGGGCAAGAACTCTTTAGTTAAATATAAAATCCTGTTTTGCTGAAATTAAAGTAGTGAAGTAGGGAAGGTCTTAGAAACACACTTTTAGGGCTCTAAAAATCAAATGGATAGTGATCACCCTGAGATGAATTAGGCTCGGTGCAATGCACACAGTGAAATAAATATGAGGCCATCTGAAGCTCAATATCTAGTGATTTGTATTCTGCCAATGTACAGAATGGTCTTAATTCTTAGATCCATTATATTGAAAAGCTTGTATTTTGTATAATTAAAAGAAATATTTTTTTTGAAAATGCAAGCATTTTAAATAAAACATTCAGCTTTACGTTTCTAATATTGTTTCAGTTGAAATGATTGCTACATAATTCCTACAATGATTATATTTTACTGTTGCTTAAATTCAGTCATAATTGTAATTATAGAGCCTAATGCATTTTACGGACATTGCCTCATTAATTCTACCACCTTCTTTTTAAGGTAGGTATCATGCTCTTCATTATACAGATGGAGAATTGAGGCACAGAGAAGTTAATTGATTTGCTCAAGGTTACACAGCAAATAAGTGACAAGGCTATGACTTCTGACTCACCATCTAAAGTCTTGCTTGCCAGGCTCTCAGCTTTTTTCCATTGGGGAAAAATAATCCATTCATTTTTATCAAAGTTCAACTCCAAGCTGCTAAATTCCTTGGGGCAAAGTTGCATACTGTAATTTCACACCATGGCTTTGGCACACTGTCAATTTACACAGAGGAGATCTCATATTGAGCTCCAAGGTTACTAATAAAAATAGAGAAGAAAAGAGGTTTAAAAATGACTCACTGAGATGTCTCTGAGTTTGTGCTGCTAAGTGGCCACACTGTCCTCAACCAAGAAGCTGCATTAAAAACCTGCAAATGTCAGGTACCAAATTCTAATGATTGTAAATGTTTTGTAAACATTTTAAAGGTGATGCAACAAAAGGCTTCACTAGGTCATAGTAAAAAGCGTTGTACAGATGTGCCTCATTTATTTATGCATGCCTGTTTTTATTGATTTGTCTCAGACACACCACCTCTTTTATCTAGTCTTTCAGAAATGGTCATAAATAAGCACCTTCACCCAAACAAGACAAATAACCAGCATGTTAAAAAGTTATCACTTTAAAACAACAGCACAACATTACGTGAACCCACTATCTAATCTGCACAATAAATCACTCATTGTGTCCAGAAGGAAGATATTCTGGACACAAAGGTTGTCTGATTGTGTGATACCTCAGTATCCTATCTAAGTGAGCAGCACAGAATACCATTTTCTCCGTGGCCGAAGATGCAATGACAGTGTTCAGCAGCCCATTTGTACTGCTTAACCCAAAATGGGAGGAATTCAGAGAAGTGCCGAAATGTAGCTTTCTTCATTCCAAAGTGGTCTCAGAAGAATATTGCCATTAATGATTTTTTTCCTGTGAACTGAATGCTGTAGAAATTCTTAGCTGATCCAATGTCTTATAGACACTGTAAAGTGTTAGTAAAATGAAACAACAATAGCAGAAATCCTTTCCTATTAAACAGTATTGATGTTTAATTAGAGAATGGTCTTCTCCATGTTGTTCTCATAGATACCCAGTTAGTTAAAATTTTAGTTCATTACCATAGGCACTGAAGAACAAATGCTCATCTGTATACCAAATTCACAAAATTGATTATGATTTACTGTTCAGAGAGATTTGATCAACTCTTACCTTGCAAGGCATAGATCTACCTGGCCCTTACTGTGAGGTAAATGATGTTTGTTCTCTATCTCTTTAAAAAAGAGTTAGAAACAAGCAAGCATTGTTTCTCAATAGTCTCCTCTCTGAAAGTAAACTCAAGTGAGAGTGAGAATCGTTTTATTTTTGTTCACTAATGAATATCAAAGGCCAAGAACAAACATTTCAAAAGACATTTACCAGTGGAATAAATAAAGTGGAATGAATTAGTTGTTAAAAAACAAAGGCATGCCAGTGTGTGTGTGCATAGCTCAGAAAAGTATTTTACATTCTTTTTACAAATGGAATTTGTCATGCTTTTAAGTTTTCTAGAGGAGAATCATCTCCAAAGTTGGGCCTGCTTATCATCTAAAAATTCTAAATGTCACAGTGGTTAAGAGTCACAAAAGCTGAATTATAATCACAATTTGAACTCTTTATAACTAGGTAACATGTAATTGTGCACAGGTTATTAGACCTCTTAGTGATCCAGTTTCTTCTCAGATATTAGAATGACTGTATGATTGCTGTGAGGATTAAATGAGTTAATATATAGAGAATTTACAAACTGTCTTTTAAAAATTTTTAATTTGGGCCTTCTATGCTGGGGCAGCAGGTTAAAGCACCAAGAAGCTGAAGCCACTTTAGCATGAGTTTGATCTCTGCCCCAGAAATGATCCACATGGTATGGCAGACCTCTCCTGACCTGCCTACTGCTCCCCTCAGCAGTATATTTTGTGAATCTGCCTGTTCTGCTCCCCACTCTGTCTCTGGTGAATCCTCTCACTGCCTCTGCACCTCTGGTCTGCACCCCATTTCTGTAGGTATAAGTAAATAAATATTTAAAAAAATAAATTTAACACAATGTAATCTATCATTTATAATATAGAGAACCTTGTCCGTTACTCCTATATATAATGTCATTGTCATAATTTGATTTTTATTATTGTTAATTTTCATCTCCATAGAAAGTATTAACAGAAAGTATATAACTATCCTTTGAAGTTTCTCCTGTGACCTCCTCTTTACCCCCACAATAATTGCAAACAAACAAACAAAAAACTATCAAATATAGGAATTAAACTAATGTAAACATTTTATTGATACCTAAAGTCTGAGTGTATAAAGTGTGAATGACCTTATAACCTCACTACCTAGGTTGCTGCTTTCCTAATTTCAAAACTTTATCACTCTCATAGTTGGTGAACCCTTTTGTCACTATATGTCATGTAATTTGACACATAGTTCTTTACACTTTACCTGTAGAAGATATCCTACTTAACATGATTTTCTCATTACTTCTCTCCTTTGTCCAAACTGTACTGCAACAGCCATTTAACTAACCTCTCTGCTTCTACTCTTACATCCCTTACAATTCATTCCCCCCAGATATTAAAAATGACCCTCCTTCATTAAAAGATGGCAAATTGGTCCCCTTCATGTTTAAAATAAATCTCAAACTTGTTATTCTAGGGTAGAGAGTCCAACAAGTTCACCTTTAATTTTTATCACGGCTAAATTCTGAGTCAATCATATTGACTTCCTCATTATCCTTTGACAATTGTATTTCTTTCCAGGGATTTAGGATTTGTTCTTTAAACCTAAAATATTTTCTCCTATCATCTCCATGTATGGCTACATCATCATTCCATGAAGATGTCTTCCTTGAATATGTCTTCTGAAATTATCTGTACTAAAGTAATCTCCACAAACCCTATTTCTCATTATGTTCTCAGTTTTAGTCATTAACTTTATTATTTTTTAAAGATTTATTTATTTATGCACATAGAACTGGAGTATAGGCCAGAGGTTAAGGGGTGGATTCACCAGAGACAGAGTGGGAAGCAGAACAGGCTGACTGATGAAGTATACTGCTGAGGGGAGCAACGGGTGGGTCAGGAGAGGTCTGCCATGCCATGTGGGTCACCTCCGAGGCAGGGATCAAACTCATGCTGAAGTGAATTTAGCTTCTTAGTGCTGTGCTTTAACCCACTGCATCACCAGGGAGGGCTATGTTTATTAAAATTTTTAATCAACTTGAATGTAGATCAGACTTTTTATCTGCCATAGTCACTACTTGTATATTTATCCCTCTGATCAGTTATCCATCTGAATTTATGGAGTCTCTCCAGTACAACATGATAAGGCATTTTCAGACACTAGCAGTGTCCAAGAATTCAACTCAGTTTGGATACTATTTACCTGGTGATAGTATCAAATTTCACAGGTTGAGGAGTCAGTCTCTTAAAACTGTTTTCCACCTCACCAGGCTACCATATAGGCTTCTAACCAGCAGGCTACAGACTGAAGATTCCCATAAACTTCACCTCTGACTTCAGGTACTAGTTAGAATCCTAGATAGTTGGTTAACTGTGGTTCTGACCTATTGGCTATAAATCAGAAGTGCCAGAACATCTTCCTCAGGTTTGATTAATTCGATAGAGTGATCCCCAGAATTCAGGAATTTTATTCATTAGATCATGCATTTATTAAAAGGATGTTAGATGGTACAGTTCACCAGCCATAAGAAGGAAAACAGGCCAAGGTATGGAGCAAAGGCCTAGAGCTTCCCTGTCTCCTACAGGTATGTCATTCTCTGCAAATTACATAAATTCTCCAACCTTGGAAATAATCTGAAGCCCCATCGTCTGTAAACTCCATAGCCATTGGTATTTGAACTCAACCTGCAGCTCTTCTCCCCTTCCTCAATAGCAAGTGGGTGGGACTAGAAGTTCCAACCCTCTAATCTCTTGTTGATTCCCTTGGAAAACAACTCCTAGACTTAGGTGCTTCCCCCAAATTGTCAAACTACCTTAATAAGAGGCATTACTATCACTATTAACACTAAGGACATTCTTAGTATTTTGGGAGCTATGAAACAGGAACTGTGGATGAGGAGTTGGAAATGTATCGTGAAACATACACAAAGGTCCTCCCTGGTGATGCAGCGGGTTAAAGTGCAGCACTGCAAGTCCCCTTCAGCCTGAGTTTTATTCCCAGCATGCCCTGTAGGTGATCTGTATGGTGCAGCAGACCTCTCCTCTCTCATCTGCTGCTCCCCTCAGCCGTGTATTTCATAGCTCTGCCTGTTCTACTCCCCACTCTGCCTCTGGTGAATTCTCTCACCTCTGGCCCGTACTCAGCTCTGTATGCATAAATAAATAAACCTTAAAAAAAAAAAAAAGGAAACACAATGTATCTCTATAGATGCACTTTTTTTCATCTAATGAATGTGTATGTGTGTGTGTGTTTGTGTCTGTATGGATTCATTCCATTACTCTATTCCTAGATTATTATTGCCAAGTAACTTGTTCTTACTATATATAGAGAGTAAAATTGTATTGATTTATGCATACAGAACTGGGGTACAGGCCAGAAATGCAGGGGTGGTGAGAGAATTCTCTAGAGACAGAGAGGGGAGCACAACAGGCAGACTCCTGCTGCACCACCAGGGAGGCCCCTCTTACTATATATTTTTGACATAGAAAATTAAGATAGAAATGAATACAGAAAATCAAGAATCATGCTATGTTAAAGATCAATACATAAACTACCTTGTTTTAAAGATAGAACAGTGAAGTGTTTGCCCAAAATAACAAGTAGTTAACATTCTTTGTGCGTCAAAAATCCTGGTCTTCTGGTATATAGACAATCACCATTTCCACTAGCATCTCTACTTCACCAAGCCATACATGTTAGGATGGAGCCACAAAAGCCTATCTAGCAAACCATGCAGTTGCCATAAAAGGAGAGAAAAATAAAGCCCACTAGGGATTGACTGGTTATGTGTTCAAAACCTAACCTGCCTTGGAAGTCCCAATGCATCTATATACTCTGTCTTATTCAAACTCTCACAAGGATATTTTTTTCTGGATTCAGATTCTATACATTTTTTGAGTGCCTGGGAATACAGTGAAAAAAAGAAAAATGTATAGAATAATAAAATGTTTATAATAAACAATAAAAAGTAGAATATAGTATTTTACATTAATATAATTGTTCTGGTAAAAATAAACAGGAAAGGAGACTAAAAGGGACTGGAATGGAGCATGTGGACAGCTTTAAATGATAGAAGCAAAACCTGAAAAAGGTACTGTGAAAGAACTTTTTGACATTTTCAATATTTTTAAATAAAGGTATAAATTCACTATTAGTTGTTACCACTACTGTAGAGTCACCTTAATATGTTATTTCCAAATATGTTAGAGAAGCTTTCCTTGTATCACATTATATTGTTAGTAGCACAGTGTTAAACTGAGTAAAAGCTTTATTAGTCAAGTTAATGATTGAGTACTGGTTGCTTTCCCATGTTTCATTCTAATTCACATGAAATTTAGATGGCTAAAATTCAATCTTTAATGCAAGTATTTTAGATTTGGCTTGACAACATCCTTTTCCTCTCTCTAAAGACGGTCCCATCCCAGTCCCTGCCTGGCCAGTCAATTTCACATATGTTCTATTTACCTGATAAAGTCCTATAAAATATCTTAATGGCACAGGATGGTGAAAATATAAGATTGTGATGTGACAGAAGTTACAGTGTTGATGAAATATACTTAAAAATTATTTTGGCTACCTCATATAGCTTTTTAAAAAGTGACAGTCTAATGGTGAAATAAACAAACACCAATTTAAGTCAAAACTTTTAATTTTAACTTTTAAAAAAACTGTATCAGCTACTTCCAAAAAGGTAGCTCATTCTGTCTTCTGTCTTGTAGTATATTCAGTATGCATCAGGATGATATCCCATGAGGATTTTCAGGATTATTCACTCTTTGAATAATAGCTTGTACGTGGGCTTCAAAGAAATGCAGTAGGAGTGGGAAGAAAACATTTTCATTTCTAAAGGAATGTTCTGAACTTCCCAGGGGACACTGAGAAAAGATTTTGTTGAACTGAGGGACACCTGTCAGCCACTTAAGGGGCACAGTGCATTCACAGTAAAAACCATTTTCTCTCCTTCCCATATCCCAGTTTTATGTATGAGAACAACTTGGTATTCAAATAATGCATAATCTCACTTACAGTACAGGGAATTCATTAATGGGTAATGCAGAGAAAAAGTGATACAATGTCATCCACAGAAAAAGCAAAGCGCTCCCTTGTGGCAGGATAAGGTTTCATTCAGTCTGATCTGAATTGAAAGAGTTTTGAGCCCTTTCTATGCTTAGAGACAGTTTGGCTTTTCAACAAGCTGCTAAAGAAATGTTGAGCTTTGAAAATAGCAAATATATTTTGATCTGCATTAAATTCAGGGCACTCCTCTTCTGCTGCTCACTTACCATGAGTCTGGCAATACCTTTCCTGGCCAACAAAAGTGGGTTTAACTCTATGGGAAGAAGATGGCTTGAGTATGTAATCACAATGCACTTGAGTAACTCAATGCTCTTGGGTTAGATAGAAGAATGTGTGTGTGTATGTGTGTGATTTGAGTAAGTACTCTCCCTTTGTTTCCACTTAAGATTTTGCAAAATTTAAAACATGAATCAAATAGCATAAGCATATAATGTACTTTTATCCTACATATAAAATAAAAGTGAATGGAAAAAAGATGATAGAATTTTTTGAATGTTTTCTTATATAAATAATTGATATTAAAACCAGGCACTTGAGAATTCTTCTTGTCTTCTGTCATAGTTAAGTAGAAACATGGGGGAGTGAAAACTGAAGTCCTTACAAGTCTTATGATTCTCAGAGTTTTTTAAAATACTTTTCATATAGGTAATGGATGACATTTATAACAAAAGCTATTTTATTCATACATGCAGTCTTCTACTCTCAGAGATTTTCTTTCCTAAATGCATTGATAATCGTTCCTTCTAAAGGGTACAGATTTTGAACACTGGTAACTTTATTCACTGATTAAATGAGTGAATCTTATTAACACCCAGACATTAAAATTTTCTCTAATTTGTCAAGAATTCATAAATTCATAGAGTCATTTATTTATTCATTGAATTTAACAATGATTTCACCAACTCATTGAATGTGCTATTGAGCTAAGTAAGGCAGCCATAGAAACTTGGTAGAGATTTAAAGAACATGATCTAGGAAGACTGGCTTGAGAAGAAAGACAGCTACTACAAGAAAATAAGAAAAGTACATTGTGTCCTGCACTCAGGTAGAGCTGATAGTGACTGTGTCTAGAGTAATGACAATGGAGATAAAAGATAGTGAATGGACAGAAGTAAGATTGATAGACTGGACAGAGGGGAAAGGTGTCATGTTATTAAGAACACCTCTTGGAGAGGGCAATTTACTGAGATAGGTTAACTGAGGGGAAATTTGTGGGAATATAAACTCAGTCTTGGACACCTTGACTTTCTGTGACATGTTATGTGAATGGAAAGGTATATTTAAAAATTAGATATACGATTCTAATACTTGATGTCAGTGACTATGTGAAGGCTATGTCTTTTTGATTCTTTTAGATATATTTTGTACCTGAAGTTAATAAAATGAATAGACCATATTAAGAAGAATTATGAAAATGGCAAAACAATAATTTTAAAACTAAACCCATGGGACTTCAACCTATAATTATCACGTAAAAAAGGTTAAGTTAGATGTATAAACCAAAAGTAGTCAAAAAGGTGAGATAGAAAGACAGAAGTGTCATATTGTTTTCTGCATAAGGAAATGCTTAAAGAAAAAAAAAATGTCTTTTAGAGAGTGTCCAATGAGCTGAAGAAACTAAACAAATAAAGTAAAATAAATAATTGAGCCTGCATTGAAATAAACAAGGAGATCTGAAAGAACAAAGTTTTCTCTTGATAAGTTAATGCACAGCAGGGATGACAGCTTCTGAAGAAACTGCTTCAAAGAACTTAAATAGGGAAGGGAATTTATAGGGTTTTTGCAGATGGAGCCATGATAAGGACAAGTAGGAGTGATTTTGGGAAAATAACATGCAACACTTTAAGCATTCTGACATGCAAGCTTCAGCAAAGTAGGACACCATTTGGTGAGAGCAAGAACAAAAGGACCCCTGCAGGTTTCTTGAGAAAGGTACAGGTTGTTATTTGTAGTAAATATGCTTTAACTTTGGGTTGGAGAAGAATTTTCCATCTGGGGCAAATGAGGCCTAGAAAAGTGATAGAAGAATAAATAGGTACAAGTGAATTCAGGAAAATACATGCTTTCATTTGAAATATATTAACTGAATATATTAACACAGATATCATTTACAACTTTACCAGAAAGGGAAAAAAAGCAGATTGGAACATTTGGGAAGCAAATTAAGTAAAAGGGTTTTATTGGGAGTTTGGAAAACTTTTTTTTTTTTTGATAATGTTATCTCTAAATAAAAGATGAGCAAAAATAAAGCTCTGTGGGTTAGATGGGAGAATGGGCATGTATGTTTGATTTGTTTTATTTTCTTGTTTATTCCTCACTTATAATTTTACTATCAGTGTTTCAATGTGTTGTTTATGTATTTTATTATATTTATTAATGTGATAAAGTAGAATTTATGAATGGAAAAGACCCAGTAGAGAAAATAATTGTTGAAAATAGATGAAAGTTAGAAAATCAGCAATACAAGATTTTATAACCAACCAGTTGAGTTCTCTTACCTGCCTGACACTCCAACAAACCCAAAAACAATTGAAATGATGATTCTGGTCACAGATACTTACTTGTTGGTCAGAGAATGGAGAAGAGTGCTCTGCTCTCAAACTTTCTTCCCAAATTGGGGAGAAGCAGGAACTTCTATAGGGGAATACTAAGGAGGGGAAGAGGCTAACGAACCAACAGAATGTCAGAAAATAAGTTACACATTTCCGAGAATTATATTCAAGCTACTTCTTCCAAATTTGATTTTGAGCAGTTGTGTATGACTTTTTTCTGTAGTAGTGAGCCTCAGGCTTTGGTTTGGCCTTTATAATACTTCTACGTCTACCTAGGTCTCAAGGCACCTGTCTTTTATTTTATTTATTTATCTATTTTATTTATTTTTTTGTGATTTAGTCTGCAAGCAAAGATAGGCAGTATAAAGACAAAGAACTTCTATGAGAAAAAATAAACAAGAATATGGCAAGGCTGAAGAAATTATTATTATTATTTTTTAGCCTTGTGTCATGTGATAGAGAGGTGAGAGAGGGAAAACACAGATAAAATATCTAGACTTTAAGGGGGCACATTTTTCTGTTTGTATCATAATAGGAGGCTGATCGTAAATACAAAATGATTTTAAAATTGACTTCTAAAAGGATAGTAGATTCCTTTTCCTCTTCTATCTTGTCATGATAAAGCAAAAATCATCTGACAAGAGTGGGAATAAGAAAGATAAAATATATGACAAAGTTGTAAAAAGTTTTATGACATTATTCAGGTGAATAGAGTTCAAAAGCTGGCATAAGGGTCTCTCTGGTGGCTCGAGGGATCAAGTCCCAGCACCATGAAGCTGTTGGCAGCCACTGCAGCATGAGTTTGATCCCAGTCAAGGAGCTGGCCTACATGGCGCAGCAGACCTCTCATGTTGTGCTGCTCCCCTCAGCAGTGTATTTCAGTCATTTATCCTAGTCTGCTCCTGATTCTGTCTCCAGTCCCCTGTACCCCTGGCCTACACCCCAGCTGTTTTATGCATGAATAAATGTAATCAACTCTAAATAAAATACTGGCATAAAAAGTAAAATTGATTGAAAGTAACGAACCCAGTGAGTTAATCACCATTTATTGTTATGGACCCAAGTGTTCAAGCAAAATGTATTTGTCCCAAATTTATCCAGTTATTTGGTTTAGTTGTTAAAAGTGGATGGCTGAATTTATCAATGAGTTGATTTTTGCCAACAAGATATAGGTACTACTTTCTTCTGTAAGTTGGAGTATCCCTCCAGCTAAAGTACAAATTAACCTTTCAAAAAAGCTGGTTCTTTGTTTGGTAAGAAGTATAAGAATTCCAAAATGAATAAAAGTGAAAATATGTAAAAGTATAAAAAAATGAAGATAAAAAACTAGTGTTGTTTCTGTGAAGGATAACTAAAGTGAAAAGAATGGGAAACAATACTTTTTGAAAGTATAGGTTGAAAAAACTATGTCAAGTGCACTCCCCTTTATCAATCTATTGTAATTTTGCATATTAATTGAAATTTCGAGTTATTGTCAATGGTTGGTAAACAGTATCTCATGAGTTAAATCTTATCTGTCAACTATATTTGTAAATAAAACTTTATTGTAGCACATCTATATCTATCTATGTGTCTGCTCTTTATGGCTGATCCATATTCCCATTCTAGAGTTTGAAAAGTGTCTCTAAAAATCATATGTCAACTGGAAATGGATGCACATTGTCTGATGCATACCATGTGGATCACCTCTGGGGTGGGGGAATCCAACTCACACCAAAGAGGCTGTGTCTAGCATCCTACCCCATTGCACCACTAGGGAAGGCCTCACTCTGTAAATAAGTTTAACCCAACTAAAACACAGAATTTTTCCTAAACACAAAATATTTTATAGTCAATGAAATAGATAAGGCCTTTATGCTTAACAAGCTTATATTTTAAAAGATCAGAAAATTCAGCAGGTGCAACAGATGATTATATTAAATATTAAAATTAAATATCTATGAGAGAACAAGATATTTTAGGTTGAGTTTAAGAGTGGTTCACCTGCATGAAAAGATATTCCAGTATTCTACAATTCATTCCAGGCAGAGGAACTAACTAAATAAAAGATCTTAAAACTAAAGTAAGCTTGATATATACAAGAAACAGCAAGTAGATATGTTTCCTGGAATCATCAGACGAGTGGAAGAATACCTTCAGAATAGCTTAAGTCAGATAAATAAATGTCAGACCATTTAAAACTGTGAAATTGGTATAGCTGACTGAGTTCTATTTCATTAAAATGGAAGGCCCCTGAATTATTTAAAGTAAGTAAGTGAAGTGGTCTGATTTCATTTGGAGTAAATCACTTTAGCTGTTCGTAAGTTTGGGAGATGGGGGTGCGGTTTAGTAGAGGATAGATTGTAAGCACCAAGAGTAGAAGCAGGACACAAATTGGAAGCTATATTAATATTCAGGACTAGAGTTGACAGTGCTGTGGATGTAGGTGAATGAAATTGAATGGACTCTTAGATTTTCTTAATGAAACAGAGGTAACAAGATCTCCTAATGGAATGAAGTTGGGTTGAGAAACACACATGAAAAGGGCTAAACTTTTTACCATGGAGCAATTTAGTGCATATCAGGATAGAACTGCTTACATTAATATTAGTTTAAAAAAAATAGAAGGCAAAGGTTTGGAGAGAAACCAAATTTCTCTTTTAACACTATCAAATCAGGAAAGACTATTTTATGCCCTACTGGAGAAGTTATATATTTAATTTGATATTTATCTGCAGTCCTAAACAGTTCAATATATAAGCTGCCGTAGTTATATTCAAATATGTGGGACTAGATGAGCTTACCCTAATATTGTATTAAGATAGAAAATTAGAAGGAAGCCCAGAAGGAAAAGTACATCCTGAAAGCATGAAGGAAGAGGATTCAGAACACAAGATGGAGCATGAGTGTGAGCACAAAAAATAGTGACTCTGGTAGAAAGGAAACTGTGAATAAAGTGGTAATTATTTATAAAAAGAGTCACTGTTTAATACACAGAAAATATAACTATGTTTTGAAAGTTTTGTTTTGAAAGTGGAAACACAACGTTCTTTTGATCTGCATGTAGTTAAAGAATAGAAGACAGATTAGATTTTGGAGAGACTGCTAAGCAATAACATGGATACAGTTTCTACAACCAGATTTTTCAGGGATTTTTAAACATAGGAGTACAAAAAGATTTTATGGTAGACAAAGAGATAATAGAGTGACAAAGGATATTGTTATGTTTGTAAGTGAAAGATCATTCTTATCCCCTCCCTCTTTATTTCACTATGTAGCATGTAGACTGGACTCTGAATTGTCCTTAAAAAAAATGCACCAGAGTATCCATAGTATGAGAGCATTTGCTCTTCTTGGAACTCTGCTTTTAACATCATTCCATGAAATTTGTTGATGAGTTGTTACTTATCAACATTTAAGTCTCAGCTCAAATATCATCTCCATAAATTATTATTTTTACTATAATCAAATTAAACCCCCTAATGCTATCGCCAACCTTCATTCCCTCTCCTATTTTCTACATTATTGACTTTGGAGAATGTAACATTTTATAATGTTACAGGGTATGCTGTGTATTACTCAAAAATGTAATACTAAAAACGCCATTTTGTGGTACTGAATTAGTTCTTGATTATCTACAGAATTATGTTGAATATTTTTACTGTGCTATATAAATCGCTTTTTATCTGATCTCTCCACTTTGCTCATTTTGTGTTAAACACCACCCTTTCATATATAAATTTCTTCCATAGTATGCTTCAGTTGTTTAAAATTGAGTTTCTTACCTGCACATAGCAAAAGAAGAATGTTTATATTTTGAAAAAATATTTATTTATTTATTCATACAGAACTGGGGTACAGGCCAGAGATGCAGAGGGTGAGAGGATTCACCAGGGACAGAGTGGGGAGCAGAAAAGGTAGATCGACAAAATACACTGCTGAGGGGAGCAGCGGGCTCAGGAGAGGTCTGCCTCGCCATGTGGTCATTTTTGGGGCAGGCGGGGCTCAAACTCAGGCGGAAGTAGCTTCAGCTTCTTAGTGCTGTGCTTTAACCCGCTGCCCACCAGGGAGGGCCGGAAGAATGTTTATTTTAATTAACCATGATATTTTCATCCATGAATTGAGGACCATGGGTAATCTGAAATTTTGAAAATATAGGTAAAGTGCTATATATAGTGACTGTCACATAATAATAACTACTCAATAAAAGCTTGCTATGATTACTGTGATTTATCCATTTCTATGTAAAGCTGTTAGAGATAGCATTCAAATAGCTATTACATTTTTAACTTCCAAATAGTATCTTAAAAAAAAAGGCAATGTTGTCAATGTTAGCACCCAACATTAAATTTTTTTCAAGTTTATTATATTTGTATATGTGCTGCATGTGACAAAATGTCAAAAACATAAGTAGAAAATGTGACAAATATGATATTTTCATTAAAATATAACATTTGAAGCCAAAGTGCATTCACATTTACAATGTTTACTTACAATTTTTTTTCTCATTTTGAAAAGACAAATGAGTATGTAATGCAAGGAAAATGAAAATATATATTCCTCATATATATATATATTCCTCATATATATGTATATATATATTCCTCATACATATGTGTATATATATATATATACACACATACATACACACACATACAATTCACGTATATAGATTCTCTGCATACTGTAACATTTATTTTTAAATGTTTTATGGGGTGTATTCTACTACTAATAAATTTAAACAATTTAAGATGTTAAATTAAAATGTCTTTGATAATATCAGCAGATATATTTAATAAATTGTAATTGCTAAATTAACAATATGACTTTATAATCATTAACTCATCAAACTGTACAGATGCAAAAGGAGCAAGAGTCACTTTATAATATCTTGTATGGTATAAATTTGTAAAAGGGGAAAACATCATAGGGTAATGGTATTGGAATCTACAAATACATTTTCATTTTATTGATCCAGTGAACTAAAAAGAAACGCATTTGCTTTGTTTCCTTCTATTAAACAAAAGCAGGAGATATACGAATCATATCATACTAACATAATGGACCATGGCTGTCTAGAACAACTGGGCCATTGTGTTTGCTTTATAACAAAGTACTGGAGAGTTCATTCAAAAACTACATAAGCCAGGTGGCATACTAATTTTCACATCAATATATCATTGGATACACGGTAATAGATTCTTAAGGCAGATGGTGTTTTGAAAAATCATTACACTTGGGAAGTCTCTTATCTGATATAAAGAATATCTGGAACATATCTATTTCTATAATGTAAAAGACCATGAATTTTTAATTCTAATATTAGAACAAACTTAAGATGTTATCCAGTTCAATATTCTACCAAATTCCAGAATTTTATCACAAAATTCTGAAAAGCTTTCTTTAATGTTTGCCAGGGATGAGTAACTTGATATTTCACATGTAACCTGATTCTTTGAAAAACAAATCAAAAACAGTCCCTTTTAGCTCTCCTTCTGAAATGATGCGTTGTCTGATACCATTTCCACAGTCTTTTTTATTTTTATTTTTATTTATTTATTTATTTTTTGTGATAACAGATATGTAGCTTCAACAACTTTAATTCAATATAATTCTTCTGGCACCTACAACACTTAATTTTTGGCTTCTTCCAAGACCCAAAGGTATGTTGGTTACAATACTATGGATTTATTCAAAGTTGACTGATATATTCTAAAAGAGAACAAAATTTAAGAACTGTAACTAGAATGAATACTGAGACAGGGTACAATCACAGAACCAGTGATATATCTAAAAGCACATGTTTAGATCAGTTTCCTTTCTGTTCTGCAATCCTGTGAACAAAATTTCACAAAAGTCCATCTAATAATGATGAAGTTTCTGATGCCAAAGATAAGTGTTTGCAATTGAGACAGTGGAACCATTTTTAAAGTCATTAGTTTTATTAGAAATTTGACACAGTTTTGTTTACATACATAGTTTTTGCTTCTTAATTTTAGATCCATAACATAAATGTAACTGCGTTCACATGAGAAATGTTCAAACGTTTGAAGACAGTGTTATACTACATCTTACTCTCATCTCTCAAATCTATATTCATTCTAAATACAAGCCTCCCATTTCATAACATAAGTAAGATTGTAGGAATTTTTAATACTAAGTCATGCATTTAGCTCATGGGCTAGTGAAATTCTTCCTATTGGTCTTGACATTAATTTGTTGTTGTTTATTTGTTTTTTTTAAAGATATATATATTTATATATAAGAACTGGGTTACAGGCCAGAGACTCTGGGAGTGAAAGGATTCACTGGAGACATAGTTGGGAGCAGAACAGGCAGATGTACAGAAACATACTGCTGAGGGGAACAGAGGACAAGACAGGATAGGTCTGCTGTTCCATGTGGGTCAACCCTCTGGGTAGGGATTGAACTCGTGCTGTGGTGGTTGCTGATAGCTTCCTAATGGTGTGCTTAACCAGTTGGGAAACCAGGCAGGCCCCATTTACATTAATTTGTTAATTTACTAATCGTGTTTGTCTATAGTTTCTACTTTACTCAGTATAAAATTATTGAGATTAGAGATATAAAATTATAAAGCAAGTTAGGGAAAATCATGAAAAGAGGCTATTAAATCCAGCTTGATTCATAGAAAATTCAGACAATGGCATATCTAATATCACCCATTGATATGTGATTCACTGATACATTCTCTAATCCAATATATATTTATTATGTTTACTTATATGCAAGTAATGTTGATAATACAGACAATGATGTATACAATGTAAATATGTATGTGCATATACATATATGGTAAAAATTCCCCTTTATCAGACTTAAGTTCTACAAACAGTTCTATAATCACTTTAAGGATCATTTCTTGGCCCTCCCTGGTGGCGCAGCGGGTTAAAGCACAGCACTGAGAAGCTAAAGCCACTTCCGCAAGAGTTCGATTCCCGCCTGCCCCGGAGGTGACCCACATGGCTTGGCAGACCTCTCCTGACCCTCCTGCTGCTCCCCTCAGCAGTGTACTTCGTAGATATGCTTGTTCTGCTTCCCACTCTGTCTCTGGTGAAGCCTCTCACCAGCCCTGCATCTCTGGCCTGTACCCCAGTTCTGTATGTACAAATAAAAATAAATCTTTAAGGATCATATCTTGAAGTTTTGCTACGGTGAAGTAGAAGAGAGAGAGAAAGAATAAAAACTGCAATGCTATTATTACAAAAATTCTGTCTCTAGGACCAAATAATTTAAATTAAGTAAAGTCTACAAATCCATTCCACCATTTCACCTCACCTGGTTTAGCAGACTAATATGTATAACAAACCTTTGGCTAATAATAAATGTTACTTTAACTCCTGCATGAAAATACCTTGATTTGTATCATTGCTCCATTACTTACTACTTTCATCAACTTGGGCATATTTTGTAAACTCAGTATAGTGTTACAGGGCAAAGAGAGGGGCACGCCGAACTCCCACATCTGCATACTCAAAATGGGTTCTGCCATTCACCACATCAAGAAAAAAACATAAGGTTTTAATGGAAAGGAACTTCAATGAAATTAGTGTGCAATACAGAAAAGACAAAAACTATAATTTTCATATCAAGCCCCAAAAGTTACTCATCCCCTCATGGATAATTGTCCAGACAAACAGGCAAGGCACAAAAGCCTGCCACAAGTCTCAAGTTCCTTCTGGTGGGGACCCATAGAAACAGACAAGAATGGGTGGATAAAAAAAAAAAAAATCAAAATCAAGATAAAAGCTTCCATTGTCAACCTCCCCACAGTTCTCTCCAGTCCTGTCACCCAGTCCAGGACCAAGAAGTGCAGCCTCTTCACAAGTTCTCTGCTCCATGTAGCTCCTTGTGGTCTCCTCTCTGATGACCATCCTGCTTCCCTCCTTCTCCAGTCTCCTGTCCAGCTTCTTTTCTCTGCTCAGCCCTACCCACCCTTGTATGGAGCAGGGAACCTGGAAACGTCCCTTTCTCTGGGGATCATGCTGTTAAAGTATCTTTATTATCTATTGTCTACATTGTCACTTCTTCTTTGGCTTATTTTATAGAATTAAAGAATTCATGTAAATAGCTTGATACAGTAATTTGTACATAGAAATTAATCAACAAAGCAGCTCATCTATCATCATCTTTATTTTTCTTTTTCTTTGTATTTATTGAGGGTTTCTCTTTAGTGAGGCTATGACAGGAGACAATGGAGATTTGGAGTCCCATCTGTGACTGATACCACCTTACTGTGGGCACTATCATATTAGTACATATGGCATGGTAAAATATATCTGAAGAGGTTGTATACCTATCACCAGAGCATCCATAGGCAGCCACTGCAGTTCTTTGAACCCCCTCCCTCATTTGCTAAGCTCCTACTCCCTCCAGGAGTCTCAGGCTTCTAGAGTTTCTTTTGGTTTAGTTTTATTTGTTCCTTTGTTTTATTCCTTATGTTCCACACGTGCTATTTCATTAGCATAATGCCCATCAGTTTGTAGTTTATTCCATGCTGATGCATGGCACGCATATATGCCATAACTTAATATATATCTATGTGTATGTTCTTGGACATTCTGTTTTTTGTACCTTGCCTCTTGTACATCATGCTAAAAACCACATAGATGTGTGTATGTGTGTGTGTGTGTGTGTACACCTTTGAAGTAGTGAATATCCCTATATATGTTTTTCTGCATAATTTCTTAGGTATCCTTAATTATGTAATCATGAAATTAAAAAATAAAATTATAGTTTCCTTGTGTATCAACATTTATGTTACAAAAGAATGCTAGTTTGAATTTGTAAATTTCATTTGCAAGCTATTCTTCAATTTTCCATTTTATTTGCTAAATATTCCTCATTTGGAAACAAAGTAACAGCTTCTCAATCTTCTCAAGTTCTTCTAAGTCTAGGACTAGCTTAATTTTAAAGGCCACCTAATTAGTGTTATAACTAGGCCCTTGCAACTAATTTTATGACTATGGAGACATTCCATAATTTAGGAATCCTTTTAGGTAACAAGATAAACTAGTGTCTGTCTTGGTGTCCCCTGGAAATGTTCTCTATCCCTGCTTTGTTTTTCCTATGCTTTTGTTCCCATTTTATTTCTGCTAAAATACTACCTCTCCCTCCTCTGCTAGTTTTTGCTAAAATGTTGAAATATTAGCAATTGCTATGTAGTTTGTTTAGTTAATGTTAGCCCAGGCTCTTTTAGAAACAGAAAAACTTCATCTGAATTATCCCAAAGTTTTTATTATTTAAATTATTTTAAACAATGCATATAAATGCAAAAACCTATGAATGTGTCTGTGATTACATGTATGAAAAAAAAAAAAATCCTGAAGTAAGTGTTTAAGTTCTTAGAGAACTTTGAGAATATCAGAACACCAGCAAATTTTTCTTTACAACAGGAAGTAATTGGGTGTTATCACTCAAAATTAAAGAGTACATATCCTTTAGTCTAACTTTTATAGTCTATTTACTATACTTCAAAATAATGTTCATGGAGGAAAAATTCCTGACACATAAATATCATTTTTCTTGTTATTTTTCTATTGGTGTAAATGTATAAATAGTAACATTCATATTATAATGAATATGAGGACTCATAAAACAAAGTTTAGAATATTAGATTTGTTGACTAAGGATTTTACATTATAACTTCTCTTATCTGGGGGAAAAAAAGAAAGCATTTCCAGTTGGCTCCAATTTGGTCATTTTATTTGTTTGAACTGTTCCCAGTCAGTTTGGCTTTCCTATGCAGAATTGCAGAATATGTAAACTCATCCTTTAAATGTACTTTTCCCTCTATTTATTTAACTGCAATACAAGCAAACAAAATTGGTAGTGAGTAACCCAAAAATTCACTGTGGCCCGCAAATACATATCATATGTTTGTAAAGCTAACTTCACTCTTTAAATGCATAAGTGAATAATAACAAGAATCAGTTAGTTGTTACTGTAAGTGTACTGTGAAATCTCTTATCGCAGCTGGAAAATCCCATGTGGGTTGGCATACTTTATAGGAAACATTTTGGAGCACCTTTATTATAGGCAATCAAACAGATCAGAGGATTTAAACAATATCAGATGAGAAGTTACCTGTGAGGACATGCTTTATTTATTTTCATTCTTTTATTCTTGCATTTAAAAATATAGATTGATGGACAAGCATATATATGATCCTAGTACTCTTAAAGATTTATTTATTTATTCAAACAGAATTGGGTACAAGCCAGAGATGCAGGAGCAGTGAGAGGCTTCTGCAGAGAGAGACTGGGGAACAGAACAAAAAGATAGACAAAGTACACTGCTGAGGGGAGCAGTGGGCTGGTCAGGAGAGGTCTGCCATGCTATGTGGTCACCTCCATAGCTGGGGATCGAGCTCTCACTGAGGCAGCCACGGCCAGCTTGCAGTCTGCATTCTAATCCATTGTGCCATCAGGGAGGGCCCCCTTTCACTATTAAAAAGGAAGAAAGAAAATAATGTAATAAGATCAAGTAGTGTAACAAAATATAAGGTGATATAACAATTACAGTAGTGATTTTGGTATGTAAAATGGAAAATATGTGCTCAATGTAAATAGAAGTTATTTCAGAGAAAAGGAAAGTAATAAAGGGAGCAGTATGTTATTATGGTAAAAGTGATTAGGCAATGTATTACAAAGATAGTGACGTTTAAGTAAAAAGAATGAAAGAGGAATTTGTGAGTGGGTAGTTGAACTGCTCTTTAGGCATGGTGAAGGACTAACAAGTAAAATTCCATACGGCTATAATTTGTCAGCAGCAGTTGAAATGAAGTGAGGAAAATGTGGCCTAAGTGATTGATGAGGAGAGTAGAGATGAGGCCAGAAATATAAAGGTCTAGCAGGACACATCTAGTGTAACCTTGCAGGCTATTTTCTAGATTTGATCATTATTCTGAGTGAGTTGGGAGTCAAAGGAAAGATATAAGAGGAATAATGTGACCAATCTCCAGTTTTAACAAAACCACTTTGTCTGCCATGTTGTGAATAATCTATAAAGGTGGAAAATAGAAAATTGAAGTCTTTTGTAATAAAAAGTCAGAACATAACAGTTAATTATCACTACCAATGATAACAGAAGAGGGGTCAGAAGTGATGAGATCCTGGTCATATTTTTAAGATTGACTTAACAAGATTTGTGATGTATTATTTGGGTCATAAATAAAAATATTAAGTATGAATATTTACAGCAAATGCCTGTATTTTACTAGTGTGGAACCCTGAAATTTAATCTTCAAGTTGAAACCTAATTATTAGTGAAAAAAGCTTAATGATAGTGTTTCATGACTTTAAGAAAATTTTTTGAAAACATTAAAAACCCTGGTGTTGTCATGTATAAATATATAAACACTTGAAAAATTAGGTGTCAAACTGGTATCTACTTAGCAACTTAAGAAAAAACATTGAGATCAATGACAAGAAAAGTAAGAGTTAATGCATGGCTCTAAGTAATAGGCCACTTAATAGAAGATTGAATCAAGAACATCTGGCATATCCATATGATATACTACTATTCAGCCATAAAGAAAGATAAAATGTTGCCATTTATAACAAAATGGAAATAATTCAAATAAATTATGTGCAACAAAATAAGTCAGGGTACTAAATACAAATATTGGCCACTTATATAGAGGAAGATTTGACAAAGTAAAATGCTTGCAAACTAGCAGGCATCAGTAAAATGATACTTTTTGAGATTAAGAGGAAGAAAACAAAGAGAACCAGTCAAGGAAATATAATGGAGTAGGGGAAAAAAATCAGGACACATTGAGAATTTAAGTGTTTTATTTCTGAGTAAAAAATGGTAAGAATGATTTATACAGTTTAAACAGTGTTTGCCTATTTCTCATCAAATAAATGTTTGAATCAGCTTCCAAGATTTTTTTTATCCTTTGTCCTTCAATGTTGAGAATTATCTCCAGGAGTTCCTTTAATGTGAAGATGCCTGTGGCACATCTTCATTCTTTTGGTCACGACCAGTTCGTTCAGTTATGCTGATAAGTTTGTCTTCACTGAATTTTTTTTGGCTCCAAATCTGAATATTTCCAATTGTACGGATGTCAGCCTCTCCGTGACCATCTTTCTTTTACATTTATATTTGAGTCAACTTTCACTTTTATCATTCTGACCACGTTTTCAGGTCTGCACTTTATTTTTTGTTAGTCAGTCTCTCTATTGATTAATTTTTATAAAGTGTCACTTTGCTTGATCACCGGAATAAGGAAGCAACTTATGAGCTTGCATTATTGTCTTTGCAGTTACTGGACCCTAGCCAGTAATCAACTGCAAGATAAGAGTAACGTGACTGATGACATCAGGGAGTCAGGGAGTTTTTTTTTTTTTTTTGCATAGTCATTTGTGTGCTGAAGAGCTGGCAGTAATTTGATACTTTATAACTTTATGCAATTACTCATAGTTTATCTACTGTGGTAACTGAAATTAGAACCTGTTTTTTGGGAGACGGATATTATTCAGCCTAAACATTGGTGGTGACATTCATGTATATTACAAATTGTACAGAGGATTTCATGTACTCAGGTTAAAATAACTTTTAGGAGGATCATAATTGCCAGTTTCAAATATAAAACTAAAAAATACAGCTCTGTATGTAGTCAAGAAACATTGATGAAAGTTCTAGATTATAGTTATTACAGTTAGGTAGAATTTGTTCAAAGCAAGATAAAACTGACAAAAATTAAAAATGTCTAATAATGGTAAGTGTTGCCTCTGAAATAAGTGAAAACCTTATCACTGTACTTTTTCTAAAAGGCACTAGATAACCACCTCTTTTTTTCTCAGGAACATTATATCAACAATTCTAAAATTAATTAGGACTTATAAGCAACTGACCTTAAGTTCTTACCTAACTTTGAGATGCCAGCACACTTAAGTTCTTACCTAACTTTGAGATGCCAGCACACTTGAAGAGAACCTAAACCTTCTACTATCATTCCCTAGAAATAGGTGGGAAAATGCTCATTTTGAAAAGAAGTTATGACAGTGTCACAGTTATTAACACATTTTGACTATGCATTACGCATTTAATCAATTAATGGGAGTGTGCAAAATTCAGTAATTGAACATTGCACCAAAAATATATAATATTGTCATAAATAAAATGAAAAATTATCAACTCATTTCTCAGATTTGGAAAAAATATATAGAATTGCTGATTTTTGCATATATTATGGCATATCTATAGTTCATATACATATATTCTTATAAAACTGAAAATCAAATCTAGTAAACATGTATGACAATATTTTTATGTTATATAATAAATACTTGTTTATTACATAACATGTGATCATGTTGTTTACGATGTATGCAGTAGTCACTATCATACTGTTTAGGAAACTTTAGCAATAGTAGATTGACTGTAATTCAGGAGATGCTTCTGTAGTTTTAACCTTATCTGCATATTAAGGGATCAAGTTAGTTAATTTTATTTTTAAAACATTACCAAGTTATTCCAGGAAAATATATAGGATTGTGTTGGTCAATGAATTCAATTGTTTTGCTTGAAAATGATGTGGAATCTTTGATAGTATTGTAATAGAAAGTGAAATAGTTTCTTAACAGATAATATATTAAGATGCAGGATAGGAAGATATATCATTTTAATCATACTTTCTAATTTATTCATTTTTTAATTGGGATGAGAGCTTTTTGTGTGAAATAATTATTCTTTTTTTTTTTTAAGATTTATTTATTTGTGCATATAGGACTGGGGTACAGGCCAGAGGCTCAGGGGTGGTGAGAGGCTTCACCAGAGACAGAGTGGGGAACAGAACAGGCAGATCGACGAAGTACACGGCTGAGGGGAGCAGCGGGCAGGTCAGGAGAGGTCTGCCACGCCATGTGGTCACCTCTGGGACAGGCGGGAATCGAACTCATGCGGAAGCGGCTTAAAATTCTCAGGGCTGTGCTTTAACCCGCTGCGCCAACAGGGAGGGCCGTGAAATAATTATTCTTACAGATTTTTTAAATCTCAGCAAATAGAAATACACAGAATGATACTGTTCACAATTAGCATGTATAAATTATACTATTTTGCTATTTTCATACATGTTTTCATGCTTTTGTGCATCAAGTTTTAGCCGTTGACTGATTTCTGTAAACTGAGAATGTAAAACAACATTATAAGAAATTACCAAAAATATACTTATCAGACATATTAAAAAATGTGCAAATATATAAATGTGCTTTAGCTGAAATGAACTGCATTCTCTTAATTATTGGCCCACACAGTTTTTTAGCTGATGCAAAATCATTATGAATATATAATTACTATAATCATATCAACATTTCTGGGTGTTATATGTTTACATTAACAAATTGTAAATTAAAAATTTTATTAACAAAATCCTGTAAGTACTTTCTCTCTTTTTTCCACTAAAATAGTCAATCTGCCAGATTACTATTCATAAGACAATGGCTAAATAATGGCCAATGTTTAGGAAATGCTGCATTTGAGTAAAGAAGTGTTTCAAAACTTGACTTTGTGAATTAGAGTAAGATATTATAAAAATACTGATTTCCTGAGTGCTTTATCAAAGTTATTTATAAACTCTTTTGATACTTCATAACTGTCCTAACTTACATTACTGCCTGATGACCCATATTAAAAGGAATAATTGTACGGAATAATTGATTGGATGTATGTAAAAGTTACATTATGAAAAATACCAGTTTTCAACTTTTAGCCTAGAAGTTCTAGTTGGCAAGATAATCATATACATTGCATCGCTGATGATTTTCCATATCCTTAAAGTAAAAAAAAATAAAGGCCAAGGCCAGTCTATCTTATAATCTGTCACATTTAACAGAAGTTCCAAAATTTTATAAAACTAAGGTAGAGTGATGTTTTAGAGACAGAAAACATTTACTGCATGCCCTTAAATTGCAGGCTTATATATTTTTAAAATTTATTTATGCATACATACCTGGGATTCAGAGCAGCGGTGCAGGGGAGGTGAGAGACAGAGTGCTGAGGAGAGCAGCAGGTGAGACACGAGAGGTCTGCTGGGCCATGTGGGTCACCTGCCAGGCTGGGGATCTAACTCCTGTTGAAGCCGCTAGGCTAGCTTCCTAGGACTGTGCTTTAGCCCATTGTGCCACCAGGTGGGCCCTTAAAGAACAGGCTTTAAGAAATAAAAATAGTCTCTTACCTGCTTGTGACTGCAGGTGCCTCTCTTTTGCATTCTCATTTTCCAAATAAGCCTATCCTTTTAAAATGTAAAAGAAAAAAAAAAAGCTATTTACTTACCCCTGAAGATTTAAGGTGAAAATAACACTATTTATATTAGAAATACATTTTAAAAGTTTAACCATGTGCTTTTTAACAACTTACTGGTGAAATGCTAACCCTCTATATTAGAAACCAATTGCAAATGTTCATTATTAATTATTGCTTATATATTAGTCAATTGTTAGTCTAACATTTGGAAAACTAGGATTTTAATACTTAAAATTCTTTAAAGGACAATCATTATATCATTGTTTCTGAAAAGAGTCCTACAAGATACAAAATAATGACTTATTTTAATTTCATTTTAGAGATTATGAAGGCTCATGAAGATTAAGTAGCTTATTTCAAATCATAGTTAGTGACAGTGCCTTGACAAATGTCCTGGTTTTTCCCATAATGATTCTGTAACAAGGAAGGCAAGTGAAGAGAATTGATATCTTTGTGGGGACCTGAATGGTGTCCATAAGAAAACATTCAATAGTGTAATGACCTTTTATTAGGGAAAGATAAAAATATACATTTTTGTAAAGAAAACTCAATAAAGTTCTGTAGTGATTACGAACATGTGCACATGTAGAGGGTGAATTGTATGCCAGCAATTCTTGTGAATCGTGTTGTGTCCAAGGAGAAAGTTACAGAATTTCAAAGTGAGAAATAACCCTGTTTATTAAAAGATAGAAGTGTGCAAGGATAATGAAAGATGGTTTTAATACTGATTTTTTAAAGAATCAAATGAATTATTCGGAAACACAAAACATTATCTTTGATTTAATAGATAGTGGCAGAAAATAACATTATGTAACTTCTTTCATACCTATCTATATGAATTGCTCTAAAAATGAAAGTTTTAACATTTATTAAAATCATTATAATAACTTTATTGTGCATATATTTTCAATTATCTAAACACTTTTATTTGAAACAATCTTTAGAATATCAGCATGTCAAACCAAAGACATGTATAAACCTATGAACCCTGGATTAAACAAGTTTTGAACTGATTTGAAATTGAAATCATAATATAAATGGATCCCACTATATGTAGCTAGGTTATTAGGTGGCTTTACAAAATACTGTACTACTATTACAGGACAGTGAGAAAGGGGCACTCCTGGAGCCCCAAACATCCTGCTCTAAGTGGGTTCTGCCATCCACCACATCAAGGCAAAACATATAAAACTTTAATGAAAAGGGAACAGTGAATATACAATACGGAACACAAAGAATATAATTTCTAAATCAATCACCTGAAGTTACCCATCCCCTCATGGACAAAAATCCATTCAAAAGGGATTGGTTCAAAGCAAGGCCTGAAAGCTGCCACAAGACTAAAGCACCTTTTGGCCGGGACCCATCGAAAAGGGTCAGAACTGGCCAGACAAGTCTGGGAGGAAAAGAGCAAAATCAAAATCAGTATAAACACTGCCATAGTCACCTCCCTACAGGTATCTCACCCACATCTGCTTTAACCAGCTGAGGGTCAAGAAACAAGCACAGTTTCTTGCTCACTGCTTGCTGTTCCTTGTGGCCTCCTCAGGTCTCCGTCTGGCTCTCCATCTTGCTTACTTCTTTTCTTCAGATTCCTTCTCTTCTCTTTTTTTCTCTGCTCAGCTCCACCCTTCTTCTGTGGCAAGGAACCTGGAACTTACCCTTTTCCTAGGGACCACCCAATTACACTGCCACAGAATTACTCACACTTAAGAAAAAAAAACTGCTTTCTTTAAAAGTCTTATATTTTCTAAATAGTCTTCTCTGATATAATTTTAATATCAGACCTAGAGTTTACCTGTCTATCTACTGTGGTCTTCTCGAAGTCCATAAACGCCATCAATAACACCCACCACCATAACTTTTTTTTTTTTTTTTTGGTTCCTTCTTACAGTGATGCTGTTCTAGTTGAGTATGTAGGGGAGGTAATGTGTTTTAAAATGTAGACATTTTTTTGGTGATGGGAAACCCAAAGGGATGGCAACTGAGATGGAAAAATGCACAAAAATATGTAAAAAATAAACTAATATAGAAAATGTAGAAATTTCCCCAAATTTATCTGATTGATTGTATAGATGCATCATTTTTCTTCTGTAAGTCATAATCCCTTGGTTATTTGATTGAACACAATTTAACACAATTTGAATAGTCAATCACAGCATATTTTTATTTACTATAGAATTGACATTTTCCCCAATTCTAGAATGTGAGATATGTGCCTAATATTGAGAATGCTGTCTTTTACTGAAACACATCACTGTTGCTCTGGGGACATAAGAATCATAGAAATGTGTGTGTACTAGCGGTAAGAGTCCATCTTAAAAACACAAAAGTATTGCATTTTCTATCCAAGAGAAAGAAAACATGGGAGTTCTTTCCACTTGAGTTCATTTTATGAGTATAAACATGCCTTTATTTCTGATTTATCTATATCTATATAGATATAGATATATATAAAGTAATTTCACATGCATAATTTCCTTGACTACTAGTATATTTTATGTGTATTTACATGCTAATAGAGATGACAGGGGAAAATGAGTGCAAAATGAAAATTAACACTTTTTTTTAAATAGTTTTAATAAGCTATGCAGTTTTTCTCTCCTGTGGAAACAGTTTCTTCTGATCAATATCTAGACCTCCTTATTTAAATTCTCTGAAAGAAACAATTTACTCACGTTACGATGTAAAGTGTTAAGAAAGAATGTCGTTGTAGTTCTAAAAAGGAAATACAAGAATTATTCTTTTAAGATTATTATTTCATGAACTAAAGTGTACTTTGTCATAAATGGGATGAGGTTTAAAAGGCTTCATACATTAGTGTTGTATCCTGCAACACCACACTGATAAAGAATGGGAGTTGTGCTACAGGCTACATAATGCAGGCTGCTGCTAAAGAGCAAGATCTTGGCCTTGATATTGATAGGGTAAACATACAACATCAATTGTAGGAGGATGTAGGAGAAAGGAAAAGGGGGAGTCCCTCTCTGGTGGTGCAATGGGTTAGGACGCAGCACTGCAAGCTAGTGGCAGCCTTAGTGTGAGTTCAATCCCCAGTCCCAGAGGTGACCCACATGGCACGGCAGACCTCTCCTGGCCACCCGCTGTTCCCCTCAGGAGTGTACTTCATTGATCGTCCTGTTCTGCTCCCTGCTCTGTCTCTGATGAATCCTCTTACCATCCTGCACCTCTGGCTTGTACCCCCAATTCTGTATGAATAAATAAATAAATCTTAAAAAAAAAAAACAAACTCCCTTATAAAAAAAAAAAAAAGGAAAGGGGGAAGGGTGCAACTGTCAGTAATAGCAGTAATGGTATAAGGGGCTGTGAGTTGCCCTCCATGTACTTCTCATCTGCTAGATGACCCATGTTCTGAGATACAGCCAATAAACCTTATCAACAAGGCATTCCCTGATCAGCTTTTGGGCCCCTTGTCATATATCAGTCCTCAGTACCCCAACTGTTCCCAGTCATACCTCTTGATGTGAGGTGGGCATAAGTATATGTATCCGACTTCAGCCTCCCGGGTGTTCCTGATCACACCTTTTGATGTATATCCTTCCCAGGGCCAAGGTGATTGAACTTCCTGCTCTTGATTGATCTGAAAGGCACCTTGTAAGGTTTGGCTCCTATGACTGACCCATTTCCGAAGGGTAGTTCTGATTTTGTACAGGAATGCAGAACTGCAGGTAACAAAATGACAGTCCATTTAGCATTAGCAGACCACTGACACGAAAACCATTAATGGGATAGTTTTGACCTGAACTTCATGCCTGACTTTATTAGTTTACTTACTCCCTAGGTTTACAGAATTGAATTATATATCATTTTTTTAAAGATTTATTTATTTATACATACAGAACTAGAGGCTGGAGGCCAGAGGCTGAGGGATGGCGAGAGGCTTCACCAGAGACAGTGGGGAGCAGAACAGGCAGATCGACGAAATACACTGCTGAGGGGAGCAGCGGGTGGGTCAGGAGAGGTCTGCTGTGTCATGTGGGAATCGAACTCATGTAGAAGTGGCTTTATTTTCTCAGTGCACTGCTTTAACCTGCTGTGCCACAAGGGAGGGCCAGAATTATATATCATTTTACATGCAAAAATAAAAACCAAACAAGAAGTTAATTTGGATAAATATTTAAATGAAGACACTGCCATTTCAGATAAGGTTTGACTGATAAGGAAGATTTAGGTAAATATCCTTCAGTTCAGTAGAAATAACATCAATATGAATAAATCATTAATATTAGACATTCTAAATGTGCATTTCAATGCACTCATATAATACTTTCCCCTCAACAATGGTAGTAAGATGGCAAGTAAATATACGTATTTAAAAATGAATATGAAGGCCCTCCCTTGTGGCGCAAGTGGTTAGGCCACAGCACTGCAAGTTGGCCACAGCTGCTTCAGTTTGAGTTCGATCCCCGGCCTCAGAGGTGATCCACATGGCTCAGCAGACCTCTCCTGACCTGCCCCTGCTCCCCTCAGCAGTGTACTTTGTCGATCTGCATGTTCTATTCCCCACTCTGTCTCTAGTGAAGTCTCTCCCTGCCCAAGCACCTCTGACTTGTACCCCAGTTCTATATGCATAAATAAATAAATCTTAAAAAGAAAAAGAATGGGCC
>NW_004567111.1:25031175-25031745 GCF_000260355.1 Condylura cristata
TAATACTTTGTAACAGAAAGATTCCAAAATGAAATAAATAAAACAACATAATAGAAACTTGAGTGGATCATGTGGAAATACATTCTGAAGTAACAAATATTTGGGATATTATAGTATTTTGAAAAAAAAAAATCTTAGTATTAGAGAAAATTTAAAAACAAGTAGTGTTATAACCTTTACTTACTCCACTTTCACTGACAAAAAAAATGAAGTTGAGGCACTCCCTGGTGGCACAGGGGGTTGGAGCACAGCACTAAAAAGCTAAAGCCGCTTCTGCATGAGTTCGATTCCCGCCTGCCCAGGAGGTGACCACATGGCGTGGCAGACTTCTCCTGGCCCGCCCGCTGCTCCTCTCGGCAGTGTACTTCGTTGATCTGCCTGTTCTGCTCCCCACTCTGTCTCTGGTGAAGCCTCTCACTGCCCCTGCACCTATGGCCTGTACCCCAATTCTGTATGAATAAATAAATAAATCTTAAAAAAAAAAAACAAACTCCCTTATAAAAAAAAAAAAAAGGAAAGGGGGAAGGGTGCAACTGTCAGTAATAGCAGTAATGGTATAAGGGGCTGTGA
>NW_004567111.1:25031866-25033260 GCF_000260355.1 Condylura cristata
GGCACATTGACTCCATTTACTAAAATTCCAGAAAATCTTAAAAAAAAAAAAAAAAAAGAAAACTCTTTAAAAAAAAAATGAAGTTGAATTGATTCTCTCTACTGTATTTTTGGTGTGGGAACTGAATTCCCCAAAAGTGGCTGATGGACATGTAAAGTGGTACAGCCAAAGGTATTTGGAGAGGCACATTGACTCCATTTACTAAAATTCCAGAAACTTCCTATCTAAATACTAATCTTGCAGACAAACCTGCTTATACTTAAGGGTACTAGTTGTTGCATGATTTGTAGTACAAAAAGAAGAAGAAGAAGAAGAAGAAGAAGAGAATGGAAATCTGTACTAAGAATAAAATTGATGAGTTGTATATTCATATATGACATGAAAGATAATCACAAGAGATTTTGTTTAAAAAAATGCCAGTTACCTAAGTACATGTAAAATTATGTATTTTTAATATACAAGTACACATATATGCAGAATCCTAATCATATAGAAAAATATGCTTATAGATGTATATCAAATAATTTAAATTATTGCCTATAGGGAGATGAAGAGTTTGATGTAGAGAAAATTTAGATAATTTTTTTTATACTTTCCTCATGTCTGCCTTATTAGATGTTTTAACATTTATTGGGAACTAATATACTTATAATCAAATATAGTTTTTGAAAATTGAAATTCAGATATATTAGGTAAGATGGTAGATGGTTGATTAACCTTTATGTTATAATTTCAAAATATTTACATAATCCAATGTGGGTCTGCTAATCCTAGGTAGTGTATCCAGCCTCCATTTTATTACCTGCAGTTCTGCATTCCTAAAGCAAGGTCAGAACTGCCTGGCCATAAGATCCCAACACCAAGAGGTTACTTTCACATCAATTATGAACATAAAGCTAGATTACCCTGGAAGGGTGTGCATCAAGAGGTATGACAGGGTGCACGGAGGTGCTAAGGACAGATGCATCAACTTATTCCTGACTTACATATCACAAGGTATGACCGGAACTACCTGATCAGTGGAATGTCTTATTGATAAGATTGAAATCCTGACTGGGGAGTCAGGGCTGGATCTACATACCAAGCTATCAGCAGATGAGAAATACAGTTCCACCCTTCCCCTGCTTCTCCTTCTCCCTCTCTTTTTCTACTTTCTCAGATGACTAATACTATATGACTGGTTTATTAATAAAAAGGCCAGGATCTTGCTCTTGAGAAACACCCTGCATTATGTAGCCTGCATTATGTAGCCTGGTGTTGCCTAACCCAACAATCCGAATCATCACTTTGTACACCTTAAACTTTAAACATGTTACATGTTAATTTTACTTCAGTTAGCTGGGGTAAAAGCGAGACCATCTTCTTCTTCTCCTTCTCCTTCTCCTTCTCCTTCT
>NW_004567111.1:25033845-25103968 GCF_000260355.1 Condylura cristata
AATTGCAAAATATAAATGTGATTTTGGATTATGTATTTGTGGGAGTTCTGTGTATATATGTGACTAAGAGAAAACAAATTCTTAAGATCTTATTTTGGACATTATTTTGGTAAGATATCATGTCATACAATTTAAGCTATAATTCATATTCTATCATTAATTGATAAATATTTCCTAGAAAAATTATGTAGAAATTTCTAGAAAAGAAACACAGAAACAGAAAATTTGTCACAATTAAATCTAAACAACTGTGATGCAATAAAATTTATGTCTTTTGTATTTTATTCTCAAAAAACATAATTAAGCAACGTAAATACTGTATTAGTCACCTGTATTACAAACAGATTTGTGTTTTGTGATATTTGGCACATACTTCTTAGACTTTGTAAGAAAAAATTCAATTTAGTTTGACTTTAAATTGCGGTTAAAAGATATTCTTTAAAAATATAAAAGACCTCATCTGTCTCAACAAATACTATCTATATTCTAATAATTCAATATTCAGTGTTATTTTACTTTCTGATAAATGGCTATCGTGTCTCTTTTTCTTTTAATATGCATCTAAGAAGAATGCCTTTCCTACTGACTTCACAACAGGAAATTTGAAGACAGAGGCACTACCAAGATTTTATTCCTAATAACATCATATTGTCTCTGATGTGCTTAAAGTATTAACAGCTTTCCATAAAACAAGTCATAACTCAAGGGTTTAAAATCCATTCACTATGAAACATACCTGCTGATGACTCATTCTCAAGTGATATAATTTTAAATCTTGATTTCCACATTGAACATTTTATATTGCAAGGATCTTTTAATAAGGGCACATGCATTGTTTTAAATATGAGTTACAGACATTGTTTGCATTTTGATTATTCAGAAATCAAAATTTTTTTTTTTCATGAAACAGTTCTTGTTTTCACTATATTGGACACACAAAATTATATGAACCCAAATTTTCATCCCTGAAAGTAGGATCATATTTGTAGGAAATGAAGGAAAAGAAAAATGACAGAGATACAGAATCCCCTACCTGTTCCTAATCTTAAATGCTGTCTCTTTTGCCAGTTAGTTCTATGAACTTGGAAAATCATCTGAGCTATAAAAATATTTTTTCCTAGGGTTATTAACATAATATATCTTGGTATCCTTCCCTAAAGTTTTTAGATCTGTGTTTCCTGCTCTAAATCTTTGCCTTGTACATGCAAAATTTAATATAAATCAATTGTATACAAATGTAAGAAATTCCATGACTGTGTGGTTTTCCTTCTTTTGTGGTACTCTAAGCAATGATGCCTGGTTTCTAGAGATATACTATGTATCACCAGTGAAGAAAAAATGACCCTTTTCTTCATTCAGATTTATAGTTCTACATGTATTTAGTAATGGCATAATATGCCATTACAAAAAGTAAAAAATAGGATGGTGGCAGGAAAGAACTGTCTTTTTTAAGAAAAGAACTTTCATATGTAAAAATTCAAATATAATTTTCAGCTCTCCAAGCAGTTAGAGCTCACATATGAGTCAGACCTATTACTAAAGCTAGAGTGACTTATATTTTATCTCAAAATATTATGCTAAACTCAAATAATCTACAAAAATATCTACTTGAAATTCATTGATAAGGTTGTATTTGAAAAAAGCAAAACAATATATTTTTGTAAAAACATATAAAAGTAAATTTCAACAAATATGATGTTTTATTATTTTGACTAAAAACACTTGAAAAGTAGATTCACTGTATTTGTTGTTTCAGACTGGTTAACTGTTGTCTATAGGTGCAATTCTTTTACACGTCACACATCTGACTAATACCTAGGCACAAAAAGATTGGTGAACAAAAAGCATTAATAAGAGTGATATTAAAGAAAGTGTTAATAAGAGTGATATTAAAGCAAGTGTTAATAAGAGTAATATTAAAACTCATAAAGGAGACTAAACCTTTTAAGAGGGCAAATGGCCTATGGTGATATATGTAGGTAGTAGTTATTTGTAGAGCATGCATCAGGCACTTAGAGTGACATCAGAAGTGCATCCCAAGGTCGGTTTATGATATACAATGCTCCGTTAAAATCAGTCCCTTTGAAGCAGAAATAGTCTAACTTTGTACGATTTTATTCTCATTCTAGGGTGAATACATTTCAAGCAGGATGTTTTCTCCAATTATCAGAGCAGTGTATCTTTCTATTTAGTGGCCTTTTTGTATTCAGGCATCTTTTATGCTTATTCAGGAAACTAAAGCTCACAATATTCATAGTTTATTATGCTAACAAATTATCGTTAACAATAAAGATTTTTTGGCAGGCTACTAATCATTTTAAGTTTGCCTTACAATCAATAAGATGAGAGGAGAAATTGAATAACTAGTAGGCTTTTTTAGTTCTACAACAATAAAGTCACAATGAATGAATAACCAGAATCAGGTTTTAGCCACAAAAAAAGAAATGTTTCTTTGTTATTGCTGTTGATTTTTGAAGACGTGACTTTCCTTTTCAGTTTCTCAACTTCATTGTTAAAATTTTATACATCCTATACATTCAATAAATATTTATTTTTGATGAAGAGATACTACAAAGCATTTCAAAAAGATTAAAAACCAAACTCCTTTCTGAGAAAAACTGAAGCAGAAATCTTTACACTGTTGTAATATATCCCAAAAAAGAAACTGATCCCCGTGATCTTAAGAGAGATTTAGATCAATAATTTTCTCGTAATCGGTCAATCTTAAATTGAAGTAATAACTTGATTATGTCAGAATTAATATTTGATCATGTTATTTCATAAAAATTTGAAAATTAACATTTCAAGATTTGAGATATGGTTTCACAATGTTATACTTTCCTGCAAATATAAACAAAATGCATAAATTTATGTCTTGACCATATGTATGTGTAAATATATGCATATGTTGTTTCATGAATACATGCCACTTTATTATTTACCCATGCCTTGGATATGAGCATTCCTGAAGTTTGATTCCTTACTGAAACATATATCTATTCATAGCATAAACTATATGTGTGAAAATGTATTAGAGCTTACATATCAACATTAATTGTTGGCTTGTTAAGAAACAAATACATATTGCTCTTATAGTACTGAAACCAGATGAAATCAACAGGTACCCAGAGATCCCAAACTGTGTAGCAGAGGATAACAATTATATCTATTCTAGGAATCTAGCCACCCATAGACATAAAGGAAAGCAATTACTCTGTTGTGCTCACAGATCTTTAACAAGTGAAAGAGGGAATAAATAGAGAGAAGGAATATGGGAGAGACTCCCAGTCAACTTGGATGGTGACTTTGGAAGTAACCTGAAATAATGCTTCTTGATAAAGATCCATTAATAAAACTTAAGGCTGTTGAAAGATCTCTTCCTTGTTTCCACTGGCCACATCCTAATAGTTTTGCCTTGCTTATTTCAGAAAGAACAGCTCAACTACCACTGTGCTATCATTTTCCTTTTTGTTTCCTTAAAAATGATTATTTTGTTGCATAGCAAAAGCAATTCTGAAAAAAGAGAAAAGAAACAGACACCATGATATCATACTTTGAAGTATACTACAATACAGCACTAATTACAACAATGTGGCATTTGCATAAAATAAACACATTGATCAATGGAACAGAATTGAAAGTTGAGATAAAACCCATATATTTATCAATACTTAATTTGTGGAAAGCAGACAGGACTTTTCAGTGGGGAAAAGTCTCTCAAACAAAGGGTGCTGAGAAAACTGATGACCCCTATCGCTTACATTTTTTCATCCACTTGAAAAATTAAAAAATAAAATTATATTACCATATAACTCCCCTATAAATTTCTTCATTCCAGAGTAAAATATTCTTCTGTGTTTTTCATGATTGTTTATCTTTCTAGTTCCTCTGATTCGAAATTGCCTGTAAGAAAATAAGTGGTAATAGGATTAATGTACATCAAACATATTTTAATATTTATAGTTATATTCTTTGTAATTCTGTGTGCATTCATATCACATGCCAAAGATAGAAATTCCTTTTCATTATAGACTGTCAGTCTAGCTTTTTGCTTATAACTACACTTGAAATATATTTCTGAAGAATGGCTCCAGCAAACACAAAGAAATACAACAACAACAATCACTCTTTGTGATAAAGTGAGTTAATGTTGATATTACTCTTTCAAGGTCAGCAGAAGATCATGGAAAAAATAATAACGTCCGACTATACTTGAACCAAATGTTAGGAGAGACAAAAATCAAGCCATTCACCATTAATTGTCTTATGATTAGCAAGCAACATAAATACTGGAATAAAAAATTAGCAAGTCATATGTGTAGCATTGCACTAAAATGAACATAATACAAAGATTTTTTTTTTTTCAAAATCCCCACTATTTTTTGAAGTTTCTAGCTTGAGTCCACTGACTATCTACTAACAGAATTTAAAGAATATTTTACCTCAAGTTGTATATAGTTTCAGACTTGCAACGTACAGGTATTTGAACTGCTTTATGATTTGATTTTAGATTTGTGCAAGATTAGATTAGGTCTGCAAAATATGATAGGCAATAAAGATACTCAAATGTCAACTATAATTAAATATAAACTGTATAAATATTGAATATTTATATATTAGCCATAATGCTAACTACAATTAAATATAAACTGCATAAATATTGAATATTTATATATTAACCAGATAATTGGCCAATGCAGAATGCTGTTCTGAATATTCAAAACATTGCACTGCCCTTTGGCCCCTGATTGTCTACAACTGATCAGAGTATTCAGGCAAGGCATGGTGTATGCTCCTCTGGCACCTTGTATTTCCATTTTGAGCTATATTTTGCAATGAAATGCTAGATTGCAGTAGAATATAATTTTTCCATAATAAAAATAGTAAAGCATCTTCCCTTTTAGCCCATAACAAACAATATTCATATCAAAAATGATCCTATTTAATAAAAAGTGTAGCTGCTTTTACACACTTTTATAGCAGTTTGATCATATTTAGGCATAATCAGCCCTGAAATAAATCTAGTATATGTCTCAACGGAAAGTGTTAAAGCTGAATAAAAAATTGTGCAGATCCAGTTTTCTCATGCACAATTTTTAAAACGATGTTCAAAATTATACAGAACTATGCTGCTTAGGCATTTCTTTAATGAATTGAAGTGAAAGATAGTGCTTTCTTAGAAACAAACAGGCACATAGAAACAGTAAAGTGGGAAGGAGGATTCAGAGAATTGCATTATGCTAATCCCAAGAAGCTAATTCCTGTGATGTAGTACAAGAACAGTCTATATCCCATTCACTTCAAATAAGAAAATATACTGCAGAGGCCCTTCAAAAGCTATGCTACTTCAGAGTATGTTCAGCAAATCAATGTGGTATTGGTTCACTTTTGTAATCAGGCCTGTGTAAGTGCTGCCAGAGTTTCAGAACTCCACCAATTCATGTAGAAAAAGAGGCATTTCTATATATTTTTAATAAGGCAAAATTGGTGATATAATAATTATCTCTTGCTTAGGGTACTAAATGGAGGGGCATGCATAGATAGACGCCTTTGTTTAAATTTTATAAAGCTTGGTAAGTTATGTTAGTTTTAATATCAATGTTGTAAGCTAAATTGAATGGAAATGACACAGAATATTTTCATAAATATTAATATTAATTTTAAAGGGAATGCATTATTAATTAATGAGACCATCTTTGAATAAATTTGTAATGTATGGTTATAAATGTATTATGATTTTACCTTGATGACTTTATGGCAGCATATAACTTAAGTAGGTGAGTTTTTTCCTTAAATTGGTGGTTATTATTATTTATTCAGTCATGTAAGATAAGAAATTTTTTTGTTTGGTATAGTTAATTAATATTGTCATCTGCCTAATAGCCATATTGATCTGAGATAATAATAATGCTCATATTCTGTTAGTTGTGGCAAATACACCTGTGCTCAATCTAAATGATAATCTTTCTTATGTTATTTAATTAAAACAGTATGTCTTATTTGAAGAGAAGTTTAGTACTAAATATATAGAGTAGTATGTGAAGTGAAGTACCAGACTCAATGATCTTATAAGATTTATTCTTTCATAATTTCCTTTGCCAGTAATATAAGCTAAGCTTCAAAGATTATGTAGCAGACCTAGAATAACCTAGTAATTAGGGAAATTGTGCAAGTACTTCTGGGTTTTATTTTACTTTTTCCCGCTAGGGTGGATTTCCTGTTCGGATGTCACTTTATTGAGCCACCCTGGTAGCACAAAAGGTTAATTCTCTGCATAATGAAGCTATGTGCAGCCACTATAGCGAGAGTTCTTGGCCAGGGATCTAACCCACATGTGGCAATGGAGACCTCTCCTGTTTCATCCACTGCTCCCCTCAGCAGTGTATTTCAGTTGATCTGACTGTTCTGTTGTTTCCCACTCTGATTCTGGTGAATCCTCACACACACTGTGCCACACCTCTGACCAGCTCCTGTATGCATAAATACATACATATATTTTTTAAAAATAATGTTTAAAAATACAAAAAGTAAAATTAAGTTATATATATACATCACTGAATAAAAATCTATCACATAGAGCCAAATGCCTCTCTTCCACCCCTATTCCATCTAATCTTAAATATGTGACCTTTAGATGATCACACAGGCTAAGAATACACTAAAACATCTATCTTTAAAACCAGGATAATAGTAGAGACTTCTTAGTAGAAGTTGTTAAAGAATAATTTTCAAAAGGTTTAAAAGCATTTCTTATACAAATATATGTGAACATTGCTCAAAGTTGATATTTAAAACACTGCCTATTAATGGAAACAGTAGCCATTAAGAACAAGTTAAAAAAAATAAGTATATGGCTAAAAATAGAAACAAAGAGATAGATATGAAATTTATAGGTTGCTTGGTTTTACGGAAAACTAATGTTGGACAAATCCACAAAATCATTGTATTTAGGATTATTCCATCTACTGGATAGAAATTATTTTCATTTCTACCAAATAAAATCATTGTATTTAGGATTATTCCATCTACCGGATAGAAATTATTTTCATTTCTACCAAATAAAATTATGTGCCTTATGTAGTTGAAAAATGCTCAGCCATTAAACCCAGTAATACACTAAAATAATACCAAGCAGTCGTTCTTTCTTACATAAGTTGTGGATAATTTTTGTTCTGACAGTATTTCCTGTTGTGGTAAAAATCAGCAAATACTATTCTACATTACGAAAGCTGGTCTTTTAAAAATATGACTAATTATTTCCAAAGATAAGGCAATAATTTATTATTATTATTTTTTAAATTTATGAATACAAGAGCTGGAGTATAGACTAGAGAAACAGGGGAGAGAGGATTCACCAGAGTGGGGAGCAAAGCAGGCAGATGTTCTGAAATAGACTGCTGAGGGCAAGACAGGAGAGGTCTGCTGTGCCATGTGGGTCAGCTGCCTGGCTGGGGATTGAACTCCTGATTGAAGTGAAGGCAGATGGCATGAGAACACTACTACCTTTAACCTCTGCAGCACCAGAGAGGCCTTGTTATTTAACTCATTATCTTGAGTGTTCCTGCAAATCATACTTGGCTAGTTTTGACCACTAATGATTTCAAATAAGTTCTGTGTACAAAGTTCAGAAGGGATCATATTCTCAAAAATTATGTAACTCACTTGTGTTATTTCTGAAACTGAGTGGCCACATTCTCCATCATATTCAACAGTTTTATCTATTTGAGTATTCACCTGTCCCCATGTTGAAGGTTCTTCCTAAATATTGTATAATCCTACGTCAGTATGACTCTAGAACCTGTTTTCTCTGCCTCTTCTTGTGTATTTTCCCAATCCGTACAACTGTAAGCTGTTTTTTACTTGCTGAAGATTTGTGGGGCCTCCCCTTACAACTTCAGAGTTCTCACTTTGTGCAGCTCTGTACTTTGTAATATTTTGACCTTTGAAAATGGCTGTCTTCTTCTCTTGGAAGCCGCTACCTCGGCAACTAAGGAGAAGTGGTGACTCAACCTGCATCCGCCCTTCCTCAGGCACAAGCTAAGGCTTGCTGGCTTCAGTTGTAATCTTTAAAAACTGGAAATAAAAGTTAGCAGATGTTTTCTAGTTCCATCCTGCTTACATCTTTTTGATTATTATTATTTTAAAGATTTATCTATATATGAATAAAAGAACAGGGTTGGAGGCCAGAGATAATGCTGAGACTCAGTTTGGACTACTGACTTCCAGAATGGTAATATATGCAAGCTGTTTAAGTCACTAGGTTTGTGATGATTTGTTATAGCAGTAAATGGAAACTAATATAAATCATATAAATCTTACTAATCAAGAATAAAATTCACTCTCTTATGCCTTTATTAACATGCTGTAATTCCTCAAATTTCTTTCACTAGTCTCTTATATTCTGAAACAACCTCTATCTACACTTTTAGGGCAAAACTATTTAGTCTAATGTTGAGAAAGTATTCTTCCCATCATTTTGTATGCATGGCTCCATTTCTTTGTTGCTCCATTCTTTGTTGCTGGGTGTTCCCTAAACTACCCACATTCCACATGCATAACATTTAATTAAATTAGCTAACTTTTAATTCACAGAGAAAGGTGGAAGCTAGGAACCTGAGAACTTTGTTATAATCAGATGTTTCAACAAGCTAGAAAAGCTTAAAAAGACCCTTAATAGTACTTTCCATAATTATATTCTTCAGAAATTGGTAAAAATGAATAACAAATACATTTATTAACCTGAAACTACAGCATATAAAAATGCAAAAATGAAATATATAAGTTTGAACTTATGATTCATGATCAATGTTTCACTAGGAACATTCACTTCACTAGGAAAATGTTTAAATATACATTTCACTATTTAACTATACTTAATAATCCAAAGTTTTAGGTTGCCTAAAGAGTTTGGACACAGTTTAAACTGAAAAAGAAAAAAATAATACTAGTATTTTTTTTTATTAAAGATTTATTTATTTATTTATTCATGCAGAAGGGGGTACAGGCCAGAGATGCGGAGGGTGAGAAGATTCACCAGGGACAGAGTCGGGAACAGAATAGGCAGATCGACGAAGTACACTGCTGAGGGGAGCAGCCGGCAGGTCAGGAGAGGTCTGCCATGCCATGTGGTCACCTCCGGGGCAGGCGGGAATCAAACTCATGCGGAAGTGGCTTAAGCTTCTTAGTGCTGTGCTTTAACCTGCTGCGCCACCAGGGAGGGCCAAAAAAAAAAAAATAATAATACTAGTAATTTAAAATTGTTCATTAAAATTATTATGTTGTTACTATGTGATTGGATTTACTTGATCAGATAATTAGTATAAGAATTGTGAAAGGTTAATATTCAGCTAGTCTCTTCATTAAAACAAATGTAATATATTAAAAATATGTAAAAGCACAGAAAGCATGTATAATTATATCCGATAATGATGAACACAATGAAAAGACACACAACTATTAAATATATATAAGAACTCACAAAATATATGTATCTAAAATTATTCACTGTGAAAGTAGATTCTGAGAATGTTCCTAAAACAGCAGTTTCTCAAAGGATTGGTTTTCCTGAAAAATTTTCACAAAGTGTTAAGATTTATTTTTGTTACACTCTGAGAATGTGGGACTAGACTATGTACTTACACATTGCTAATAACTATTATTCATTCAATTGAAACAAAACTTCCATTTAATTGATGTTATAGTAGGAAAACATTTCACACTTACACAAAAGGGAAAATATTTTCTTGAGTACAAACCTAAATAATCACAAATACTGAGAAAGTGTATATTTTCAATTCTACAGTATCACCCACAGGTGAAAGTAAACAGTGAAACACAATAACCTTCTACTCCAGATTTCAAGGGCTGGTTTCTTTCCCAATGGTATTGAGATTACTAATTGATTTGAGTTCAGTTCTGTGACACCTCTCAACACAAAATTATTCTCTATTTATTGTCTCTATAGTGTTGAGATGATTGAGCCAAACTCCAAGAACTGCTGTCATCAATGGTAATAATCGATTATTTTAGTCAAAAGGAAGAGGCAGGGAGGTCAAAATACAGTACCAGTAAAATAGTCTAATAAATAAAATCTAGTCCAACACTTCACACAATCTTTTGTCTATTTCTAGCTTTCAGATGATGTTTCTCACTTAGAGTTAAAATAATTGTATGTGGTAGTGTATTTAAAACTCTTAAAACAGATTTTTCATATGATTAAATATTATACTATTGTGTTAGCTATATTATATATATTTTTGAAAAAATATAATATAATTTACTCTTCTTCTAGGCAGGACATATATTAGCTAAAATTTAGCTTACTAATGATCTAATTACAGGTAGTTAATGGTGCTAATTTCTCTCTACCCAACAATACACAATGCTATTTAAATCTTGGCCACCATGCAAGCTTTATGTTATGAACACTATTGGAATGATGGCTAAACAAAACTGGTCACAAATTTTCGCTAAATTATGGTTCCAATTGTCTTCACTGTTCTATATTCAGAAATAGAACATTACCTGGCACATAGTATTTGTTAGGTAAAATAATGATGAGCAAATTGATACAAATCATGTACCTATCTAGCCCCAGATGTTTCAGTCTTCCCATTTATTTTCTATAGTCAAATACTTTTTTTTTATTCCCTGTGGTTCTTTTTGCTGAGGTTTAAATAACCTACCTAAACTTAGTGTCCATACTTATTGAACCAGAAACGCATAACCTTATAATGATGAAAGATACTTCCTAAACAATGCCACATATTAATTTTTTTCACTATGATGCTTCTGAATGTATATCCTATTTTTGTTAAGATTTATGAGTCATACAATGCCATTTTCAGCACCTTTCTTTTTTCTTTATTATATATATGTATATATATATACATATATATATACTTACATCATTCTTCATTCTTCATTTCTTCATCTCAGTTATTCTATCTAACAGTAAATGCTAGAGTTTTGATTTTTAATATTTATTTATTTATTTATGCACACTAGCACACTAGAACTGGGGCACAGGCCAGAAGGGGTGAGAGGATTCACCAAAGACAGAGTGGGGAGCAGAACAGGCAGATTGAAATGCACTGCTGAGGGTCTCAGCTGGTGAGACAGGAGAGGTCTGCTGTGCCATGTTGGTCACCTCCCTGGCTGGGGATTGTACTGGCGCTGCAATGGCAGCGGACAGCCTCACAGTGCTGTACTCTAACCCCTTGTGCCACCAGGGAGGAATCAATGCTAGAGTTTTAATAATTTTCCCCAAAGTAACATCAGGTTATTATGATTGGTAAGATGTTGGTCTTTCTTAGCATCATAATAACCTGTGATACTTCATTTAAGAAATTAACAAAACTCTTCCATTTCATCCAAACATGGTGATGGCTCAGGAGTGCTATGGTAGTCTGAAAACTATAGGGACTATACTTAGGAGGAGAAATCAAGTACTGTCCAAAAATTAGCAGTGATATAAGGGAAAAAAAAAAACAGTACTTCACCTAAAAATATACTTACAAAATAAGACATTAATAGCTGTATGAAGGAGTATTAATAAAATAAATGATCCTTTGGATGGATTATTTTCTTTAGAATTGTGTCTCTAATGCTCCCTTTTTATTACTGCTACAAAAATTTTAATAGAGGTTGCACTTGATTCTGCCTATATCAATCCAGCTACCTTTATGTGTGTGTATGTATGTATCATTCTCTCTGTACTCTGATCTAGCCTACACATTACTATCAGTTGTCCATTGATGCTAACAATTACTCTATTTACATTTAGTTACAAGCTCCAGTCTTATAATTTATGCTTCATCTTTTTTTAGTTGTCAGTGCTCTCATATAAACACTATAAATTCAAGAAGGTTGAAGCTACATGAAATTTCTGAAACACAAGCATCTTGTTTTCAGGACTTTTATTTGCAGGTCTTTTGTTTGATTCCCACAAAGAACAAAAAGAAAATCTCTTTATGACATGACACATTTAAATTTATACTTTCTAGAATATTAGGGTTTACCTTTTACATTTGTCAAAATCCAACATGAAATGACTTTTGTATACAAAATGAGCTATTCTAGCATTTTCCCCCATTATTATTAAAGAAAACTATGAAGTCCAGGACTAAGAAAGGCTTGCTATTTTACCCTCTTGCAGTTAACAAATTACCCGGCTATGCTTCCACACACATACCATTCACCCACAGAGTATCTTTACCACCACAAGATGTGATGAGATTCAGGTATAGTTTTTATATCTATGTGCACAGTGAAGTTGCACCACTGAGGAGGACTCCTAAAATTATGAGCTCAGAGCATATATAGTACATTTATCTAATTTGCCCTACCTCTTTGAAGAGAAAAACAGAAAGCTTTGTTCTAGAATATGTATGTCACTTTTTGAGAGAAGAAAAGATTTCTAGGTCTGTTACCTTTGGAAATTGTACCAATGGATCTATGGAGATGAGTTTTTAAATCTTTTGTGAGTAATTCACTATCTCTGACTTTCAAGGCATGCTTGTCACTTAATAATAAAGCATGGATTATATTGAAATGTGAAAATATTCATTGAATATTGCTTTCCAGCATTTTTTTTCCTTCAGTGTCATTTAGTGAATAGTCATCCATTCCCCAATGATCTGCAAAGCAAATTGGTTGTATAACATATTTTCATGAGCGTGAAGGTGTTTTGAGTTCCCTTTTCTGTTCAATTCTTTTATTTCTGTTTTTACATCAAATTAAATTTCATATTATTCACATTTTATAAAATCCTTATTATTAATCATGTAGAGAGATCCTCTCCATTTTGTTACAAAAGCTCCTCTAGACTAAAAATTAGGACTAATAGGAGTTCATTTCCAACCACAATTTGATCTTTTTATCTGCTACACCATCCTTGTTCTCAAGTTTGTCTTGAAATTAATGCATTTTGCTCCAGCTGTATTCTCAGAATGTAGGAAAACTGATTGTTTTATCTCCCTACCCAAAGTTCTCTGTGCCACTTTGAGGTCCATGGTTACAATAAAAACACATTCGCTGATTGTTGCTGGATAAGGGTCCCATAGGAGATGCTCCCCACTTAGAGAACCAAACACCTAACCATGCCTCCTTGGACCTGAAAATGCAAAGCCCTCAGTTCCTTCACATCATGTACCACCTATCTTGTCAACCTTCTGTTATGTAAGCATAGTGCTTCTACCATCTGGGAGATGGTTTAGGGTGTTCCAGCTTAGTGGATGGGATGGTAGACACGTTGAAAAGACTTTTTTTCATGTTTGGATTTCAGTGAAGGAGTGAAATTGTTCCAGTGCCAGGAGAGGGGCACCCCAGGTGGTTAAAAGTCCAGCCAAATAGGATAGGTTCAAAGCAAGCCCCGGAAATCTGCCACAAGTCTAAAGCAACTTCTGGCAGTGAAGCATAAAGTAGGGTCAGAAACAGTCAGGCAAGTCTGGGAGGAAAAAGTCAAAATCAAAATCAAAATGAATACTGCCGTAGTGAACCTCCCCATGGGTCTCTCCCCCACATCTGTTTCAACCAGTCCACAACCAAGAAGCAAGTGCAGTATTTCACATGTCTCTCTGCTTCACATGCCTTCTTAGGTCTTCTTTTGGTTCTCCATCCTCTTTCCTTCCTTCTCCAGTCTCTTTTCCTGCTTTTCCTCTGTTCAGCTCTGCGGGGGCCTTGACCTGCAAGGCCGGGGAGTCAGGGCCCCAGGTCCGGTGAACAAAAAGAAACAGTCACACGCGTGTATCAGAACAAAGAGAGAGAGAGTTTATTTTGTTTTTATCTGGTTTATATAAAATACAAGAGGTGGGGGATGCAGAAGTCGGGCAGGGAGAAAGCCAATGGACACTAGACATGTAGCAGTGTTTGATAACATGGTTCTCGAGAGGGACAAAAATGGGCGAGAATGGAGCAGTGTTTTGATAATAGGTGGGTGAGAAAAAAAAGAGGAGAAGGAAAAGGTGGGGGCAGGGAGTTCTTCCCACATGCCTTTTACAACCCGGATGTTTTTCTCTATCTGGACTCCATTTCACCTTTTTATGACTGCTGACAGACGGCAGATGCCGGCCTCGGTCCCCAACACAGCTCTAGTCTCTGTTGGGTGAGACAGGGAACCTGGAACGTCCCATTTTCCCGGGGACCAATCTGTTACACTATAAATCCTTAAATGTTACCTGATAGGGCAAGTTACCCTATTTTTTCTTTAGAATTCTCTTGATTATTTTTGACTAGTTAAACTTCAAAGAAAGTTTAGCATTAGTGAGATGAGTGCTAGAATTAGTGAGATTACGATACTGTAAAATCCGGTTGCCAGGTCTAGCCTCACAGACAGCAACAGATCCCAGGCTGCAGTGGCAGCACTGAGCCCAGGCCCCTAGACCTCCACAGGCTGTTGTCTCACTGTCAATATGAGAAAAATATTTTTAGAATTTTATCAAAATTGAATTTAATCTATAAAACATTAGGAGAACTTAGAATATTAAATAACCTCAGTTGTAAAAATATTTTGTGGACTTTCTTTAATATTAAATCATAAATATCGTTAAAGTGGTAGCATCTCAATATTCTATTATCAATAGATGGTAATATTAAAAAATCTTATTCATTCAATGAAAAATACTAAATATGATTTAAAAAATTAACCTAAAATTATCTATTTGAAGATAATTTCAGCTCAGAAAAAATACTAAGCAAGAAAAACAAGTGTCTTGTAATATATATTTCTCTAAAATTTTTAACAAATTTTTGCATAAGTATGCCTCATGCTGTGTTTGGAATGTAATTGGTAAGCCTGTGAAACATGGTTCCAGGTTAACTGTTGACAAGGTATCTTCTTTAACTCTTCTTCAGTTTAGAGGATTTGACAATGCTCAGTTCATCCTAGACTCACTGGACAGTTGAGGGATCCATTTTTATGTTTACTTAATAGCTTTCACCATAGGGATAAACCTTTCACCTCTTTGTGACAGGAAGCGTTTTTACAAGTTGGAGCAGATTTCCCAATAAAGTTCAGTGCTTACCCTCCCACAGGAACTGGCGATAGGTGTCCTATCTCCCTGATGTTTGTGTTTCAAAGAGATGTATCTCTGGTTCTTAAGAAATATATCCCTGGGTCATGAGCTACAAAAGGCCAGCTATGAAAGAACCTTCTACCCTTCAAGAATTTTTGAAAATTTCAAAAAGATAAGGGAAAGCTTACAAGTTTTCTAAGTGACATGCTGTAAGATAAAGGAGGATAGGGAAATATCTTCTTTATTTTCAGTAGGAGAATTAAGGGTCTAATTTTTAATTTGTATTTGTTCTTAAAGTTGTCAGATTAATTTGAATTTCAGATACACATTGTTAGTCTATGTATGTTCCATGATATGTATGAAACAAATTTGCTTTATCTTTTGATCCTGGTTCCAGGTTAATTATTGGCAGAATATAGAATGATAAAAACACTAACAGAACAGTCCTGAAAACGCGCACAATCGTATCAAGCAGGAGGTCCTGTTAAAGGGCAATCCCAATTTCAATTGGGTTGTCTGATTGTGGGTCCTCACCTGTGCACTGAAAGAGAATGCAGGCACACACAAAAAGAGAGCAAGAAGTTGTTGAATGTGTCCTACCAGTTCCGCTGACTTGGAACACCAGTAGCACTCTGAGGGCCAGCAAAAAGCTAAGCGTCAAACCAATAGACACCAGGCCAAGAGACCCCCCCAAAGGCTCACATGTCTGGTTTTATATCAAACCTGACTGCTTAACTCCTCCCTCAGGTCCCAGTAATCCTCCCTTTGGTGATGATGGTATTTGTATTTCCGGTGTCTGGGGTTGGGGCAGAGTTCACAAAGCCTGTATTTGTAGAGTTCCTTTAGGAGATCCTTTCCACCTAACAATGCCACTGTCACTGCCAGAAAAAGTCCAGTGGTTTAGACAGAGAGCACCAAGGCTGTACTTTCCACTCAAGTGTCATTAGTAAGAAAGCTGATACAAAAAACAAAACAAACAAACAAAAAATAAAACTTAAGAAGGGAAGATATGTAAAGACATCTGCTTAGTTCTGGATGAGAATGGAAGCAGCTTTATAGAAATAATAGCACATTAATAGAAATAAATGTGAACTCTGGATGGAAATTTTAGTGGATTAAAGAGGGACTTTATTTAGCAAACAAAGTAGTCACTTAAATTTAGTAATTGTTGGTAAATAATTTATAATGCTAATAGCTATTTTGTCATTACAGCAATTTAAAATCCAGTTATATGGCTTAAACTGAAGACCATTCTCTGAGAATGAAAGACTAATTACTAGCAATCCTTGTAGACAAGAATAACATTTGTTCTTTGATATGCAACTAGAGCTCTAGTTTGCAGACCCTAATCATTTAAACTCACTATTATTCTCAACACTTTGCTCAAAACACTTACTCCATTTGTAATTATAATGCTTATCTCAAAGACCTTAGCAATTGCTATTATTGATAGTTCTGTTAAGTTAAAATTCTATGTTGCTTGCACCAGTCTCATAAGTAAGCAGCGCAAGTGCTTGTGAATAGTTTCTGTGGTCTCCTCTGTAATCTTGCTTGAGATTCATATTATTCAGTAACTGAGAAAATTGAACAGTGATACTTTAGAGATTTGATTGCATATTTATTGAAGAAAACTATCGCCATCATACAAAATTTTTGGTATTAACAAAAAATCTTTAGGTTTTCTTATTTTCTTCAATGGACTATGTAAAAATTGATTATAGTGCCATCACTATAACTCCCAAGAGAGAATCTTCAGCCATCTCAGTAGGCCAGTAGTGGAATTAAATTGCCATGAAAAGAAGCATATAAATCATCAAATCATATTTTTAAGTTAGGTTTATTCACATGCAACACATATATCCATATCTGGCCAGGAATGCTACAGCTGGTTGGAATGTTCCCATGCCTCAACAACCTACATATTAAATTGATTGATCACTTAAACCATCTCCTGCTTCCTTTCATCTCCCATCATTTGTTAGAGTGCTAGATGACTGACATCACCAGCAGGGTACAACACTAGACGGAGACCTAGCTTAGAGAAAGAGGAAAAAGAAACAAAAACCTGTCTGTCAAATATTACTGATCAAAAAGTGATATTTTACAGGCATATTATCACTGTCAGCTAAATGAATAGGTAAGTGAAATAAATGTGATCTGAAATTAGATCTGAAAAGAGATTCTGAAACTTACATTTTTCAAAGAAAGAATAATATTGAGGATAAAATTATTTATGAGTGCTACATTTGTTTACAGTCCAAAACATAGAAACAATTTGCAGATAATTCATACTTTCACTCTTCTGTAATACTAATGCTTTTTGGGAGCTGATGGTTTGTTGTTAGTGATTTAACACTCTTTTGCTTTATTATTTCTTTCTTTATTCATTTATCTGAAACTAAAATGACAAACAGAAACTACCTGAAAATCCAAGCATTTTGCATCAGCAGATCTGACTATACCTATCAATCAATCATGTTCTCTTATCAGTTACTTCAGTTGTTTTCCACTGTATATGAAAGAAAATGAGTTACAGCACCTTGATTTCTCTGAACAGAATAGACCTAGAGTATTCTGAAATGTAATTTATTGTTTAGTGTTCTCCATAGCAATGATCTGCAAGAGTATCCTATTGCTATTTTTAATTGCAACCCTGGCAGAGAAGAATTAGACCTTATTATCAGACTTTGAAAATAAATAAGTCAAGCTCTTCTCCATGGGTCTTTATATCATAATGCCATTTATCATTCCTACTATATTATCCTAAATTTTTACAAACATGTGTTATGTTTCAACCTTTATGGAATAGCACTATGGCCAACAATCTCAATTGTAAAAAATCTGAGAAAAAAATTACTTCCAAAATCTATTAATATATCTTATCGATATTAATTTGCGCAATCCTATATGTAAGAGCCATGATTCTGTTTTGCATTGCTGAGACAAACACTATGATCTAACAAGTTTCTTACCTCTCCAATTTCTAAGATTAAGCCAAATTGTAACGAGAAGTTATTTGTGCAGAAACACTTAGTCTAAGGAAAGAATCTTGTACTAACCCTGGATTTTCTGAGTGCAGTTCCTAAGGGAGTTGTTTTTGACTTTTTATTCCCAGCACCTTTCTCTGACTAACTTCTGATTATTCAGCTTTTTCTGCATCAAGTGCTTGAGTTTGTCCCCTTCTTTCTGGCCCTTGGGATCCTCAGCCCCTTAAAAGTGGTGAGTTATTTGAAATATTCACATTCCTGTTTCAGCCTCCAAGTTTATTCAGGTTGCCTTGTTCTCCTCTCTAGAGGAAGAAGTCATTTCCAAAATCATTTCAGAGTATGTTCATAAAGTGTTGAGGTGCAAAGGACATCTCCTATAACCTTTTTGGTTCTACTCTGGCAAATAAACAAGCATCAGTTTGGTACAAGAAATAAGTCAAAATGAAGTTTAAAAGTAAAATGCATTGCTATAAGCATACTTCTCTGAAAGAGAGACACGATCATCTTCCTCCCCACCAGCCCTGCCACACACTTACATGTAGCTGCCTTGGAATTATAAGTCAGTATGCCATGAACTGGAATTCCAGAGATGGGGAGTTACTGGGAATTTTGGCTGCATCTGAATGACCAGGTGAAACTATTGGTACATATCAAGAAGGCATATGATCAATCTCACTCTTGCTTCTGGTGGGACAAGGTTATTAGCAAAACAATGATATTTAAAGAATACCATTTTCCATTGGGATATTATTACTATGGAGATAATTTCATTGATGCTGATTAGGAAACTCCAGATTGACTGGTTTAGGATAACACTTTGAGAGAAACAGTAGGTGTTAAGGAAACTGTAACAGGTGTTAAGTCTGGATAAAGAACTGACAGGAAGGACTCCATATTGAACGCTCCCCATTTTTTTTTTTTCTATTTCTAACAGACCAGAAGTTGACTCTAAAACAGTGGTTATTATATTAAGACCATTAAACGATTAGTGTATACTGCATTATTTTCTTATCTAAAAACATATTTACCATTTGTAAGGGGACAACTGTTATAGTGCCACACAGTATACAAAATCAAGCATGGATTCAAATGATATAAAGAAGTTAAATGAAAAAAAAATGATCAAATGTCAATGATTTTATGAAGAACTTCAATCTAGATGTGATTTTGTGGAAGTTCTGTTATATAGCTTTTCTTTGATATATAATAATTTTCTCAGATTTCATTTTAAATTCCTGCAATGTAATTTACAATTTTTGAGGACAGAGTTTTTAAAAGTTGAGAATTTTAGAGAGAAAACATTACAGTTGGGCCTACTAGAAAGACTCTCATTTTGCTACTACAATGAAAATTCCAATTTATACCCAATAAAAATTGCCCTTGAAATAGCCCTTTATTGTAATATATATCACACATTCTCGTCATTTCTAAGTGAGAGATCAGTTTTTCTCCCAAAGTGAAGAAAAGGCTGATGATATAGAACACATACAAGGCCAAGTATTTGTAAACTGGACCCATACTATGAAATGGAATGGAGGTGTTCAAAGGCACTAACTTGAACTGCTATACCCATAAATATAAATGACACTATTAAATATTTCTCTATAACTCCTTACTAGTATGAAACTGTTATTTAAATACAAATATAGCAGATTATTCATACTTACAGAATTGGAAATGAGAAGCCAGAACTTGTATTAGGTTATGGAAATGAAGTTTTCAACAATGCAATCATCTAGTAATTAGCCAAAGTCTAGATTAGGCTTTCACTGTTAATATTTAATTTTTCAAGACAGAGCAGAAAAAAGTAAATTAATTTTTTTAAGGTTCTTTATTTATGCTTACAGAACTGGGGTACAGGCCAGAGATGTGGTGGTTGAAAGGATTCACCAGAGACAGAGCAGGGAGCAGAACAGGTAGATGTACTAAAATACACCACTGAGGAGAGCAGCGGGCAGAGCAGAAAAGGTCTGCCATGCCATGTAGGTCAGCTCCCTGGACAGGGCTTGAACTCATGCTGCAGCACCCTCGGAGAGCTTCATAATGCACCGCCCCAACCCGTTGTGCCACTAGGGTGAGCCCAAAAATAGATTAAATAACTTTAAAAGATAAATATTCCATATCATTTCTTAACATTCTTACTTGGATTGCTTGCTCAATCCAGGCTTATGCACAGTTGACTCTTCATTTCCATTTCTCATGCACAGATCCATTCTGTCAAGATACAACTCGGCAGAATGCCTGGCCTGGCAAACATGTGCACCTTGCACACATTTTGAAAGCTTTGTACTTCTCAATCTTTGCTCCTATTTTGATTTAGCCTCATCTCTTCTATCAACCAAAAACAGCAAAAAAGAAATCCTTAATTACATGTAAATGCTTATATAGCAGAATATGTTGAAAATCACTTGTGCCTCTGTGAACTGTCAGTTCATATCCTTCTCACTTTAAGAAATGTGACTATTAATCTAAAACTAAGCAATTTACATAACAAAGTAATATATAATCACATATTATGAAATAAAGGATGCCAACAGACATGGAAATGCATTTATTGTACACGTCTACTTTTTCAAATATCCATACATTGAAGAAAAATGTAGTGTAACTATAATCACCCTTCATATCTGGCCCTCCTATAGAAAACCAGTTATGGTTTTTATTAGTTCAGTGATATGCTCAAAATGTAAATACAAAAATTATCCTAAAACCTATAGTTTTAAAAAACATTGTTTTAAGGTTTACTCTCCTTTCCATAGGTTAGTTACAATTTTATTTTAGGTGACTTGATTTTATTTGAGTCATGGAACTCTACTACATGGATTTACTCCTCTAATATTTGAAATTAATTGCTCTTAAGTTGAAATATTCACATTAGTATAATTCTTTTAGGTCTTTATGCAACAACACATTTTATTTTCTAAATGGACAGTAATTTATTAAGTTGGATTAATGCTATATTTATCAAACTACAAAACAGTACAGTACATGTCATTACTAATATAATATTCTTAAAGAGTAGGTGGTTATTTCACAAGACATATTATTATATGTAATTTTTATAAGTACAGTTATAGTAAATTTGTCATTATGGTATCTAGAGATCACATACTTTGATTTTCTTTTTAGAAATCATTAATTAGTAAGCTATATAACTTGCTTTTTGAATAGTTATTTGTATGAATTTTATAGTTATTCTGATTCACTTAAAAACAGCATTTTTATTTTCTAAAATCACTTGTGATCACTAACATTACTTCCTGATCTACAATATGACTAGGATCATAGTTAGTTTTTTTTCAAAATTAAATATATTTCTGTTTTCCATGATGCATTTATTTATACCTGTAAAATTATATTTGTACAGTCAGAGGCGTGTTCATGTTATTCTAATTTGAGTGGTAAACAAATACAAATTACAAATACAAAATGAATGTTGAACATATAATCTCCAAATAGCACTAATACATTGCAAAATTCAATGTGAATCTCTAATTCACTTATAGAAACACTCTACCGATTCCTTCAATAAATAACAAGCATCATGTATAATGCAATAGTGCAATTGCTTTGAGCAGGATTAATCAAGCAAAATTTAGGAATATTGACTGTCAATTTTTTTTAACAGTTTTATGATAGAGACAGTCTTCAACTTGCTAACTCTATTTTAAAATGAAAACAAACTGATGGCTTGCTATATGTTTAAATTAAGCATGCTATTTTGGCCTTGACACAACCAAAATAAGAACATTATTCAACAGTAACACAACCTGTCTATGTATCAGCTAAAACTATTGGAGCTTAGTGTCCTCTGTAGACATTGAACACAATTACTCGATGAGTAGAAATGTGATTGTTTTTCACTGACTGAAAGGACATATGCAATAATTAAAATTTTGTTAAAAAAAAAAAACTGACTATGCCCTTCTGAACCCTGCTTGAAAAAATGATGACTGAAGCAGCATTTAATGAAATTGCATTGGCTACCCTCTGCTAGACCTTAGGAAAAGATCCTCTGTTTGTTTGTATTTGACAAGTCTTTGACAGCTGTACTGAAGCTCTATTTCCATTTCACATAGGTCTTTTTATTCACATGCTTGCAGAAGATCGACAATGCAAAGCATAAATAATATTATTTACTGAATTTCAAATATTAAAATTTACTCATTCTTCCCTTTATTTTTTAAAGATTTATTTATTTACGAATACAGAACTGGGGTTAGACCAGAGGTGTGGTGGGTGAGAGGATTCACCAGAGACAGAGTGGGGAGCAAAATAGGCAGACTGACAAAGTATACTGCTGAGGGTGGCAGCAGGTGGGCTAGGAGAGGACTGCCGCACCATGTGGGTCAGCTCCTTGGCTGGGGATTGAACTCATGCTGCAGTGGCTTTGGAGAGCTTCATAATGTGGAGCTTTAACCTGCTGTGCCAGAGAGAGCCCCTCATTCTTCCCTTTTTTATAGAAATATAACAGTTAGGGGGTTTCAGGTCATTCTACCACTACCATTATTGTTTGTATATTAATGAACCATATAAATTTTATTTGTAGATTTTTAAGCCTGGTGGTGATAATGAGAACTTTAAAATTATTTGATTGAAAATTCCCTTATTAAATACTGTTTTAAATTATATGTAAAAAGAAAACTCTCCCTCTTTTCATGGGGAATATAAAGATAAATAAAAGTGTCCATCTACTGTTATTTTCATCATATAACTATTCAGGGATGTTTTAGAGCAAATTCTGCAGGGTACATTATATATTGTGGGAATATTTAGAATGTGTGGTCACAGAAAGTTTTCTGTGTCTAGATGACTCCAGATTGAATATGTCTAAACCACTCAGATATAGTAATGATCTCCCGACCATTAGCAGGTAACAAAATACCTGCGAATATTGAATAACCCCGGTGCCATAAAGGTACTATTAAATGATTGTCCTCTTACAGCAGGAAGTGGCAACTTTGTGTTAGATTAAAATGTATCACAAAAGCTGCTTTAACTTTCTAACATATAGAGGTGGTTAACTTAAAGTGGAGACAGAAAGGAGACAAAGCTTATTAGGAAATTATATAATTTTGTGTAAAAATCTTCTGAATTCTTGTTTCACCAATCTGATATGTCTAGAGTATTTGCGCCAATTTTTAGGGGTAGAGTGAATCAGAAGGAAAAAGATAAATATCAGATGGTTTCACTTATATGTGGGGTATAAGTAGAATAGACCAATGGTTAGGAAATATACAGAACTTGCAAGCTGTCCAGGTGTGAGGCATACAGCAGGACAGGTGGAGGAAGTAGGACCCGGGGGGGGAGGGACAAGGATCAAGGACTGTGGTCATAACTCCTCACACATAGGTGGTGTGGTGGTGGGAGTACTAACACATGAGGAAAGAAATCAAATACTGTACAAAATGGATAATAATGTAAGGAAATAAATAACTTTTAAAACTTTAAAAAGAAAGAAAATGATAGGTAACCACAGAGAAACTAATGTATAAGCCAGCACTCTTAAAAAAAAAAAAAAAAGATTTATTTATTTATGCATACATAACTGGGGAACAGGCCACAAGTGCAAGAGCAGTGAGAGGATTCACCAGAGACACAGTGGGGAGCAGAACAGACTGACTGATGACGTACAGTGCTGAAGGGAGCAGTAGGCTGCTCAGGAGAGAACTGCTGCGCCATTTGGGTCATCTCCAGGGTGGGGGTTGAACTCATGCTGAAGTGGCTTTAGCTTTTTAGTGCTGTGACAAGCCAGTACTCTTAAAGAATTATGTCATATTCAGTCTCTCCTCATTTGGATGAATTTTATGTAGGTAATCAGAGAAGAACTACACAGGAGAGCTGAAACATGGTACAGATTTCATCTCACCTATAAAGTGTGATTTAGTCCAGAAACCTGTAACTGTAGCTAGCCTCATGCACCCCAATGCTATGAGAAATTTTAGTCCAATACCAGGTAGAAAGTGTGATTTAATCCAGAAACCTGTAACTGCAGCTACCCTCATGCACCCCAATGCTATGAGAAATTTTAGTTCAATACCAGGGTATGTGGAATAATTTTTCTTTGACTTGTTGGATTTAGATCCCTGACCCACCAGGGGCTGCATGCTGAGGAGACATTGTGCAGAACCATCATTGGAATTTGTTGGTTACAGAAATGCTTTCTTGGAAGGTGATCAATGAATAAAATTATTTATGAAAGAAGTAAAATTGCAGATCAAAATATCAGCAATTAAAGGTAGCTGCCTAAATTTGTGTTTCCAGTGAATGTAACATAATTGGCAAAAATTGCTGAGAACTCTTTTGTCAAAGTGTTTTTATTAAGAATCAATTGGACATGCAAAGTGAAACTTCCTAGGCTTATTTAGTGATGGATAATAGGTAATCTAGACTTAACAAATGGAGCAGATTTTTTTTTTTATTATTTATCAGTTGAGGGTTTACTTATTTATGCATAGAATAACTGGGGTGTAGGCCAGAGGTGCAGGGCCTGGACAGGATTCACCACAGAGGCAGAGTGGGAAGCAGAACAGCCATATCTATTGAAGTATTCTGTCAAGGGGAGCAGTGAGTAAGACAGGGGATGCCTGCTGTGCCATAAGAGGGTTAGCAACCTGTCTGGGATCCAGTTTAAGCCATAGTGGTGATAGCACCTGGACTTAACCAGAAGGTTACAGCAGAAAAATTTAACCTTGATTTTTGAATGATTAAGATGGGTGTAATAATATTGGCATTTCCTGTAGCAATTTTGAGTTAGATTAACAAGAAAGTTAAGCAGATTGCCCAGACTAATGGTACACTAACAAAGAACAATAATGTAGTACACTTGATGAAGTCTGAGGTGCTGATATGAACTAGTAAAAAGATACAACAGGCTAAAGGATACTCAAATAATATAACTTACTGTACTGACGCTTTGTTTTCATACTTCTAGCAGATCAAAAGTAAAACTTGTTTTTATTTGGGTAGAAATTGAACACATATTTACCACATCATCAAAGGTATTTAAATTCTACTATTTACCATTATATTTGTGGAAGAAAGAAATTATTCATGATATTGGTGAAGAGCAAGCTGAAATATTATGTTGTTTGTGTGTATCACAGAATGTGTAAAGGAAGAAAAAAACAAATTTTTGCTTAAGTCTAAGTCTTATCATGTACCACTGATAAATTCAACAGTCAGAAATTGAGTAAAGATTGAAACATTGGTACTCATTTGCTTGGTTCCTCAAGAGATTTTTTTTTTTTTTGAAATGGAGATACAGCACTGTTCCAAAGGGATTTGATTACTATGAAAACCAGTATCTAGTGAGTATTCAAAAATTCAAGAATTTTCTTCTTGAATTTTGGAGATGCCTTGCCTATTTAAAGAGGCTAAATGAAAGATGCACTAACTGGCAAGGAGTAAGAGTTCATATAGAAACCAGCAATGCTTCACATTGTGTGCTTTAAAGTGTTACAGCACAGGACTTGTGCAGGGTCACTGGAACCATAGGAGCCAAATGAACACAAGGAATTAAGACATCTCATCAACTCTTCTGCTTGTTTATTGAAATTTGTAATAGAAGTAAGATCTACCTCCCAAAATCTTCATTACTAACTATTAAGGTTGGAGACTTGAGAGGTATAAAATGCTGCTACTATGTGTTGCTCGTTTCAATAGAAACAATTGACTTAGTGTTGAACGTTAATAGACACAACATCCATGTTTAAAGACATATGAGGATGGGTAAATTGATTTACTTTCTTCATTACTTTGTGTACGATTTGTAGATGGGAAAATGTTTAGAACAATTCAGATAAAAGGTATCAGAAGACCGAAGGGAAAGTTTGAGCATACGATGGCTAAAATGGAGATTCAAATGTGGTTTCTTCAGAGTTCATTTATCAAGTGAAAAGAGTGAGTGTCTGTATGCAGGTATACTATTATATGTAGGTGAGTAAAAATATCATATTTTTACTACAGATGGTATCTCAGGAAGATCATTGCAAAACACAGATTCCATTTGTCTGACAATCAACAAATGGTAGGAACACCTTTCTTCTATTTTCCATTGTTGAGTGATCTCTTCTGACTATGTTTTTTGTCCAACAGTACAAGCAGAATGAGTTAACTATGGCAACTCTCAAAATAGTGAGGTTTTAAGCAATCCAGCTAATGGGCATAAAAATCTCTTGGAAAAATAGGAAAGGGCAAATATTTATCTTGATCATTTTGAAACAATGTTAGTTTAACTTTTATGGACTCCATTCACTAATTAAGTTTTTATGAGAATAATCTGTCTTTAATTGTAGAGACGTTTTATTACACAACATCGGATAACCTATACAATAGATAACTATAAACCAGACTAGCATGCAGCTGAAGCATGCTGCATGCTAGTTATATCAGAGCGTGGTCGGCTGTATTGATGAACTCAATTACTTAAATTGGAAAGAACTTTAAAGAAATGAGGGTGACTGACAGAGAATGACACAATGTTCACAATCAAAGGACTTCTATAGCTCCAAAGAAACCCTCTCTGGATATTTTGGTACATGCATGCAGAATAGACTTTAGGAGAAGATGCACAATGAATGATTTCCTAATAAGCACAATGAGAGATTGTACACACACTTTTTAAATTACACTCATGGTCACCAGTAACAATGGAAAGTGTAGAGAAATCAACACTGACCCCAGTGGTACTGAACCATTCAGGAATCATTGATTTATAACTTGGTGTTTTGAGCCAGCTACAAATAGCATTTTTGAAAGCATGCCCTATGCGGAAAAGTATGCTATCTCATACAGAAATGACAGATTATTTTGGCAAGAAACCAGTCAAATTTGGCAAGACATGGAGAGATGATAAACAATAGGTGTATGCAGCACACATATCCATAACATGACAATGGAATTTTCTTAATTGACACTTTGCAATAAGTGCTTTGAATGTCTGGTTTTAAGTATTAAAGATTGTGGTACTAAATATTCTGTGAAAATAACAACGCAGCCTGGTGTAAGTCCAGGACAGTACAATTCACTTATGAAAATAGCCTGAACATCTAAAATTGTGAAAAGTGTCATGGAGAAGTATTTATTAAGAAAGACTTCCTGGTAAAACAATTGGTAAGGAAAATTATTTTATAATATATCATCGCAATGGAAAGTAGATGGATTATAACACAATGATACTTGAAATAATTGTCAAAGCTGATTCTATGGCTAAGACCACAGACTTGATAAACCCCAAATTCTAAAATCAATGATTTCTAAACACTGTTTTTGTAAATCTCTGTAAGATAAACTGGGCATAATTGATATAATGTAAAATCTATATTTTGTCTATAAACAATGCACTAGTAACACATCTACTAGTACTTGATATGATAAAATAGTGTTGGTTGTTTGAAAGAAATTGAGTAGAAAAGGGTGCATTGCAAAGAAAAATCACAGGATAGAATCTAATTTGGGAAATTTGATTATTAATTCTTAATTTATATGGTTACCATGGAAATTAAAGAGAAAGTAAGTTTAGCTTTATAATAATTGGATATGCATTTAAATATGACTTATACTTTGTTTTTGAAAAGTATGACTAATAATGAATTGAGTTAAACATCAACTTTGTAAAGTAAATATTAAAAGTGTGAAAAAATGGGATCAAGACTAATATATTTTGTAAGTCATCATAAGTCACTAAATTTTAATTATCCTGCTGGCTATAGACAAGCAAAATGTGTCTGTTTGTGACATCAAAAGCAGATCTTTCAGAATAAACAAAAAATGTGTTGTTAAAACTATGTATCACATGACTTATATTAAGAATTCATGAATAGGTTGATAAGTGGTTAATGCTATTCCCTAGATAGTAGCTTTACCTCATTGCCTTTTAAGAAAATGTTATGTATCTGAATAGACTTATGAAACTGCTATCTCTAACCAACTGCCAGGATGACCTAAGGTTTAACAGAAGCCATGTAAGTGTGTCCCTGGTAACCTACATTGAGTCTGTGTTGCTATCATCTCTGCAGCCTGAGTTCAGTATTGCACATTCCTTGATCATGTATCAAGCCCTGGGAATAAATACCCTTTAAATTGTGTTTAGGTGTTCTTGGTTTTCTTCTCTAATCTGTCCTATATTTTTCATGAAAGATAACAAATGCTTGGGTATTTTCTTAATACATGCTTCCTGCAAGTAGAATTTTGGGGATTCAACAATCTTATCTCATTTTGTCCTTTCTTTTTTATGCTTTCTTTCAGTCCAACCTAGCAGTGTTTCCATTGATAGAGACTATTCAGAACTTTGTGGGTTTTTGATAAATCTCATGGGGGAAAAAACACCATTAAATAAAGTGAAACCCAAAAAGATCTTTGAGATAATTCTTCTCTATCTTTACCTCCTGTAAGATTATTAATTGACAAAACTTTTTAACCTAAACAGACCTGTTTCATAGGTTTATATTTTAATGTGATTTTCTCAAGCAAATTTTTTTTCCTAAATTTATTTTGTAGCAATTATAGTGAATATTTTCTAAATACAAAATGTTTTATTTACATTTTTTAAATTTTAGTTTTCAGGAACTAAATATTTCAGTGCTATTTACAAAGTCTGAATTAGCATCATGTGTTTCTTTTTTTTTTTTTTAAATTAATAGGTTACATTATCTCACAGGTTTCAGCATAAGCATTTCTTATGGTATCTGTCCTTTTTGTATGCAGTTCTATTATTCTTATTACTTAATCTATGATATATTTTCAAGAAGTGAGACAAGCAGTTCTTTAAGTACCTTCTTTGTCATTTTTCAGTACAAGATTTCTCCAAACTAAAAATTTAAATTTTAGCTATTCTAATACACAACCTTAACTTTGTATGAAGAGTAATATAGCCACATAAGTACATTAATCTTTTAAATAATAAGGAACACTGATTTAAATTATATGAAGTATCAATACCTGTGATTATTTAGGAATTTTATAGGCAGAATGAAAATACATTTATTTCTAATACTCTAAAAGTGACTTCAAAATGCAGAAATGCTGGTAGCCAACTCACAAGTAGTTGAGTAATTCATTTAGGGGGAATGTTTTGATATACCCCACAATTATGTTAAAGTACATAGATATTCTATTTCAACTATAGTGCTGTAACCAGTATAAGAGATGAAACATACTTATGATGTCCATACTATTACCATGTGCATAGTAATGTATCCTAACCCTTAAAAGTATATATATATTTCTGTTTTTTTAAGCCTCTTCAGTACAGAGTATGTATTAGTGTGATTGGTTGCTGGGTTTAGAGGTTGCATAGATTCTTAGATCGAGCTACATTTTACATCCAAATAAATGTCACAACTGTAACAAATTGGGATGCTCAGCTATTGTCAAACAATGTAAGGCCAAGGTTGGCAAATTAGTTAGTATTAGCATATAGACCTTTTGGCAGGAAAGGAAAGCTTTTTACTTGAAGCTGGGCATTCTGCAGGATTTGTCAACTGGAATTTGCCACTGGTCTCATTATCTCATTTGTCTTATTTAGGCTAAATTGGCAGTTATGTCTTCATGGCAAATGTTTGTTTTTACAAATGAGCAATGAAGTGGAATCTAGGAAATACAACACTAAAACAGCTTTACTGCAAGTTTTTTAAGTGTTTCTAGAGCTTGATCTATAGCCATAGGAAAAAATTGTTGTTTTTTAACTTTATTTTATATTGTAAATGTGTAGATGCAAAAACACTAACACAAAAACTAGAGTTTTTCAAGTGAACTGGATGAAAATATATAAAATATTGAGGATATGAAATACATAATACTGGATAAATTAAAAATAAGTAATTTTTCAGTTTTGATTTTTGTAATTTTGGGGGGTAAAATTTTAATAGGTGATTTTAATTGGAAAACCATATACTTTATGCATCTATATGGATATCTATCTGTCTACAGCTATACAAACATACACACACAACTATACAGGCATACACACATACATATACACACGTGTATACATATACATGTCCTCAATCCAACATAATTCAATCTTATAAATAATATGAAAGACAGGCTTTTAAAGTATACTTTGTGAATAGGTGTACGTAGATAACTAAATGATACAGTATAAGTACTCTTTCTCCTTTCTGTGGGGAAGTAATAATACAGGCTCACATACACACAATGTTAAAAATTTTAATTGTATGGTATATGTGTATAATGTGAAGGTAATTAATTACCAATGGCAAATATACAAATTAATTACTAGTATTCATTGAGAATATAATCCCTAATATAAAATGCTATGCTAAATTCCTAGCTAAAGCTGTATCTAAAAATACATGCTGGTTAATGAAGCCAAATGCAGGACAGTGAAGCAATAAACCATATAATTATAGAACTTTTTCTTAGTATTACCTAGATTGTTATTCTTACATTAAGAAATAGTCATGAAATAACAATTTAAGACACCAGAAAAATGCTGCCATTCTCTTCACCCCAAAACTTCATAGATAATGGGCCCTGAAAGGAATCCTTACTCAAATGTACAGACAAATATCTTATGGATAATAAAAGGTGTCTTGTGAAAACAAAATAATGAATATGCTTACTAAAACAAACAACAAATAAACTATATTTTGCTTAAAGTAAATAAAACGACCACTTTTTATTTTATTTTAATATGAAGTTACTAAGATGCTGTAAGATAATTCACAATGCGATGTTTGATTTTTTTTTATTCAAGAAGAGTCTTGTTCTTTTTCACAATACTAATAACATAGTGCTTACTCCTTGCTTCCATTTGTTTCAATATTAGTGAATAGACTAGAACATCACCTGTGGATACCAGTATAGATACAAGATAATGAAAACTTGCCTTAGTGGGCATGAATAAAAATATATTGTCTATATTTAAATTGTCCAGAAATATACCCCTAAGCTCCCAGGAACTAGGCCATTTGTACTTGTTATTATACATAAACTTTTGACTACATTTTACCAATTAATATGAATGTATTTCTTATTTTAAAAATGTAGTTTCTTATTGTTCACATTAGGCAGAATGAGTATTTTTTTCTGATCAAAACGTGAGTAATTAGCATATGTGGAAAACCTGCTTCATAAACTTTTGACAGAGATTGGCTTTCTGTCTAAGAAGGAATACATTATGTGTTGTCTTTTTAAATACCATACAAAACACCGTGCTACAGAGTATTTCCATCCTAAATGTATACTCCAAAAGCTTTTAGGAGCTCTCTTTAACTCAAGAGAACAAATAGAAAACAATACCCTGAAAGTCACAGTATATTGCTTTAAAGAGGTTTAATTATCAATAGTTACCAAATATAATTTGGGAAAACTCTCAGTAAGTAGTAATTGTGTCAGTAAGATTTAGAACATAAAATAAACTTAAAATGCCCATTTTATAAGTCCCATTTACTTGAAATAGCTCTAGTACAAGACTACCACTTTCAAAATTGAATCCTATTTTTTTAAAAAAGCGGTATTAGTTTACAAAATTATAGGAGTCTTTCTAATGAATGAAATGAATCAATATTTACAAAAACTGTGTTTTCTTCAGTGTGAACAACATGACCACAGAATATCTAAAATTGATAGACAAAATCATGGTTATTTAAAAGAGTAGAAATATACACTATAGAGCAATGGAGTTAGCCTGTCATCAGGACTAATTGGGAATACAAACTAATAAAATAAGCCAATGTTGAAGCTGCTGTATATTCTAAACTTTTATACACCTGAAGGGTGTGTTGTTAATATATAAACATATATCTATTTCAGGTGAGGAACTGTGTAGGGCTTAATCACAAAAAAAAAAAAAAGGAGTAGAAAAAGACATACTGTAATTGTCTAGAAACTAGAAAATAATTTTGAAGACAGTCAAAGAGTAAGGTGATTTTCCTTTTCATATTTCCATGTATAGGTAGAAATGGGGTCACAAGTGATTTTAATGTGAATGACTAAGTATGAGAATTGAATTTATACAGTGTGTTTAATTTTAAAAATACAGCAAAAATTAAGATAAAATAGAGGTTGATCTTTACTTCCTTTGGGTTATAGGCAGAAAAAAAAAAAAAAAAAAACCTGTGTAGGGAACTGAACCCAAAACAAGGCCTCATAGAAATACCATAGACGGCTATATGTATACACACACACACACACACACGTAAACTTTAGAAATCGTAAGAAACAAATGTCAACAAATTGTATTACTGGGGAACATTTGAAAACCTAGGTACATAAAGATTGTATGCATTAGAATAACAGAGTGGAGACTGAAGTGGTACAGAAATGAGGCAATGGCTAAAGACGTGCCAGCAGCCTTAAGGAGGGAAGAATCAAGAAACAGATTGTCTTCTGGAACCCACAGAAGGAACCAGACCTGCCAACTTCTGTCAGCCTTAGTGATGTCTTTTTGGATAGGTCTCTGCTGACAAGGAAAACAAAACAAAAATTTAATAAAACAAGATTAAATCAAAGTAAAATGTTTCTGAAGAGTGAAAGAAACCATCACCAAAGGAAAAGACAATCTATTGAATGGGAAAAGAGATTGATAAATCATATGTCTAATCAGAAACAAATATCCAAACTTACAAACAATTTAATAACCAGAAACAAAAACAAAACAAAACAAGACACACACACACACACAAAAGTCTAATTTGAAAAATACACAAGGGCCTCCTGGTGTCATGGGGGTTAGTCTCAGTGCTATTACAACCAACGCCTGAGTTTGATCCTTGGCCAGGGAGGTGGCCCACATGGTGCAGCAGACCTCTCTGGACTTGCTCACTGCTTCCCTTAGCAGTATATTTCACTCAATATGCACTTTATCTCTAGTGAATCTTCTCATTCCCTAAACCTCTGGCCTGCACCCCAGCTCTTAGATGCATAAATAAATCTTTTTAAAAAAATGCACAGAGGATCTAAAAGAATATTTTGCCAAAGAAGACTTAAACATAGCCAATGGTCACATCAAAAGACATTAATCACTACTTTTATTAGCATAATGCAAGTAGAAACTATAGTGAGAGATCACCTAACTTAAGTTTGAATAACTATTATTAAAAAGAAGCAGTGGTATTGGTGATAATATAGAGAAAACGAAACCCTTGTGCACTGTAATTGAAAGGAAAATTAGTGCAGCCACTATGGGAAAATAATATAGAGATTTATCAAAAAAAAATTAAAATAGAAAAATATAATCCAGGTAGTCTATCTGGATATTTACCTAAAGCATATAAAAACCCTAATTTGAGAAGATATAAATAGTTCTGTATCCATTGAAGCAATATTAACAAAAGCAAAAAAGGCATGGAAACAATCTGTGCCCATGTGGTATATATACAGAATGGAATCCCACTCAGCCATATAAGAAAAGATTAAATTTTGCCATTTGTGACAATGTAGGTGGACCTTGAGGGCATTAGGGTAAGTGAAATTAGGTAAATATAGTCAGACAAATACCATATAATTTTATTTATATGTTGAGGATAAAGAGATAAAGTAAAAGATGATAAAGCAAAACAAAACCCTTACATGGTTCATGGAAACTTAACGGTGGTTCCCAGAAGATGAGGAATTGGGGGCAGGGAGTGGGGTGTCTAGAAAGGAAGAGAAGATCATCAATATGGTAATGGATAGAATTTGGGCTTTGCGGGCAGATTATTATGTAGCAGAAACAGAGGTCAAAGTAAAAACAACATTCAATAAAACTTACAAAAAATCAGAAGATTTAATGAGCTTTTTTAAGTGAATAACTATGAGATATTTCAAGCCGCTAAAGTGTAGTAATTTGTTGCAATAGGAAACACACCCCCACACCCTCCCACAGATGAAATGAAACCACTGAGAACATTAGAAGAGAAATTGATTGAAAATTTGGAATAGATAAGGACTATAAATATAAAGGTAGCTTTTGAAAGAAAAACACACTGGATGATTAGTTTTTTGAGAATATAATAACTCAAAAAAAGTGTAAATATGAATTAAACAGCAGAAAATCACAACTAAGAAAGAATTCAATGAATAGATTGTCTGAAAATAACACATAGAATTCTATAAGAAAAGTCAGAAATATAGAATACCAAAGTAAGTGTAAGAGATATCAGGAAATAGGATGAAAAAATAAATATATGTAAATATAAAGTGATGTATGAGAACATATGGAAAGAAATTTTACATGAGAAATTTCTAGAATTGATGGACAAACTTCTCACTCTTAAGAAATGACCTTCTTTTAAATAGACTTAAAGTATATACTCATTGTGCTCAAACTGGCAATAACTAAAGACAAACAGAAAACACAAAACAGGTCAGGAAATGTAGACTGCAGCAATGTCTAAAAAATCTGTGAAATCTAAAAATCTGTGAAATATGTTTTCTCAGGTATGTGTTATAGATAAATGGTTTGTGTTTTAGGCATAGAACCAGAAGCCTCACTGTATGTTTACAGCAAACTGAAGGAGATAACAGTGATAAGGTATATGTTCAACCATGTTTTGAAATATTATATATATATATATACATATATATACATATACATACATACATATATATAATGTGTATATACATATATATTGCATATGCATACTCTGCAATATTTTAGAGTACATATTATTGTTATATAATATGCTTAAAACATTATATATATACATATACATATATATATAAATTGCATCATATCATACAATGTGATAGTAAAGTGATAAATGCTATTTATTTTCCCCTTATTTAAAATCTAATAATATAGATTACCTAACATTTCTCACTCATGAATCTAATAAATTACTTTTGCCTCAGATACAGATGTAATTAAGAAGTTGTGCCTATTAACTATTCACATTATCTCGAAATCTATATGTATTTTAAATAAATATATTCCCTTTAATGATTGTTGAGTAAAGATGATGTAATCAGACACCCCAGGCAAAATTCTTCCTTGTTAATAAAGTAGTCTTGTTTCTTCAAGTAAGAAATCAATATTTCTGGTGTAGTAAGGAATCTATGATTGGAAAATACAAATAGAACATTAAGAAGAATAAAACAAGAATCTAGTAGACATTACATAATTTTCAAGTACTATTTACTTATTTAATTATTCTATTTGTTTACCACAGATATGTCAAATATCCCATCATATGAAAAGTAGATGCCAAATATTATCTTAAAAATGATTAGGAAATAGTTGCAGACTTAAAATCTAGTAATTCTATTACAATCTATGGCATACACTTATTTTCAAAGTGTTTTTCTTTCAAGCATTTTCAGTCAATTCAGAAACACTATCTTGCACAGTCATTTGAGAATAATTACCTTAAAATGGATCACAAAAATCAATTTTTCTCTTTATGAATGTATTTCCTCCAAATTTGTTATTTCCTCTGTATATGCACAATTCAACACAGTAGGCATTAGCCACATGTTGCTATAAAAGTGTCAGTTCCACAATCTCACTCCCCAATTTTTAGTACTCACAGTCACATGTGGTCAGTGACTACCAAGTTGGGTAGAGAATAATGCATTTGCATCATTACAGAAAGTTCAACTGGACAGCACAGCTTAGATTATATTGCATTGATTACATTTACCTAAATATTCCAGATATGGTTAAGTTTACCTCACATATTTTACCTTATTACTCATGTATAATTCCTACTTTACACAACACATGAACATTGCTTTCAGATTTTAATACTTATTTAATGTAAACATTTTTCTCATTCTTTTGACTTAATGCTGCAACATGTAAACTAGAAAGGGATAGGTGTACATATTTTGCATGTATTTGATTGTGATAATGGAAAAGTCCAGATGAAATAGATGGTGGGACACTTGGAAAAATATAAACACAAAGAGAAAGGAAAGGAGAGATTAAGTAGTGAAAAGTAGTGAAAAGTGTACACACACATATACATATACATATACATATACATATACACATACACATACACATACACATACACATACATATACATATACACACAGGTGTGTGTAAGTATATTTATTTAGACAAACACAAATATATAAAGCAGAGAAACATGTATTATTGGATATTCACCTGATGGTTCTAATCTGGAGGTTTGGCATAGACGTCAATAGGAAAATCTCGGGAGTTTAACGTGGTCTCCAATGTCTAAATAGTAAAAGCAAAACATCTATCAGCTATCACAACCTTTTTTTTTCCCTTAAAAGAGACCTAGTAAATGAGAACTGAAAGTGATGTAGCAGCTATGTACGACAAACATGGCTCTGGTGCAATATGGTCATAGATTGAATTTGCGCAGTCTCTTTCACCTTTTTTCCCTCTCTAAACATCATTTTTATGTTACTCTAAGGATTAAGATAGAGCTAAATATATGAGTTTCACTTATAACACATTGCTTTAGAATTAATCACAAAGTTCATTTTTTTATGTTTTTGTAAAAGAACTTCTCTTACCATTGTAGTGATTATGTAATGATATACATCTACTCTGAAATTTATTAATAATGACCCCCACCAAAGAGAGAAGATTACCAGAAAGAAATTAGGCACAATCTTATGCAACATAACCTCAAAAAGTGTCATCCTCTAGTTTCAAACTGGTGGGAATCAATACAGATTTAGAAGGAATATTCACATTATAAATTGCTAACAGATTATATTTTCTCATGTAGAAGTGCTTGCCCCCAAATACTATTTAAATTACAAAGAATTGTTTGCTACCTGTGCAGCATATATCATTGAAATATATAGTTATATTTAAAACTGCTCATTTAATGTGTGTTTGACTTTAAAGACAAATCACTAATTGAGCCTCTGTTTATATTTATGTGCCATCTCTGTTTGGGAATTGAACTGGGATTATCAAGTAATTTCACTGCAACCATTGAAAAAGCTATCGGATATTATAATGTTTAATCACCAGTTGTTTGTTTTAAATGTAATGTATTTGTGAGCTAGACGTTAACAACTTTGTATCCAATTACTAATCTCCTGAGACAACCAGACTTATTTATTTCCTCATTTTAGATTCAAAGGGGTCATTTGTTCCTGATTAAAGACTAACATTGATTCTAAATTAAAAATATATATACAAAGTTTTCTAATGACTAGTACTTGATTTTCCTGATGTGACTTTTAAGTGTGAAAATGTAGTTTAGTCAAGCAGAAACCCTCTCTACAGAACCAATTCTGCCCTAAGTATCAATCTCCGTGTGTTGGGCTTTCTGAGAAAACACTTCCTTTTCCACAGCATCAAAATTGTAGGACACTAAAATTTCCTTCTTTTTTTTTTTTATTTTGTAGTCTTTACAGTGTTTAAAAGTTGTTGAATTCTTCTTATTTTTCTTTGCACAGTAAAGATGCACAATCGCTATTGTTCCTGCCTTCCCTTTCTGCCTTCAAAATGAATATTGCTGATGTCAGTAATGGCAGCATTTGAAAGGTAGTTTCAAGAGTAGTGCTGTGCCTATCCACAGTCAAGCACAGGAGCAGTCTGTCTCTGCAAGTCCCCAGGTCTCATTAAAGAAAATGTGTGGAAAAGTAGAGCTAACACTGCTGGACATGTCCCTACTGCATTTTATCATAAAGCTTTCCGTTATTGCAGAACATGGCAGCCAAGTTATAAATACACTGTCTGTGACTCATGCTAAAGGACAATAAAGCATCTGCACCAGACAGAGTCACCTTCTTGTTCTAGTAAGTTATCATTTCAGTTTTCCAGCCAGGTTTTCCAGTGTTAGTAAATATGATCCCCACATTATCTCTAATCTTCATTTTATATAAAATTTATATTAAATTTGCTGAATAATAGAATTAATTTTATCATACTACATGTTAGAGGAATGTCTTTGTCCCTCATAGGTTCCTATGTCTCTTCCACTTACCAATTTATTAGCCAATTCAGTTCACACATATATTTTGAAAGCCTGCTATATGCCACATTCTATCACAGGCAATAAAAAATATTAGGCATGTACATCTTCTGGAAAAAAAAATCTATATATAATCTACCTGTGAAAAAATTATCATTGTGGTGTTAAAATTGGATGGGAGGACAATCTAAATACTTGATCTAAATTCCCATTAATTTAGAATGATCAGTAAAGTTTTATGCAACTAAGTTATTCCAGTTTTTCTTCAGATCTAGTAGATTAAATTATCTAATGGTAAATGTTGGTACATATGCTATAAAGATAAATCCTAGGTGATTTTAATTTTACCAGTTGAGAACCATTTCTCTAAGCTTGTTATAGATCTCACTTTTTTTTTAATATGAATATCACAAACACATGTAAATAGTGCATGATCAATAAATAAGCATTATTATAAGTTACAGAAATTATTTTATAGTCATTTAATGCATGATTATGTACGTTGAATTAGCAGCATATGCTATAATGCTACAGGAAAGAGAACTGAATTTAAGTATATTTAAGGAGCAGCATCTGTTAGGGACTAAATTGTATCTCACCAGATGCATATGTTTAGGCATTGAGCCCCCTAATCAGAATATATTTAATGATAGGACCTTTAAGGAAATAATTACGTTTAAAGAGATCACAAGGGTAGAGCCCTGCTGGAAAGGCTTTGTCCTTATAAAAAGGAAAGGGGACACGAGAGTCCCTCCTTCTTTCGAAGAGAGGGTATGTCATGTGAGGGCACAGTGAGACAGCAGCCTCTGCAGGTTAGGAAAAGATGTCTGTAGAAACCAATTCTGCTGGCACTTTGGCTTTGGTATTGCTCTCTCCTGAACTGTGCGAAAACACATTTCTGTTGACTGTCAACTTAGTATTATAGTATCCTTAGTGTTCTTGATATTCCAAGAGGATTAACACAGAATCTTATGTCTGTTTCTTTTGTCTTTATGTTCAGATGAAGATAGGAAGAAATTAGGCTTGAGTAAATGATAAGTCATGTATTGAACATAGTATTTCCAGAGGTAATTACCCATTACTCTTGTAAATGATAGAAAAACACAAGTTTTAGAGAGATAGACCTCATGTAAAACAAGTCTTATCACAGCATGATGACCCATCATGTAAATGATAAATGGTCAAATGTCAACATTAATTAATTCAAAAACACCCATATCAGTCACTGAACTTACTCCAGTATGATTTTTTTAAATTAAATTATGTTTCTTAGTGTTTATTTATTTATCCATGCAGGAACTGGGTTGTAGGCCAGAGTTGTGGAGTGGGGATGAGAGGAGTTACCAGAGACAGGGTGGGGAGCAAAACGGGTGGATCTACTGAAATACACTGCTTAGGGGAACAGCAGGGAACAGCTACGCCATGTGGATTGGCTCCCTGGCCAGGGATCGAAGTCATGCTGAAGTAGTTGCAATAGCTTGATAGCACTGTGTCTTTAATTCCTGTGCCATCAGGGAGACCCATTCCTGGATGATTCTTTGAAGTTCTTTTTGAGTTGTTACTAAAACAGAGGATATAGTGCCAGCTAGGAAGAGCATATAGAGTGCAAAGTGCAAGCACTCTAATGAGCAGCAGTTCATCAGTTGGAATATTCATCTTCAAATGAGATTAAAATATCAATAGCCAGAATTTAGCACAATTTATTGTGCAACATTTTGTAATATATGTCTTATATAATTTTAGTATTATATGGCAAAGTAAGTTAGAGAAATAATGTCCACTATTTCATGACAGAAGATAAATGAATAGATGTTATTTATAGAGCACTGATATTATGCTAAGTAATGGGCTAACTATATTATATCCCAAAGAGCCAGTATAATCTTTAAAGTTAATATAGGTCAGTATTGTGGCTAATATTCTAGAAGAGGCTTAAATTATTATTAATATTGTAAAGAAAAAAAACAATGAGTAGAGACTTGGTAATTCTGAGGCTACAGATATACTAGGAATTTTCACTCACCACAATAAGATATTTTGCAGTAATTGTATGCATGTAATAGTGTAGTGCGAGGCATTTCCAAAGACACAGTAAAGTTGTTTCTCCCAATACAACAGCAACAAAATTCACAAAATCTTTCTGTAAAACACCCAAAGTGATAGATGATGTATAGGTAACATTCTCAAGAAAAAAAGATGTTGGCTATTTTGTTTAATGCTGTGTGTCTAAGTGAAGGTGGTCAGTAACTTGTACTTGGCTATTTGAATATATATTTTCACTTCCTGGAAAACATGAATACTCCAGGGTCATCAGTAAAGAGGAAACAAAAAAAAAAAAAAAAGCTGTAAACTTGAGCTGAAACTTAGCACCCTTCATGGGTGACCGGAGAGGGAAAAAAAGTAAAAATTCTCAGGAACTAAGAAAGTAAAAATGACAACTCAGACAAGGAGACAAATGATACTGGAAGAGATGGGTGAGATTTGACTGAGACCCCTGAATAAGTTCAAGATGTTTCATGTTCTATAGAATTAGCAATTGGTAAATCACAGAAATTAATGGAGAGGACAAGCAAAACAAAGGGAACATAAGAAAATGCGTAATTCATAGCTCGATCTGTGTGTCTATTGGCTGGAGGGATGTGTTTTGGGGCAATGAGGGTCTGGTGAATGTCATTACCTTCTTTGTTTCTTTAGCACTAAAATAGAAATGTTCAGTCACTTCACTCTTTACCAGTGAGTTTTCCACATTAATTGTTTAAGGGTAAATAAATGATTATCAAGCCATAATCAAAAAGGAAGAATTAAAAATAGGATTAAGTTAATAAAACAGATGCATTTATATACATTATTTATGCAAATGAACTGACTTTAATAAGCCTAAGTATATATGAAACACATAGCAGGTGGATGAACAAGTACGATTAAAATATAAGCAAAAGTCTGTAACTCACACCTCACTTTATAAGGTATAGCGATGGTGAACCATCATAAAAACATTTTCCACATTATATATAGTCAGGAAAATGCAACTGAAGCAATAAGATCCTATTTTCTAAAAAAATATTTATTTATTTATGCATGCAGAACTGGGGTACAGGCCAGAGGCGCAAGGTGATGAGAGGATTCACCAGAGACAGAGTGGGGAACAGAACAGGCAGACTGATGAAGCACACTGCTGAGGGGAGCAGCGGGTGAGACAGGAAGGGTCTGCCACACCATGTGGATCACCTCCGGGGAGGGGATCAAACTTGCACCGCAGAGGCTGCAGCCGGCTTTGCAGTGCTGCTCTTTAACCCTATCCACCACCAGGGAGAGCCCAATGAACCACCTTTTATATCTTCCTTTGTTCCTATAAATTCTGACAAAACAGGAGCTTCTTTTGTAGAGGTATTTGTGTTCTCTCTTCTTTTATTTTTTTTTTTTTCAAAATTCTGTAAGAGATGTGATGAATGAAAATTGACACAGTGGTTTCTGAGAAGTATCTAAAATATATTTCAATTACTGTAAATATAAATTGTTTTAAGTTGAGTGACAGCTTCATGTATATTTACTACATTTTCTATTTATTCTTTGTGTGCCGGAATGTATACATAAACACAGTAAGAAGAAATATGAAATAGACTGAGAATTATAAATGTAGAAATAGCTTTAAATGAAATACCCACAAAAAATTCCATCCTCAGTAAATATTGCCCCAAATATCTTAACCTTGACCTGGCATCCCTATATTCTTTCTTGTTTCTGCTTTCATAATTTCCCTTATCAAGTTTCCTTCTGATTTTTCATGTTATTCATTTCTTCTCGTGTAGGAGTATTCATCCGTATGTCCAAATCTACTACAGAGCTCATCACAGAGGTAGCACTCTAATCAGTAGATCCTGTTTCTACCCACACATCCACTTACATGCTCTCTCTCACACACAGAGCATTTAAAAATATGTATGTACATATGCTGTTAAACATATACAACATAATGGATCCAAAGCAGATAATTATTTTATGTGATCCTTTCTCCCCCAAAACTAGGACACAGATATTTGCTCATTGATAAGGCCTACCAAATAAGGTGTCACTTGGTATATTACTTGAGCCTTCCCCCCCCCCAAATATATGTACAAAAAAAGAGTTCTAAAGAAGCACAAACATTATAAATCAGAGAAAAATCATGAAAGAGGCTCAGATAAACTTTTTCAATTTCCATAGAAGGCACTTTTCCTTAAATTTTGTTCAAAGCAGTACTAAAATAATTTATTATCGAAGCTTAAAATAAAAGAGATTTGCATAATATACTAAAGCTGTGAATAGGAAGTGATGCAGTTCATATATAAGCAGGCTGCCATGCTCATGTTTGCTTTTTAAAATCTATGCTCCTACTAACTATAATCATACGTGCTGCTAATGCTTTTCCTGATTTTCCTAATCCCAACCTATCTCTAACTTTAACAAGTCAAGTGTCCGCCACTAAGAAATCTTATTTTCTTGTGTCTCTAGGAAATTGTTTTAGTTTATTTTTCTTTCTGTATTTCTCTTAATTTAACCTCTTGTCACTGGCACGTGATTAGGTAACTGTTGAGTTCAGACGTCCATATTAAGCCTTCTGTTGAACTACTTTACTGCTCCAAAGCACCATCTTGTAAGAGCTAAAAGTCCTGTAAATTATGTGTTTCTGGTAAAGTGGAATAGGCTGGGCTAGCTTTTTGAACTTACTAAATGTTGGGTGTTATTAAGTTTCTTTAAACCTCCACTAGAAATTTAGATGAGTTTAATTTAGAATTTGAACTGTTTTATGGATTCCTTTCAATACATTTCCACTATCCTGTAGTTTTTGGCTTTGTTTTTTGTTGACGTTCTTTCAAAAGATTAATTATCAAATTGTGCCCACAGAATATACTTTTCCCTAGATATTTTTTCAAACACTTACCAAAAAAAAAAAAAAGTATGAAATGCCAGCTGAATTTTAAGGCATTTTGAAGAAAACAAGATTGAATATTTGTTTTCAACAGGGATATGTTGCTAATATATGAAGGAAAAAGTTTGGCTTCAGCACCTTGCAAGATATTTTTGGATGATTTAGAACATTAAGTAAAGTGAATAGCAAATGCACAAATTGACTTTTGGCTGATGCTCTTATATTTTCTAAATATGACTCACTTGCACTTTGGAGAATGTCATTTTATGAACTGGATCTGAACTCAGAAATTTAGCTCATTAAAGGTTAGATCACCACCCATAAGGATTTAGTAAAATATAGAACCTGTTTGTTAAAATAAGAATCAAATCTAAGAATAAAGGGAAAACCATGCAGTTTGGGGGGGGGGGAATTACCCCATGTCTTTCAACCAATTAGTTTGTTTACTAGGTTCCTTTTTTATTTGTCTTTCCACCAATTTCTTTGTTTACTAGGTTCTTTTTTAACTTATTTGAAATATATTCAGAATTAGATCTAAACCAACTTAAAGATTTTTAGTTGCAACAATTCCACATACTAATACAGCCAAATCTTGGTAATCTACTCTCCAATACTGTTTTGGAAACACCATAGTAGACATCTTAGAGACACATACACACTAAGCCTCTAGAGTTCATAGTATATGGTTATAATTAAAAAAAGAATGCATACTATTACCTTAGGGTTAAACATATTTATTGGTTTATTTCTTTTTTTTTTCTAAAGATTTATTTATTTATACATACAGAACTGGGGTACAGGCCAGAGGCACTGGGGTACAGGCCAGAGGCACAGGGTGGTGAGAGGCTTCACTAGAGACAGAGTGGGGAGTAGAACAGGCAGATCAACAAAGCACACTGCTGAGTGGAGCAGTGTGCTGTCCAGGAGAGGTCTGCCACGCCATGTGGTCACCTCCTGGGGTAGGGAACTAACTTTTGTTGAAGTGGCATTAGCTTCTTAGTGCTGTGCTTTTATCCGCTGAGCTACCAGGAAGGGCCCTTTACTGGGTTATTTCAATTCAGAGGCCCTAACAGATATGTATTCCTATATCCTGCAACAAAGAATATATAAGCTATAGATTGTGTTTAATATTTTCTAATATTATGATACATAAATCTTTTAAAATTATTTTCCCTCAATTTTTTCTAAGTAAAATATGGAACACTAGTAAGATCCTGATATACTCCTGTCACTCAGTGGGAAAAGAAGCACATTTCTGATTCAGTAAAAGTAAAGTTTATAGTCACCATATACAACAGATGCATTGTTACAGGTATATGTCTATACATCCCTATATGCATATATGTATATAGTTATTTAAGTTAAGTGCATTAGTTTTTGTTTTGCCTTAATAATTAGGACAATTAATTTTTTAATTGTATAAATTTATATTCTATAAATTTCACACACAAATAATATCACACATAATGCAACAAACTATTGTAAATAAGAAGTCAAAAATATATAAAACAGAAAATTGCTTCACTACCCTTGAAAAAATTGCTAAGGATTTCTTGACATTTAAATTTTACTCATTATCTTCATATTTTCTTCTCAATTCCCTAATAATATTTTGTCCATCCATTTGTCTTTTTTTTTTTTTTTTTTTGCAGTGTGTGGAAGTAACTTTTGGGAGTATAATCATCCTTTGTCACTTTAAATTTAAAGTACTGGTTCTGTCAACATGTTTCCAATGTTATAAAGAAGTTGGGCCATGTTTCTTTTCATTGTCCTAATTATTAAGCTGCATTCTAATCTATAAATGAATCAGTTATTACAGTTTTTGAAACTGTTGATGATATGTAGCTTTATCTGGATTCTTTTTGTTAGTTTGTATTTTTTTTACGAAGGCATTAACATCCCTTTAACTTGTGAGTCTCTTAAATGTAAACTCTTGAAATACAGATTAATGATAATATTGGAGAATTAGAACCTACTTCCCTTTCGTATAATTATTCAAACTGAAATTCTCATAAAACACAGTTCTAGTAAACTCAAACCTAAGGTGATTTTATCAGTTGAAAAGCCTTTATGCAATTAAAAATGGACAGGCAAAGCTAAAACTAATATGTTTAACTTAAATAACTAGGACATCAATTGAAAATCTTCATGATGTTATGCTAGAGACATTTTCATCAATGTTAAAATGAAAGTAAATGTTCCCAAATGACTACCTGCAGTTCAACTTAAAAACATTTGACTATTAAAATATTTTAAATGTATTAAATTCATTTGCATGACCAAATTTGCAGAAAGAAAAGGAATTGTTTAATAGAATATATGAAAGAGAAAAACACAAGGAAGTATTTTTCACAAAATGGCTGAGTAATAAATTCAAGAGGATTTTATTGGTGTTAAAAAAATGAAGGACTATTACAAAGGTCTAACCCAGTAGTTACCATCAAAGGCAGTTTTCACTTTTGAAGAAAATTAATCATTACAGATTAAAAACCTAAAACTAAATCTTTTGTATATTAAATGTCATCTAACTGTGAGTCAGATTTTTCTTTTAGGCAGCATTTGTACAAGTAAGAAACTACCATCAGTATTATATACAAATAAGGAGAAGAGAAGAAAAATAAACCACCCAAGTGAAATGAGCTCATTAGTCAGAAGAGATCAGAAATACTTTCTGAACAGAGATGCTATTCAGAAAATCATCTGCACAGACGTACTAGCCAGCAGAATTCAAGAAAGGTCAAAGATTCTATTTAGCCTGGGATCACTGAATATCAGCTCTATTTACACATGTCCATTCAGATTCGCTGCAGGTCTAGTCATACATACTCTACAGAGCTCACAGGTATGCCACCTGGACTCTTGGATATTCACACATGCACTTTCCCACTCACTTTTACTCACACTGACATCCACTCTCACACCGTGATTGCTCCCACTCCCATTCCAGTGCTAGTAGAGAGATACTGATCTAAATCTTATGAAAACATTTTAAAAGTGCTCAAAGTTCTTATAAGAAAAAAAATTGTTGATTTACAGTACATATATCTACAATATGAGAAGTTTTCCATGGCATTACTATTTGCCTTCATTTTCCATCTCTGTAGAACTGTTTCCTTCTATCTGGACTACAATTTCATTTTCCAAATTTTGCTAAACTCAGTTTATCTTGGGAATACAATCATCCATCAAAATGCATGCCTTACAAATGAGGAAATGTTTTCATATTTATTTTCAACCATTTAACATTACTAATTTGATAATACGATTTCCCTTTCCCTCTTTTCTTCCCCCCACCCCTTAAGTAACTTACTAGTGAGCAATCAGGAGATTAAAAAAAAAAATCTCTCCCTACAGTGAAGTAGAAGTTTTCTGTTTTCTAAAGAGACTGGTGGGTGATTACGCTTCATTTTAGTGGTCATCTCTTTTATATTTATGCTTACAGAATTGAGATACACGTCAGACGTGTGGGGGATGAGAGGATTCACCAGAGACAGAGTGGGGAGCAGAACAGGCAAACTGCCAAGTATAGTACTGAAGGAAGTAGCAGGAGAGACAGGAGAAGTCTGCTATGCTGTGTGGGTCAGCTCCCTGATGGGGGATCGAACTCCTGCTTCAGTGGCTGCAGATCACTTTATAGTATTGTGCTTTAACCAATAGGGAGGGCCCTAGTGGTCATTTCTAAAGACACCAAGCAAATTGACTTACCATCTATTAGATGCAATTTCTCTTCTATTTAGGTAAAACTGAATATTTTAAATGTGTTGTTATAAGACTTAAATAATCTGTTTTACATTAAGCAATTAAGACATAAAATGTTACCTAGGAAATGGTAATTATCTTTGAACAGGCAATATGGCCTTGGGGAGAAATATTCTTTGGACAGTAGTAGATTTTTAATTTTGAACCTTTACTAGCTACCTGCACATGCCATTTTAATTTTTTTCTCATTTATAAAACTGGGAAATAATATACAATGTGATGATTGAAAAGCAGATAAAATGTTTGCAAAACATTGAAATTAGAATATGACAAATACTCATTAAATGGTAGCAATTATTTTTGAGGGTAGTACTCAAATCTGCAAATCTGCCTGTAGAGTTATGTATCCTTTCTCATAATGCATAAATTCTCATATATGCATACATCCAGCTATTATTCAGCAGGCACTGTTCTAAGCACATGAGGTCCATGTGGGATTTAAGCATTAAAAGATTACAGTGCTGGAGAAACTCAGATGACAGGAAGCAGATTTGTTTGTTTGTTTGTTTATATCATAAATATAAATTGTATATAAATACACAAAAGATCTCATTCCATACTTCACATAAATAATCAAGACCAGTCGCTGGTAAATTTATATGAACAGTTGACTTTCCCTCAAATACATATCAAAACATTAAAATGCACACACAGGTTAGTGACAGAACCATGCATACATATCTGTAAATATCTAATGAAGGAGAGAAAACAGCTATGAAAACAAGACTTCATTTGCTTTTGCTAAGGGGTAGGTAGTTTTTGAGAGTAAATAGAGTTTTTAATGTGTCTGCTTAAGAATCAAGTTAAGGCCCTCCCTGGTGGCGCAGGGGTTAAAGCACAGCACTGAGAATCTGAAGCCACTTCCGCATGAGTTCGATTCCCGCCTGCCTCCTGCCCCGGAGGTGACCACATGGCGTGGCAGACCTCTCCTGACCCGCCCGCTGCTCCCCTCAGCAGTGTACTTCGTAGATCTGCCTGTTCTGCTCCCCACTCTGTCTCTCGTGAAGCCTCTCACCGCCCCTGAGCCTCTGGCCTGTACCCCAGTTCTGTATGCACAGGTGAATAAATCTTTAAAAAAAAAAAAAAAGAATCAAGTTAAGAATATGTGTGGTAGACAAACCTCATGAAGAATGTGGGCAAGAAAGACTTCCTTCAACTAGAGAAATGAAATTTCTCAAATGTGAAGTGGGATCAAGGTATTGGATTGAACAGCAAAGACATTTATGTCTAGTGGAAATGTTAAGCAGCAGAGGGCTGTAAGTTCCAAACATGAGTTGAACTCAGATGGTATCATCAGTCAGAGAAAGGTAACATGGTAGCAAGTGGGTATCAGGTTACAGAAAATAGGAAATAATATGATAGCAGCAGTATATCCTTATATATATCTGACTGACGATATATATATATACACATATACATACATATATACATATATATGTATATGTATATGCCGTATATATACATATACATATATGTGTTTATATGTGTATATATAAATATATAGATATAGATATAGATATAGATAACATAGTTTGCTTTGTCATTTCTTTTTCAAGCTGGTTATTACAAGTGTAGCTACCTAAGAGCAGTCCAGTTTTTTTTTTTTTTATGAAAAGTAAACACTACTTTTATTCTTTTATTTTCACAAATAAAAATATGGCATTTTTGGGCCCTCCCTGGTGGCCCAGCGGGTTAAAGCACAGCACAAAGAAGCTTAAGCCACCTCCACATGAATTCGATCCCTGCCTGCCCCAGAGGTGACCATATGGCATGGCAGACCTCTCCTGACCAGCCCGCAGCTCCCCTGAGCAGTGTACTTCGTCCATCTGTCTGTTCCGCACCCCACTCTGTCTCTGGTGAATCCTCTCACCCTCCGCATCTCTGGCCTGTTACCCCAGTTCTGTACGAATAAATAAATAAATCTTAAAAAAAAAAATGTGGCATTTTCTTCTTCCCTCCTAAGAGGCTGCAAACATGTCTTTCTATCCTCACTAGTGACTTCAGATCATTGCTTTAACACACCATCAAGGCCTATGAAAAACAATTAATGACAGTATATTTTAACAGATAAAAAAAAAGAAAAGAAAAAGACAAGAAGAAAAAGAAAAAACAGGTAGTTAGTGAATAAAACAGTAAAATTAGCATGAGAGAGGAATTCTGTACACGGATTAGGAAAAAAGAAAGTAAAATGCATTAATAATAGTATTTCCCAATAGGGAGGCTTGGCTGTTAATACAAAATTTGCCCAAGAAAGTAGAGGGTCAGCTTCCAGGAGAGTAAATCCAGGAGAACTCTACCCAGTAAATTTGTTCACTTGGCCATTAGCACTAGAAGCTGAGACGTCCTGCACTAATGCATTAGCCTCCCATGACTGAGCACTTTTTGCTACCAGCACTGAGTCTGAAAGGTCACTGCCCATCAATGTCTAGGGAAGGCACCTATCCAATCCCTTCCCTTAATTTGCTTAGTTCCTGTCCATCAGAAATGAAGTCCACTCTATGACACTTAGATTCTCTCTGTGTTCTTTTTAGTACTCAGTGTGAACTTTATCCTTCTAATGCCTAGAATAGCCAAAGCTTCAGGAGGAATTAGAGCCAGGTTTGCCTAGTCGGCTGAGTTTCAGAACTAAGATGAACAAAACAGATGAAAAGAAACCCTGTTGCATTAACGCTCAAAAACAAGCAAACAAACAGAAAACAGTTGCAGTGCATCTATCCATTTTACCAGTCCATTCTAATTATCACTGTCATCTGGTTGAGTTTATTGGCTTTTGAAACATGATCTTTCCAGAAGATTCTATATGTCATTCAAGGTGATGTCAACTCCAGCACTGCACATTCTCAATTTTGAGGTTCATGGACTTTGATTGGTCTGTTTTCCCTTACATTTTCTTACAATTCTAGAACCTGTGGAACATAAGAGAAAATATTTTAGTTGTCTGTAATTTTCTGGAGTTTTAGTATTTGACCTAGAGTCCATGGGAAGTCATTTGGGAGATTCCCATTAGCAGCCTATCTTTTCCCCCTCTATTTTTATAGTTTTTTATACTTATAAAACTTCCAATACTATTTATATTTTTTGTTATTTGAAATTTCATTTTCCAACTTGAATTTCAAAACTTAGAATTCCATCTCTACCTCAAAATCACTATCTCTCTTGTCAATGTTATGGTTCAGGGGTATCAGATGTAGGTTGCATGCTGTTCCCAATACAGTGGCGTGTTGATGTTTGTCTAGACAGAGATAGTCTCTGACATCTCCCTATTGAAGTTCTTCCTTAGCACCTTTTTGAAACATAGTGTTTTCTCCAACTTGGGAAAAGGGGATTTTAAAATTGGTTCTATAAGGTTTTATAACATGTTTAACATGTGCTGTATGCTGACTTGTTATGATTTCAAATCCATATTTTGAAAGTTGTTTTGGACAAATGTGTTTATGGTTTGGACTTTTTTTGAATAACTTGATTTGATGAAATTGTTTTTAAGTTGGATATTAGATTATTTTACTGGATATGAACATATATGCAGGCTTATATCATCAAATTAATGTGTTATTGAGTGCTTATCAACATGCACATATGGAGGAGAGACTATGACATAAGGGACATTTAAACTTTAAAATTCTAAGAATCTGTGAGAACTTATTGAAATTGTTTGGTCTGGGTAAGTCTACTCCTTCATGATCTGAGTAGCTCTCTGAAGACCAAAGGGTAGATCCCATTGAGACAATGGAAAAAAACAGGTAGCAACCCCATAAAGGACGTTATCTTGCCTGTAAACTCAGACACATTTATTCCATTATCATCTTTCTCAAAAATTAAGGGGCTTTGATTTTGCACAGGCAGCTGAATATTGGCTCTTGGTTGCCTAAGCCAACTCTCCAAATCTCCTAAGAGCCAACTCACAGAGAGTACACTAAATTTCTTAATACAAAATAAAACTACATTTCTTTCATCTTCCCCTTTGTGCAGAACAATAATACAATTACTTTATCATTGGTTTGTAGTATGTTATTTTTGTGCTGACTTGTTAGAAAAGTTTTAATAAGTTCTACACGGTCTTGGTTTGTAAAATATTGCTATAAATGATAATTCCTGCAGTGAAACAGTGTTAAAAAAATGATGAACAAAGAGAGACTCAGTTTCTTAGAATAATTGTCATGGACCAAAAAAAAAAAAAATTCCTTTGCAAGAGTTAAGATTTTTGTATAATAAAGTCAATATTTTATTTGTAAAGACATAATTTTATAGTAGTTATTTTAATGTGTAATTTAATGTGGCTTTATAATTATCTATAGATTACTATATACTAACTACTGTTGTTTTGATACAAAACATTGAAATACACATTCTCGTGTTTACTGATAACTTCTTATAAAATTCAGTTAAATTAACTAAATTAATGAAAGAAAAGGAATTTGAATATTGAAGAGTTAAAAAGTATAATTCTGGCCTTCCCTGGCGGCACAGCGGGTTAAGCACAGCACTGAGAAGCTAAAGCCACTTTCATATGAGTTCGATTCCCGCCTGCCCCGGAGGTGACCACATGGCGTGGCAGACCTCTCCTGACCTGCCCACTGTTCCCCTCAGCAGTGTGCTTCGTCAGTCTGCTCGTTCTGCTCCCCACTCTGTCTCTGGTGAAGTCATTCGCCACCCCTGACTCTCTCGCCTGTACCCCAGTTTTGTAAGCACAAATAAATAAATCTTCAAAAAAAGTGTAATTGCACAAATAATCTATATTGATGTATAGAATTCTTTAAAGTGAGAAATTATATACCTTGTATACTTATATCAAATCTCTTTATCTAAAAATAAAAATGGATATTATCGCCCAACTCTGAAAGTCCTTTAATAATTATAGGTATTTTAATCCGGTAGAGTAAAAAAATAACCTTATGCAAGCATTTCTATTTTTATGAAAAATATACTGTATCTTAAATATACATATTTTGAGATTATATATATGTATATATATATATATGCTATATTATCATTAAGATCTGAATTGACAGGATAGCTTAAAGCTTCATATATTCAGATTTCTTAGTTTGCATCCTCCAGATAAAATAAAATAAAGTAAATAAAATCTAAATAGTTTCACAGATTGTCCTTTTTTTTTTTTCCAAAAGAGCAAATTATCTTGTAAGAAGTTTCTAAACCTTTGTCTATGTGATCAGCTGAGATACTTCTCATAAAAAACGGTAGTGGGCACATGGGTGATTTGGTGATGGAAAGCCCAAGGGTATATGTAGGTAGTGGGAATTGTTAGCAGAATGATAATTAATAGAATTAACGATAGAATTGTTAGTAGCATAATTGTGTGAAAGGATATGGTTTCCCAATGAAACACCCAAAGATCCATACCCTCATGAATAAATGCCCAGTCAATCAAAATTGGTCTGAACTGGGGACCCCGAGGCCTGAAAACTTGCCACAAGACTAAAACATTTTGAAAGGCAATTTTAGCAAAGGGGCAGAAGTGGGAAGTGAGTCTGCAACCAAATGTGTCAAATTAAAGTACAAACCCGCATAAAGACTGCTATTGTGGCCTCCCTAAGTATCTCTCAACCATGTGTCTCTTCAAGTATCTCTACATAATTCTCCTCCTCTTGTTTCCTGCAAGTCTCCCAGTTCCCTGGTCTACGTTCAAAGCCAAGAAATAAGTGGACCTTTTTTTTTCTGTATGTCTTGCTCTCTGTTTCTCTTCAAGTGTCTACCCTCGATGTGCTTCTACTGTGCCTTAAACTTCTCTAAGCTCAGCTTCACTGCTAATTAGGTTCATCAGGGAACAGGGAATCGCCTGTTCTTTGCATGAAAATAATACTCTGGACTCTTGTGAAGTTATTTTTTTTTTCCATAACATCCACTGCCTATAAAGTAACAGGAATATAAATATGGAGATGGATATTAATGACACAGATGTGAACATACAATATGAAAACAAACCACAATAATATAATCTATAAAATAAAGAGCCCAGATCTTTAACCACAGTTTTCTTTACATTAAACCTATTAATTTGTGTAATGTAACTTCAAAAGAAACAACAGCAAAAAAAAATAGTTTGAAAACATTTATTTTTTAATTTTATTTTTATTTTTTTATTTTTTTAAGATTTATTTGTACAAACAGAACTGGGGTACAGGCCAGAGGCTCAGGGGCGGTGAGAGGCTTCACCAGAGACAGAGCGGGGAACAGAACAGGCAGATCGACAAAGTACACTGCTGAGGGGAGCAGCAGGTGGGCTAGGAGAGGTCTGCCACACCATGTGGTCACCTCCCGGGCAGGTGGGAATCGAACTCATGCGGAAGCGGCTTTAGATTCTCAGTGCTGTGCTTTAACCCGCTGCGCTACCAAGGAGGGCCTTATTTTTTTTATTTTTTAATTTAGCATTGCTATAAAGCTACAAAGCTTTGTGGTCTGACATTGGTCATTGCTTGATTTGAGGGCGCTAAATGACACTCATTAGTAATCATCAATAATAATAAAATAAACATATTACAGGTAGCCTATTTGCATCTATTGGCAAATCATCTATGATTTTACCTCACTTTCAGTTTTATAATTTAAAAGATAAAAAACAAAGATCCATTTTTGTAGTGACATAGTGCCATCAACTCACTTACAACTCAAGTATTCAATTGTAGATTAAAGTATTTGTCTGTCATACAATAATTGAAACACAATTGTAATTACAACTGAATGTTATAAATAGAACCATTTCCATAATTTTCTTCCATGATGAGTCAGAAAAGGTCATGGTAGCTTCATCAATGTTCTCACAGCTCCCTTTCAAGAAACTTGTGAATATATTTGTTCTACTTTTCTATGAGGTTCCCTTAAATTTTGTATTACCGGTGTTTATACCAATTTTTTTTTTATTCTGAAATTTGTCTTGGCAATATAATTACAGATTGAGTAAAAATATTTTATATCATCATCCTGATTGGCTAGATAGGTAGATGAATCTGATTTGTCATTTCATCCTCATAATAGTTGTACATCTCAGAATAGGACACAGTACTAAACCGGAGCCCTCCCCCCCAAAAGCCATTTATTTAGTGTGTCAGCATCATGGTCCTTTCAGAACAGAGAAAAGGTATTTAGGGTGAAATGTTATTTAACATCAAGGTAAGAACTATGTACTGTCTATCTATAGCTTTATAGAATGGAATTCAGTTAACATTTTATGTAAAATATTTTACCTTTTTCTGCTCTTCAGAGCACTAAGGCTTTTAGTAATAATTGATGATTCCATTCTAGTCCTAGTGTTAAGGGGAAGGATGTCCTTAAGGAAATCTGCAGAGTCTTGTGGACTCCACCCCCTACTCCAGCTTTCTAGACGCTACCCCCCTACTCCAATGATTGGAAACTACAACTCCCAGCAGTACCAGGGAGAGAACTGTGAGGATCCAAGGGCGGAGCTAAGTGTGAGTTCTGGGACATTGGAGGATAAATAGGGCACCGTTTCATCTCTCTCTCACTCGGGAAATGGCTTTCTGGATCATGTGACTCGGAGTTTTCAGTAAGTTTGTTGTCAGAGCTCCAAGTGGGCCGAACTGGTAAGATATTTCAGTTGTTATTTCCTGTTCTTTTCCCCTTTTGTGAATAAACCCATTTTGACCCTTTTGTGTGTGCCTGCAGCATAACTGAATTTTAAGCCTGCAGTTGAGGCCCCACAGACAGGTGGCCCAGTTCACACCGGGTGCCCTGTAACATAATATGATTAAAAATAATTAATGGCCTCCCTGGTGGTACAACACTTTAAGCTGTAGCACTGTGAAACTATGGGCTAGGGAGTTGAGCCACATGGTGCAATAAATCTCTCATGACTCACTGGCTACTTTCTTCAGCACTATATTATAAATCTGATTGTTCTGCTTCCCACTCTATCTCTGGTGAATCCTCTCACCCCCAACCCTCTACCTCTGGCTTGCACCCAGCTATTGTATGGATAAATAAATAAATATTTAAAAAACATAATTAAGATAATAGCAATAGCAGTAAAATTAAATTTATGACTCACTTTCACCAAACTTGACGTATGGCAGGCATTCAGTTAAATACATTTCACACATGATTACATTTAATTTCACCCCAGTGTTATGAAGAGATGCATTATTATTATCATCTATACCTTCCAAATGAGTATACTAATGGTTAATACTCAAAATGTATATAATAAAGTCAAAATTTAGTTTAGACAAATTTAATTATTCATGTTATTAATCCTCTCCATAAAGCTGTTATTTGGCATTTATTATATTGAAGTTGTGTTAATCTTCATAACTAAGTTTTTTTTTTCAAGATTTTAACTTTTTTTTGTGTTATCGTGTCAATTTCATTTGTATTACCTTGAAGGTTAAACCTTACATTGTTTTAGTTGAATCTATGCATGTGCTATCATCAAGTTGTAATTTTACCTTTTTCTCCAATTACTGTTTTCACAAACCTGTGACTATAAACTTTGTATAATATATGCATTACCCAGTTGCAGAAAGATACAAACTGAGATCCTTATTATCAGATGACATTTCATGGGATTCTTTTATTAAATTCATCTTATGAAAATTAACTATGTTTGATAAATATTTTCAAACAAAATTGTTCTAATATTGCCATATTCAACTTGAGAATAATGATGTTAGAAGATTGCCATTATTTACCCTTATGGGTTTTTTTTTTAAGATTTATTTATTTATGCATATAGAACTGGGGTATACAAGTGAGAGGTGCAGGGGCAGTGAGAAATAGAGTGGGGAGCAGAACACACAGATTGATGAAGTACACTGTTAAGGGGAGCAGTAGGCGAGACAGGAGAGGTCTGCTGTACCATGTGGGTCAGCTCCAGGGCCAGGGATTCAACTCGCACTTAAGTGGCTGCGGCTTGCTTGAAGTGCTGAACTTTAACCTGTCGCGCCACCAGGGAGGGCCCTATTTAGGCTTACACACACACACACACACACACACACACATATACACACACACAAATATACATATACATATACATACATACATACATACATACATACATACATACATACATACATACATTTTAAAGATTTATTTATTCATACAGAACTGGGGTACAGGCCAGAGATGCGGAGGGTAAGAGGATTCACCAGAGACAGAGTGGGGAGCAGAACAGGCAGATTGACGAAGTACACTGCTGAGGGGAGCAGCGGGCGGGCCTGGAGAGATCTGTCTCAACATGTGGATATCCTCCCGGGCAAGCGGGAATCGAACTCATGCGGAAGTGGCTTAAGCTTCTCAGTGCTGTGCTTTAACTCACTGCGCCTCAAGGGAGGCCTAGGCTTATATTTTAAAAGCATTTGAGAACTTTATTTTCTGATATATTTTAATGAATGCTGAAAGATATGTTGATTTCTTGCTTCTTGAAGTGTGTCTTTTAGCCGTCTCAAACCAGGTGAAGCTTTCTTGAAATGACTGTGCTACAAATAATCAGAGTAAAGTAGGTTCAGAATGTTTTTTCATCATGAAAGTATTGCATATTGAGCATTTTTTTTTTGGAAAATTCCCTCTCTTGTCTCTTAGGTGCTTTATTTAGCCAAGATATGAAGCATTTATGCAATTGATTTTTAATGTATTGTAAAGATATCATTGTTAACATTATCTTTCAACATAATGACAACACAACCCAGTGAATAGTGCTTATAGTCAGAAATAGATAGCAAGTATTAATGTAGCGACAATTACTATCTCAAGTCTCTCCTACATATATTTGAAAAGACACCGATTTTTCTACCTCAAATGATAGCTCTTAAAATCACAATCTAACACTACTTAATAGAAATCTAAGTATAAAAAACAAAAATTTGCATGGATTGTTTTTTCTTGATACATTCAAGAATTTATTTAAAATATCCTAGAATTTTCTAGATTCATAGAAGTTTCATTTGGTTACTGGCTATAATAAACTATGCAAATCTTATGCAACGTAGAGTCTTAGTAGCACCGAGGTAAAGTTCATATAGGTGATACTTTTCAGAATGTTTCATAGAAGGGAATTCCATATATACTGTGACAAAATAATCCATAGAGACTTACCCTCCAGTAGATAAATAGTATGATCTCTGGACAGAATATTATTTGGTAACTTAATTTAGGAATATTCTGGCAAGTGACCAGAAACTTACAGTCTAACCTTGGATGAAGGCACACATTGGATGCAATTTTCAATTGCTTGACTTTTTGCCCAAGGGCACACTCTAGTGGGTCTGCCTAGGAGTGTTGAAAAAAACAATCGGAAAAGTATAATCCTACTGACTTGAGGTTAAAAGGATTGTGGTTTTGGGGTCTGGAAGTGACTGGAAAGTGAGACGAAAAGTTCTGGAAAGAAAGTTACAGAGGAGATACAGCATTGCATATTAACTCTGTCTATAATCTTATATGAGACCTATACATGTTTTGAGAAGGCTCAAGTGTGCTCAGTAAAAAGTACTTTTGGAATGGGAAAAACAAAAACAAAGTGTGGTGGTTAAGATGGAATTTTACCATGTTATTTACATTACCTTGACATTCTTAATATAATTCAGATCAGTACAGGAGTATCCATAATATCAGAGATAATCTTCCTATAACATGCTCGTGGGGGTAGTTTTATTAGATGTTAAAAAAGAAGTGAGAAAATTTACACAAACTTCAAAACTAAAGAATGAAGAAAAATTTCTTTGTTGCTTTATGAGACCAGTATAATCAGGAATGAAAACAAGAGAGCTATATTAGAGGGAAAAAATACTATTTTAATTACTGATAAGCATACAGGAAAGAAGGCTAAAAGCAAACGTGGTCTCATTTCCTCTTAAGGAATGCTGAAACATACTGACGGCAAACCACCTGGCAGACACTGATGTTTTTTACACACAGGAAAACTCTTCTCTATGATTGTTTTAGCAAGATGTAGCTGGTCTAGGATTATTTCCAAAAAACCAGAATAAAAACAAACCACAATATTGGGGTAAAATGTCAGATTTCTGAGTTGGTTCAATATTCTAAAATAAAATAATGTAATTTTCTTCTTCTAATGCTTCTAATGATCATCCAGGATTATAAACCACAGTATTCTTGTCTATCTGTGTTGAACTATTCTTACTGAGTTAACGATAGTTATATTATATTAAATGCACCTCTTCAGATGCTGCAATATCACTTCAACAAACAGAGCAACTATAACCCTCCACCATAATCTGTTTTCCTTTTCCACCGCACTCTCCTATCTCATGGCTTCAATACTCTAGTCAGAATAGGATTTGTTTGGTTTAGGTTTTCAGTTCCTTTGTTTTCTTTCTCTATACTCCGTATCTGAGTGAAATCATTCATCTTTCTCCTTCTAGTTTATTGTGCTTAATATAATCTCCTCCAGTTATATACCTTATGTTGCAAATAACAATATTTACTTTCTTTTTTTTTTAAGATTTATTTATTTGTGCATACAGAATTGGGGTACAGACCAGAGGCTCAGGGGTGGTGAGAGGCTTCACCAGAGACAGAGTGGGGAGCAGAACAGGCAGATTGACAAAGTACACTGCTGAGGGGAGCAGCGGGCGGGTCAGGAGAGGTCTGCCACGCCATGTGGTCACCTCCAGGCAGGTGGGAATCAAACTCATGCGGAAGTGGTTTTAGCTTCTCAGTGCAGTGCTTTAACCCGCTGTGCCAGCAGGGAGGGCCAATATTTACTTTCTTAATAAGTGATTAGTATTTAGTTGTATATGTTCTCTGTATCTGTTTTTACCCAAATGTCATACTGTTGACATACTAATGCTAGTATTGCAGCATTATTGGAAGTTTGAAAATATGACACCTATATTCTTCTTTTAAGTCAGATGTGCTTTAGCTATTCTGGACTTTTTTGGTTCCGTATAAATTTCATTAATTGGATGCAGGTGAAACACTTTCAGGACTTGCTTTAAACTTATATGTACTTTGGGTAAAACGATCATTTTGACAACGTTAATTCTTCCAACCCATGAGCAAGGGATATCATTTCATCTGCTCTGTATCTTCTTATATTTCTTTCAATTATGTCTTAAAGATTTTCATTGTAAGGTCGTTCACCTACTTTTTAAAGTTTATTCCTAAGTATATAATTACTTAAAATGGAATTGTTTCCCTGAATTGCATTCTTTCTTGAAAGAATAATCCTACTATTGTTACAGTTGTTTTCAAGGGTAAGCAGGAGGATTTTTGTTTGCTCTTAGGCTGTGAGTACAGACTGACCAGAAACTTAGAAAAGAGTTGTTTACATCTAAGTCTTCCCTTATACCACCTGATAATACTTCTGTACACTATCTGAACAGAAAGCTTCCACTAGCAGGAAATTGCTTTCTCCTGAAATGCTTCCAATTGCTCATTCAGCTGCTTTGCACTTACTCAAGAATATAGAAAATGCATGGTATTTTTTATAATGTTTAAGATCTTCCTAACAGTTAAACACAATTCCTATAAGTTATAAAATCAAATTACTGTTCAGAATATTTAGTTGTTATTCCATTAAGTAACTCATAACTACATCTATAATTTTACCAGTGCTTCCAAGGAAAAATATTACCTTAAAAGCAAATATATATATTCTTATTTTGCTCAAAATAATTAATTGGAGCACCAATGGTTATCACTACTATAAAGTTAACATTTTAAGTTCCTCATGATTTACCTATCATTACAGCAAAGTTTTAATACATTATCTCAGTTAATCTTCAAAAATCACACAGCAAGTACATATGCTATTAACACTTCTCTTAGCGAGGCAGAAATGAGTCAAACTTTTCAGATGATTCTAACATACCCTTATACTTAAGTTAGATACACTGCTTTAAATTTTCATGTGGTTAATATTTCTCAGGTAAAAATGTAGTTTCATTTATTTGGAAAAAACACATGAGTGACTTATATAGACATATAAAAATGAATATTGCATTAGAATAATCCCTACGAAAAATTAATTCAGAGTTTATGAATAGCTTTATGTGCTTCTTATAGACTCAGTATCTCTGGGTTACATATTTACTAACACTTCCAAGATGGGCTACATTTTGCAATGGAGGTTTCACATATATGGAATGTTTGCAAAAACAAACCCAATCATTCTGGAGCTTACTGTGATAAGTAGTGTTAATTGCATTGGACAAATCCAATCCTGTAGTATACTGACCACTTCATATCTGTGAACAAATCAAAACAAAATCAGAATTAGTAGTTTAACTAGAAAATTGCCAACAATGCTCAAATGCCAACTGGAAAGAATGTTTGGGAAGAAGTCTTTTTAAGTAACCCACTGAAGTGTCCACTTCAGAATATACACACGAATATATTAAATATACATTACATATGATGTAATAATACATTAATATATGACATAACATATCATTAACATAAAAATAAACATGTAACATAGTACCATGTAATATATGCATATCAATCCTAGTACTGGAGACACTAACCAAGCACTTAAGACTCTGAATCAGAGAACAGTGCATAGGTGATGAAACCATCCACAAGACAAGTAGGAATCCAGGCACATTGAAAGACAAATTTAAGTAAGAGCTAAAACCATCAAATCATAGAAGAAAACACTGTTGGAAAAGTTCATGGCATTCTTAACATTGATCCTGGGCAATGATTTTTTGACCTGACAACAGAAATACAAGCAAGAAAACAAACCCTCAGTTTTCTTTTTTTAAGTTGCAGTCACTTTCAAATCTTATATTTTAATCTCTCATAGGGTTTGGAATATTGTCAAGGTTTACAGAAGTAGGACGAGAGTGAAAATATTATACTTTCATGTTATAATGCTTTGTTTTGAAGTTTGTCTAAGGTAATTTTTGAGTATGTATGGAATTTACTGATATTTTCTATTGACTTAATAAATCAAAAACAATTACACATTCCATGAACATTTGATAAGAACTTTATTACTAGACTATATATATGTGTGGGTGTATATATGTGTGTGTGTGTGTGTGTGTGTGTGTGTGTACCATTTTATTAACTTTAAGATCTATAATTTAATGGTTATAACATCCAGGTAATTTTGTTATATTTCAAATATACTTAGTGAATGGAAGTTATATAATGTCTTTATGCTTTCAGGTAATTAATGCATTCAATATATATTGGCTCTCTATATAAATATGAAATAATTTGTGTGTATTATATATGTATGTATATATACATATCTACATATATATGTAATCTGAAACATGTTTTGTTGTCTTTCTCATTAGCCTTTTGACCTACTATAAATAAGATACTTATTCTAGTAAGTGCTGTAGAACAAAACTATAATGTGACCTGAAAATGTAAACCACAAAGGTACTTTTCAATTTTCTAGTAGCTATAATTAAAATGTAAAATGAAAATAAATAATAGTATACTAATTTATAACAATGCAATTGTATTATATAGGCAGTAATAATATACTTGCAATAATATTATTTAACTCAATATACACCCAGTACTATTAATATGGTGGTACTTAGTAAAAATAATAGCAATTATTGAGAAATTTGATTCTTCATGTGAAGATTTCAATATCTACCTTGTACTTTATAATTTTTACTAGCTCTAATTCAAATAATATGTAATCTCACTTCACTAGGTAGCTGAAACTATTGTAGATACAGTGGTAATAAAATAGAGTAAAGCAATTAATAAAACAGCTGAAATCCACCTCCTTGTTAAAATTACAAAATTACAAGGAAAAACCATAATACATTCCAATAAAAAACGTGAACTAGAATCAAACCATTAAAAATAAGCCATTTGAGAAATAAAATAACTGAATAACACCAAAAAAATAAAATAAATAGAAACAAAGATAAAATCATAATAAACTTTAAAAATAAGGCCTTCACTGGTGGTGTAACTGGACATAGCACTGTAAACTAGCTGCAGCTGCTTCAGTGTTAGTATCCCTGCCCACCAGAGATGACCCACATGGCATGGCAGACCTCTCCTGTCTCGCCCATTGCCCCCCTCAGGAGAGTACTTCGTCAATCTGCCTGTTCTGCTCCCCGCTCTGTCTCTGGTGAATCCTCTCACCCACCAGCACCTCTGTGCACCTGTGTACCCCAGTTCTGTATGCATACATAGATAAATGTTTTTAAAATTTTAAAAAATAAAATGGAAGATTTTAAAAGAGAAAATTTTAATTATTATTGTTATTAAATGAAAACTAAATCAGTCTTACCAAATTGGACTAAATTGGTAATCCGTTCATAAAAAATTCGGAAGGATTAATAGTTGCTTTAGGATTTGGAAAGCCATTGACTATAAAAAATTTCTTATTATATAGCAATATACACAGACTTCAAGGAGGGAACTGGTACATTTGATAGTTGAGGTATGATGCTTGTCTCTGCTTTGAAAAAGCCTAAAGTGAGAGGGTTGGCCTGCTCACAGAACTGGCAATGGTTAAGTGCTACTCCCTCTCTTCTCTCCTGGTTTGACATGATAGCCATAGAAAACAGTCCAGTACTAAGCAATCAGACTTCTTTTCATAGGAAATTGATTGTTTAGCCGACAGATACAAAGAAGGTGTTTAGCACTAAGCTGCTTTAGTAGAAGCTCTGAAGAGAATCCCCAGGGGTTCCTTCAGCTGTCTCTAAAAATATGTTTGCTCACTTTTTCTTTTAAGTTTCCAGTCATTCCTATAACCCTAATATACATACATATACACACACACATATATGTATATGTATATATATATATGTATGTATGTGTGTGTATGTGTATGTATATGTATATGTATATATTTTCTTTTCCACTCAACTGAACCAGAATTGTAGTGCTAGCTAACAAAAGAACCTGCTATCAGAGACCTGTGAGAGATGTGAAATAATCAGATTTCAGGGTAGGATTGTTGTTTGTGATATTTCTAAGCAAATCAAAATGATAGAATAACTTTTTCAACACTCCCAAAATTACCTTAAATAAAGAATAAAATGAGTGCTTTATTACTCCTCTTCAAGGAATTGCACATTGCTTATAGTCATGGGTCTAAGACAGCAAAAGTCATTTTAGAAAAGAAGATATCAATGTACTCACCAATAATTTCACAAATATTTCTTTTTCATGAATGTTAGAATGTTGTTGAATAATAGCATACTAGAAAATGTATAGGAACAGAAAAATTCCCAACTACATTCCTATTTTTACCTTAGCCTTTTCAGAAATTATAATGGTGGCTTCCTATACTGAAAAACATTGAACAACTTGCTCCATTCTTCAGACCTTTTCTCACTGAACTTTAACCAGATTTATTATTCAATGTGACACTCAGGATGAAGTGAAATGTCCAAAAAGAAGAAAATATACCATGTTCTTAAGGGATTTATAGGATGTTCCTAATTTGGATGTTAATTGTATGGAATTTTGCAGGTGCAATTTGAAGATCCTTGATCAAAGAAAATGCAAATTTTGTTATTCCTTTACTAAATCTATGCACACTTATACCTACGCATTATTTCCCACATGCACACATATGCATATAGATTCTGCTTTTAATATGATAATTTGGGAATTAGCTATTATTCCTTACCTGGCTGAGTTGGGGAATATGTATCATCAATAGTCTAACTCATGCTCTGCAGCATTGGAAGGTTATAAATAACTTAATATAATATAGAAGGTTGGATAGCAAGCCTGCAGAGATAGGAATATTTGATTTATCTTTTTATGTGTGCTCTTTCTATCCAACCTAACCTGTGTTCTTTCTAGATTCCTAAGGTTGACAGATAGATACATATAGAGAGATGCTGAATATATGTACAAAATTTATGCATGTGCACACAAAATTTATGCATATACACATATATATGAGAGGAAATATATATGTGTGTGGAGTAAATGGATGTAGGTGAATAAAAACCTTTGGAACTCACTTTGCCATCTTTTCCTTGTAATCAAAATGATGACCGAATAACTAATCCAATGGGGATTTGTAATAATAATTGTGATTGGAAGAACCTTTAGCTAAGTGAGTTCATTTCCCATAGGATTCCAGGGCATGTGGCCATGCCTGTGCATTGTAGTCAGGGTGTAAGGAACGATAGGGAATGAAGAATCCATAAACAATGGATTCTTAGGAATTAAAATGAAAAAACAACTATTAATTTGTAAATACAATTCAGGAGTAACAGAATTCTGTTTTGACTTGATTCACAGGCACAAAAAAATAAAAACCTGTCAAAAAGACAGTTGACTTCACTTATCAGCCCTATCATCTTTCAGTATCCCTTGCTAGGAAGGTCCACAGTCCATTTCAGGAAGAGCATTTTTATGAAATGATCTGTGCCTATAGCATATATATTCACATTTCTCACACATAATTAAGACAAGAAAACATACAAATAAAGATTTTGAGAGGACAAGCTTAATTCTACACTAACTAGAATTACTAGAATTCTGAACTATTATTGTGAGATATTAAGAAGAGTGAAAATATGTGGGCATACACTTTTGATCTCTTGAGTTTAATCTCCAATCTTTTTCCATTCCTGAAAATATAACAGAAATAAATGTTCCAACATTAGTTGGAATAGCCCCAAAACACTACCATATTGTGGAGAAGCAAAGGAAACCAATAGAGCAGTATTTCTCAACCAAGTCATCATCATTATTCCAATACTATCTTTCTAAAGGAAAGGTAAAATAGTATTTTATTGATCAAATACATGAAAGTCCCAGATACAATAACAATCTTTATCAGTCTTATTCAGTTTTCTGGTTTCATTGTTAAACCATTTGCATATTCTTAGAGAGTAATAAAGAATAATGACTCAAATATAACTATTGTTATAAAAACTATAACTGATAAAATGGTGTGGTGGATAAAATCATGATTCCTCTGAGATGGCCATGCCCTCATCTGTGAATATATCACATTACTTGATAACATGAACTTTGCCAAATAAAAATTTACAGTTGAATTTAATGACCTTGATGTGGGAAACTTTGCCAGGTGGCCCAGTCTAACTAGATGAGCCCTTAAGAATGAAGAATTTTCCCAGCTTCAAAAGTGAGCTATGCTATGTGGATGGAAGCAGGATCAACAGAAACTACATTGCTACTTTGTACATATAGAAGGAAATCATGAACTGGTCTCAACAAGGTGGAATTAAATAAAAATTCGTTATCCCTAGAACCTTCATAAATAAATAGCCCTAGATACCTTGTCATTAAACCAATGAGACCCAGTTTTGGGTCTTCTGACCTACAGAATTCAAAGGCAATAAATACATGTTATATTGCTGATTTTGTTGTACTTTGCTATAGCAGGAAGTTGGCATTGCTCATCTTGATATAGCCCCTGGTATTTGGGGTGTTGAAGCTATTCTATATGGTAAACAGAAGCTACCAGCATCAATTTACTTTTTCTTACAAGGAAGGCAAAAAAGATATTATTATTCTGTTACCTCAGTTCTATATTGATTCTTACACTTATGCCACAACGTAGTTCATGGACTCCAAAATTTTCCCCATTCTGTGGAACATCCTCCTGGACTCCCATACTGAGGTTCTCATACTCATAGCACACTAGAGCAATAATATTTTTTGAGACCTGTGGTTGAAAGAGGATGAGAGAGATGCCCTACTAAAAAGGAATTTTTCCTTCACAAATGATATTTATGGAACATAGTCTATTTTGTATACCTCTTCAGATCTAAAGAAAATGTTCATATCAAAGGCTTTAGAGCTAGTCTTTAAAATATTTTCTGATGGAATCTCCTTAATTATACAAGTATCACACCATTAAATTCCAGTGCAAGAGAATGGTCTTGAAACATGCCACACTTCTAAGAAAGAGTTTTGGAAACAGTGACTTTAAGACCTGATATATTATATGAAGTGAAAGAGTGGCATACTGTAGAGTTAGAAACTCTCAAATAGGATAATTATACAAGAGAAACCAAAGACTTTTAACCAATGTTAAGTACTTTAACAAGAATATCTTCTATTGAAATGTATCTGTGATTGCTTTTTATTTAAATTTAAAAAATCTAGTATTTCAGAAATCATACTAGAATGTTACTTGAAGTACTCATCACAAAAGAAAGTGACTTGATCTGATAAACACTGTTTCAGTGTCAGATCATTCCTGTGATATTGGATCAAATGCTGTAAAAATGGTGTGACTTTATAACATTTCAAGATATTAAATCTCATGTGCACAAGTTTACTCTCTGAGATGTATACCTGTGCACAATGACTGTTTTATGATAAACTAAAATTGATTAATGTAAATCCAGATTTAAGGATGATCAAATCGAGAGATCTTTTGGGTTGTGTCTAAATGTACACATTCAATATGCATTTTAGATTTGATTTACCTTCCTTCAGAAACCTCACAAGTTGAATGACTGTCATTCTAGGATGTTGTATGTCCTGGATTGCTGACCTTTTACTTAGACCTGAGGAGTATTAACAGGCATTGATGTATATACAAAAAATACTTATGCCATGTTCCATAAATACCATTACTGAGGGAGACATTCTTTTTAATGCAATGTTTAGTTTGCATGTGTGAACACCTGTTTCTATAAACAAAGCTTAAACTTGGTCCTGTATTAGCTTTGTCTGTGAAATCATAAAAGTTAATGAGCTCCTCCACTGGGGGCCACTAACTGGTCACGCCTGTAGCAAAGGGTCACTGCTGTGGCCAGAGCCCAGGAGCTGCTGCTGGCTGCAGCTGCTATTGCTACCTGAGTATCTCCTGTTACTATAAAAAGATTAGTTCCTGGCTCCACATATGGACTTCATGATCTGTTTTCTCATAACTGCCACCAAGAACTTTGCAAGCTATGGCCTGGCAGCGAAGAAAACTGGTTACCAATAAATGAAGTGATTGAGGTTGACTTCACCAGTATGAAGTAATATTGATATGAGGTTTCATGAGAAAAACATCAGAAGACACAATATCTGACTAGTGTTCTTCAGAACTATAAAGGTTATGAAAAGCATGTAAACACTGAACAACTGTAACAGAAGAGGGGGCTATGGAGATGTGGCAACTACATACAATGCGTGTGTCCTGGGTTAAACTATGGAACAGTGAGAATGCGTTAGTGGAAATCTTGAAAAGTCCCAATGAACTATATACTTGCATTAGTATCAGTGTGCTAATGACAACATCTTAGTTTTGGAAAATGTTGCACAATTGCATAATGCAAAGTTGAACATTACGGGGAATCCATGATAAGCTAACAGGAGTTCTCTACATGTTTCAACTTTTCTGTAATTCTAAAGGTATTTCAAAATGTTTGCTTTTAAATGTAGAGGAAGTCTTCCAATAATTTTGTGACATCATGACATTTACTTAGTAGTAAGAAATATATGAAGGTGAAGAAACACAGTTTGAAAGTAAAAGGAAAGTGCCAGATACAAAAAGAAACACGAAACAGCTAGTCTAATAGACTAACATTCAAGCACTAATGAGAAGATCTGACAAGCTCTACTGTTGGGTTAGAGACCTAATTTCAATCCAGTCAAATGTTAATGTGGCTCCTATAATACGTGGCATATTTTATTATATCAAATTAATTCATTACCATATTCAGTCTAATAACCAAAATGCATGCAGTTAAATAAACTGTATATGTTTATCAGTGACAGATAATTTGATTATATGTTAGAACAAGACAGATCTCACACCTTGAGAAAGCTGGGTCACTTAAAAAAAAAAAAGAGGAGTTAGAGGGAAAGTAAACTTTTGAAGTTTGGTGGACAGAACTTGGTTATGAAGTGACCTTAATAGAAATTGTGAGAATTGATAAACTAGAGTGTTTGGGGATTTTAGTCTGATTTTATATGTAGAACACATACATCAAAGTGGAGTTAGTATAACATTTTCTTGGCATTTGATGAACTGGGAAGAATTTAAGCATAGTGTATGATGAACATCATCGTTTGGTTTGAAACAATTCATCTCTTTTTTAAGTCCTAGTACAGTCCACTTTGAAAATATGGTTTCTGTTACATGTCTCAATTTCTCTTAAATATCTAGATATCAGAAGAATAATTTTTCACTTCATTAAAGCAAACCAACACAGAGGAAGATTAAATAATTGAAGTAAAATGCACTTTTTAATGTTTGGAAGGAAATCTGCTATGCAGTATGCCAGATGCTTTTCTGTTCAGAATAATACTTAAGAACAAAATTTCTATTTTGCTGAATCATTTGCCTATTCTACAAATCATGCAAAATTGCCTTTTAAAAGACTCCTAGAAGTTCTTCAAATATTTTACATTAAAGATTATGTAATGTTCAAACATGACTAAATACTGTATAATAATTTCCTTTCATTTACTTCAATTAATCACATGTGATGCTATCTTCCTGTATCTTTTTACTAGAAACTTCACAGGAGAAAAAATTATACCAAGCAACCAAATATATCAAATTTATTTTGAAGCTGATATTTGTGACTGTAACCATATTAAAAAAAATCATTTCATAAAAAATTAACTGATTTTCTACAGTAAAAAATAACCCAGATTTGGGACCTCCCTGGTGGTGCAGCGGTTTAAAGCACTGCACTGAGAAACTAAAACCTCTTCCACATGAGTTCTATCCTCACCAGCCCCAGAGGTGATTCACATGGCGTGGCAGACCTCTCCTGACCCGCCTGCTGCTCCCCTCAGCAGTGTACTTCGTGGATCTGCCTGTTCTGTTCCCCACTCTGTCTCTGGTGAAGCCTCTTGCCACCCCTGAGCCTTTGGCCTATACCCCAGTTCTGTGTGTACAAATAAATCTTAAAAAAAAAAAAACAGATTTATAATACAATTTAAGAAAGCAATGCCTGTTTTCCTTTGAGAGGCTTTTATTTATTTCATTTATTTGCTACTTATATTTATTAGTTATCATTGTTATAATTTATATTTTAATTATGTATATTACATAGTAGACATGCATTTCTTTGTGTGGACATATTTTAGGTATACAAACCTGTTGTTATTCATTAGCATTAACAAAATATAAGTTTAGAATAGGTATAAGCTATAAAACATATGCCATGGGATTGACCCTGTTGTCTTGTGGGACGGCAGCATTGGGAGCCATGCAGGAGGGAGGAAAGAGAACTCAAAGTCCAAATAGAGACAGAGAGAGACCTAGCGGGGCTTATATCTCTGGAGCTGCAGTGTCTGTTTTCTTGGGCTAGTCTCACTTTTATTGGGCAACAGATTCAGGAAAGGTAGACAAGTACAGGGAGGAATGCGAGGAGGAATGTGTGTGGTGGTGATATGTGTTGGGGATACATGCATGCCTGGCATGAGTTGGGGGGGAATGAATAAGGGCTATCACCTGGGAAGTGAGAGGTGCTCCCTTATTGCTGCTGATCAGAACATTCTATTTCTAGCCCCTGCTTACACTTAACTTCCTGTCAAATTAGTCTAACCAGTTATGCTAATCTGGCCAGAATGAGTGCCTATGTTTTCAGCAGATATCCTCATAACTAGATGTTTGTCCTGGCAAGAGGCCCCCTGCCTGACTCTGCATTATAACTTGACCAACAGAAATCTTGGGCACCAAGATAATATCCCAAGACCTGGAGGAATCCCCATGATTCTATACTAGATACTTGATGCATGCTACTTCCAAAATGTAACTACAACTACATGCTGCTATTTAACAGTAGAAAAATATATTTTCTCCTGTGGATGCCGGCTTCTTCATACCACTCTTATTTCCCACTTATATCACAGTATCACTTATATTGAGGCTCCTGCACAGTAAAACTAGTTATTAACTATACCCATTCCTGATTTTCTTTAAAATCACTGTGTGTCATGTATACTGATAGCCTCTCTGTGTTTCTTTGCAAACAGACACAGAAGAGGTAGATTTATTTGACAGATTTATTCCAAGTATGTTTTGTTGCAAAGAATAAAATTCCCTTATCAAGGAGATAGCATCTCATTATAATTAAAATGCTTTGATTCCTGTGACATAGGTGAAATTCAATAGGTAGCTCTACTTCATTAAACATTTGTGGACATAGCAAGCCTTGGGTGAAGAATTGAAAATGATACACTTTGGCAAAGATTTTAAGCAGGCACAACTGTTTTTTATATTTGAATTTATATCATTATTCATTTTTATGTAACTCTTGTTTCTCTTCTCAGGTGTACTATCCATAAAATTCTCACCACCCACCACTTCACTGGTACACCATCACCTTAGTCACTTGTCCTCTTTTCTCCCATGTTGAGTCTCTTCTCCCCCTTCCCATGCAAATGTCTCTGATTTATAATTGCTTGTCAATTTATTATTATTATTTTCCTGATCTCTTATTGCATTTCCTTATATCCCTCCTCTATGCGAACCCATCCATTTTTTTTTTTCACTGAGCATAATCCTTTTGAGCTCCATCCAAGTTGCTGTGAATGGCATGAATTTTATCATTTTGATTCTGAGTTTTTGCATATATATATATATATATATATATATATATATATACACACATATTACATATTCTTGATCCAGTCATCTATTTTGGGGCTTTAGGTTGTTTTCTATATTTTACCTATTACAAATAGTGCTGCAATAAACATAGGGGTGCAAATTTCCTTTTGAGTTAATGT
>NW_004567111.1:25107390-25109427 GCF_000260355.1 Condylura cristata
GCTCAGGGGTGGTGAGAGGTTTCACCAGAGACAGAGTGGGGAGCAGAACAGGCAAACGATGAAGTGCACTGCTGAGAGGAGCAGCGGGCGGGAAATCAAACCCATGCAGAAGTGGCTTTAGCTTCTCAGTGCAGTGCTTTAACCCGCTGCGCCACCAGGAAGGGCCGTGTTCCATTTTTTAATATGAACTTTCAAGTCAACATAACAACAAAAAAATGTTGTCCCAAAAGGACTAATGTTCATCATATTAACCTAGGCATCTTGATTTCACAATTTTGCTTTAAAAATGAGCATAATAATGGCCCTCCCTGGTGGCGCAGCGGGTTGAAGCACAGCGCTGGGAAGCTGAAGCCACTTCCGCATGGGTTCGATCCCCGCCTGCCCTGGAGGTGACCGCATGGCGCGGCAGACCTCTCCTGGCCCGCCCGCTGCTCCCCTCAGCAGTGTGCTTCGTCCATCTGCCTGTTCTGCTCCCCGCTCTGTCTCTGGTGTTTTCTATATTTTACCTATTACAAATAGTGCTGCAATAAACATAGGGGTGCAAATTTCCTTTTGAGTTAATGTTTTTGCATTTTTTGGGTAGATTGCTAGGAGTGGAATTGTTTGATCATATGGAAGCTCCATTTTTAGTAGTTTGAGAAACCTTCACACAGCTTTCCATAGTGGTTGCATTCCCACCAGCAGTGTAGGAGAGTGCGTTTTTCTCCACATCCTAGCCAACATTTGTTGTTACTAGTTTGTTTGTGTGTGTTTAATATGTGGTATATTCACTGGTGGAAGGTCATTGTGTTTTTATTTGCATTTTCCTGACTCTAAGTGATAGTGAACATTGTTTCATATACATGTTGGTCATTTGCATTGTTGCTTTGGAGAAGTGCCCAACAGGCACAACTTCATGTTATAAACTGTATTTATTCCTAGTACTAAAATATTAATGTTTTGTTTCTTTCTTCTGTCAGATAACTTGGTACATGGGAATGTTCCTTAGACATACAATCATTAATATTAAGCTATTAAAATACTGTGCAAATAAAGAAAGTTGAAATCCTCTTACTTTATTATCAGTTGAAGTTGGTGTACTTTAATTTTCAGAAAATAGTTGTAAAGTGCTCCAATAAGAATAAGCTTCAACTGAGCCTCCAGGCATTAATGAAGATTTGCTATATCATAATATAAAATGCTGGAGATGTCTCTTAACAAGGATGTTTTTGTTGAAGGCACACTCTGAAGAACTTATTGATATTGACCTATTAAAATATGTGCAACAAGGAAGCAAAAGGAGAAAATTACTGTAGAAGGGAGGGACAAGGAAAATGGCAAGAAATACTAGTGAAGGAATCTACATTCTATTCACACCATCTTTATCATTTAACTTGGCATAAGAGATGAATCCAGTACAAAATTATAAAACAACACTGAGTTGGAGGCAAGATCATTGCAATTATAATCATGATTACTATGATAAATTGCTTACCCAACAGTGAGAAAAATGCTTAAATTTTAAATGATATGCAATACTATAAAAAACATCTATGCTACCATTTATTTTGCACAGACATAAGTAAGCACATATTTCTGAAAGGTAAAACTCTTCAGTTTAACCTTTTTCCAGGAAATATTTCACAATCTGCCATTTTAAAATAAAGTTAAGAAGTTAAGTGTTGTTTTATCAGGAATGAAATAAATTACATCTTACTTGTTTAATGTGGAGTAATAAAACCATTTGTTCTTTTTTATTTTATTTTTCCCCCCAAACATTGAATGCTAGTGACAGGTCCACAGACTAAAGCCATGACTAGGCAAAAGTTTCATTTGCATTCACTCAAACTTTTAAAAGTTTATACTTTTATTTATATGCCAAACATGTGTTAAGTGTATAATTATGAAGGACTGTACTACACAACTATTAATGCATTCATCAAATAATAAAAGGAAAATGTTTATAATTCTAATATCTGTTTTACATTTAAATATCTATTAAAATAGTCCTTTTTGAAAAATATTTTTTTTTATATTTAAACTTTTTTCTTGGCAAAA
>NW_004567111.1:25110113-25182892 GCF_000260355.1 Condylura cristata
AAAAAAAAAAAAATGAGCATAATGATCTCTGTGTGAGATTAATCATTGATACAGCCTTATGGACATTTTGAAGTAAGTTGTTTTAGTTTTATAACATTCATTTGTGGTGATTTGCATACATTAGTATTAGGATCAATTGTTTTAAACTGTGTAAAACTACTTCTAATATGACTGGCACAAAACATAAGGCAAGCTACCGCTATCTCTTGAAACATTTTGTCTGTCTTAACTCTTTATATAATAAACCACATGCCTATTATTTTGTTCCTGTTGAGATAGCATGAGTTATTATTTCATGGGAATAAAGGATGTTATAGTAAAAAGATAGTAATTTAGGGGTACATAATTAGAACTGTTATTAAATCCTGACTTTCAATCCTGAGCAAGAAACCTGACTTCTCTGATCCTTAATTTCTAGTTGTAGAAATGGGACAAAAGCACCCCCAAAGGATTTTTTCCTAGGTAAATGATGCATAACTAAAACTTCAGGCAGAGAGCACATTAGTAGTGATCACTTAAAGAAAATGAGTTCATTGCTTTCCCCTCCTATTTCAGTAAAGCAAACTCTCCTAAGATGAAACAGGAGCTCTGCTGGTTTCAAATTGTCAGTGTAGTGACACTGTGGAAACACATTTTTCACTCATTTAATATCCATCATTGTACTTATGGTAAAGATTTTCTGACAGTCTTTAGAAATTAAATGTAATAAAATCACACATTTAAATTTCATAAGGGTATTTGTTGCCGTAGGAAAATTTGGTATTATTTGAATCAGTACATTACAAAGCAACTGCAAATTTCAGTATGGTAATTTTTCAAAAAACTCTTTGGGATGTGACCTCTTTAAAACGAAATTCCAAAGTCTTCCTATTTATTGAGAGGATATTAAAAGATGGGCAAACCTTTGGACATGTTTCAAATTATGAATTTACAATTTGCACTTTAATAAGTAAGTGAAATGCACAAGAACACACAATTTTTACTCACCTGATGTATTAGATGTTATACCAAATTGGATTATAGACTCTCAAAATAAGTCAGTGAGAGAGGCATTTGTAATCTTTGTCAAATAAAAGAAATCCAGATAAGAGAAAGAAATGGAAAAAGATCTATGGACAGTCAGAGAGAAACAGAGAAACTCTAATTAGTATAACTGGATTTATTAATATGGAAATGCTCCAGTCTCCAAAATCTGCTAATGTCTTAAATTCAAACAGAATAAGAATTTCCTTAAAAGAATAAAGAAGGAACCAAGAAAGATACATAGACCATGTGGATATTTGGCAGGGAAGCTGTAAATAAACAAGGGCCTGATACAGAAAGGGTCTCCTATAATTAACAGATTCTGGTTAGAAGCTGATAAGAATATCTTGTACCACAATACCACTCTGAGTTCCCGATTAAAAAAAAAAATGTAGTAAGAGACAAGAGTGTACTGTACTTATGTACGTTTATAGTCTTTTTTCATACTCTCTTAACATTTTCTTCAAGTTTTTAACACCCTCTCCACAATTTGAACATATGTCCCATCAAGGCAGGGACTTCTGTTTATTCATTACTTGTCTCTAGAATTCTGCACTGAACTGAGCATACAGAAGATATTCAATTATTATGTGTTAACCGAATTTGAAAACGGAAAAATAACCTGTTTCAGTGCACTAGAAAATTATGTTAAAGCAAAAAAAAATATGAAAATGCAGTTCTTAGTATAAAACTGTATAAGTGGCAGGAAAAACTGAACAGCATTACTATGTTCATAATTACGTAAAAATAAGTAGACTGCATGTAATGAAAATATATTGAAACTTTAAAATAAAATAAAATTATAATTTACCTTAAATTTTATCATTAGCTTTTCATGTACTTTGTTTTTCAATTCATAAAAAAACAATGACAAAATAACAGACAGCACTGAAGAGAAATAATGAGAAGCAGGAGCGTGAAAATGCGCATAGACACCTACACTCTGAGAAAGTAAAAATATTTTATTTTCAAAGTTGGCAAAAGAAATAATCATCCAACATGACTCTATGACAGTTTCTTCCTTCAAAGATGTTATAGTCAATGGGATTGGTGAATACCATCAGAAAACATGAAAAGTGGCTTTCCTAAGTGCAATTCAAAATGCATGGTATATAAAGCTGGAGAAGCTAACGTCATACTTAATTAAATGACATGAAAACTTCCAGGCAAAAATGAATCGCAGGCCAAAGTTCTGCAAGAATTTATTCAGTATAATTTCTGCCACATTATGAAGGGTTAATTTATTACATTTTGGGAAATTTTAAGTACATAGTTTATAATCCTATTTGAGAAAATATAGAAAGTATAAAGTGTGTTGAGAGATCGCAAATTTCTAAATTGCATTATGAAAAGATATCAACATTTAGAACAAAGAAATATGTCTAGAAATGAGCAGATTTTCATTTAAAATTAACCGTCTCAGTAAAATACCTTTTCTTTATTGTTAGTAGACTGGTAGTGTGAGGAGCGCTGAACAGATGTTGCGCACATACCACATGGAGAACTTACTAGAATTAACCCCCTACTGCCTACTGTTTCTTGAAGCTTATTAATTTGTTGACTATTAGTAACCTAAAAAAGTGGGAAGGAATCACCATTTATGTCACTAGACTAAGTGTAGAATTTAGAACTAAAGAATATTGATTAATTAGCAACATGGTTAAGTCTTAGAAAATGCACCACTGGATTTATTTTATCGGTTTTCTACCCAGCTTTATCAAAAACATTAATATCACAACTTCAAACGAATAAAAGCAATGAAAATTAACATGTAGGCCCTCCCTCGTGGCGCAGCGGGTTAAAGCAGAGCACTGAAAAGCTAAAGCCACTTCAGCATGAGTTCTTTCCCCGCCCTGGAGGTGACCCACCTGGCATGGCAGACCTCTCCTGACCCACCGGGAGATCTGCCCATTCTGCCCCCCACTCTGTCTCTGGTGAATCCTCTCACTGCCCTGCACCTCTGTACCCCAGCCCTGTATGCATAAATTTTAAAAAATTAACATGTAACATATACTTAAGTAACACACTGATGACATCAACTGGAAAATAATTACTAGTGTAAAGTAGATTGGAGTTATAAATGTATATAAGCCTACTAGAATAGACATATTCTGAAACTAATGACAATAATCTTATATAAAATATGAATTAAAGTTTAGAACTGTGTATTTGAATTGCAGTTCTGGGATAATATCTCAAATCAACTTAATCTTTTTTACTTTGTCGCTATTTTGAAATATACATTATTTTGTGCACAGAAGTTATTACTTAAATCCTAGTTGTAATTCATTACAAGATTTCTGTATTAATAGATTTTGAAAGATTTATAATACAGATCTACAAATCTCTAGGTTGAACAATTAATTAGTTGCCACATTTAATGATGATAAACTGAAACTTGTACAGAAAACAATCACTAACATTATGTAATTATGAAAACTATGTACTTTGAAATATTTAGAAGGAAGTAAAAATAATTATTGATGAACTGCTCTAGCATTCTTAAAATATTTTTAAAATGTCATGTGAGATTTTAGTGTATTTGTTTTCAAGTAGCAAAATTGGGGCCATGTCTAATTTCAGACAATTATAATGTCCTAAACAGAATTTTCTGCTTTTATGGGGGAGATGTCACATTACTGCAAAAATTCAAAAGGAGACACAGTTATTTTCTTTTATTGTTGAGAAGCTATTGCCTTAGGTTGGATGCTATACTGGGTAACCTGCAGTCTGAGTCTCTAGTCTATTGACATTATTTAAAATTCTATTATTCTAAATAGGTGAGTAACTGGAATACTGAGACACTAGGAAATGATGCTCTTAAAGTTGGTTTGATCTGAGTGTCTGCATCCTTTGATATTTAACTTTGGTATTCTCAACTGCAACATAATTAACCCTTTTATTCTAATGTTACTACTTGTATTTAATTACCTTTAAGACACTCCGGAACCTAGAAATATGGAAAGAAACATCTTCTCAGAAACAGATCACAGAAATTTGTACCATGTCAAGGATATACTAATATAAAATTCTACTAATTACATATGTACAGTATATCTTAATATTTAATATGCCACCACTTAAAGAAAAAAAAAGCATATAGCCCAATAATATTGTATTGTGGCATACTGACTTTACATATTAATTGTTCCCAAATTCATTTTTATCTTATTTCCTTTGCATAATGAACTATAATATATGCTCTCAATGGACCTAAAATCCTCCCACACACACTTTGATGAGAATAGATGAGAAAAACTGTTGATTTGCTTTGAAGTTAATTTTTATTTCGCCCTTAGATTCTAAAACAAACTTCTAAGATACTTTGTGGATTTTCCAAGTTATGGTATGAATATTTTACAAAGGTAACAATTGAAAGCTAAAATTAAATTATTTTTGGGAGGGGACAGTATTCAATAGTTTGACTCTAGAGAAACTGCTTAGAATCACAATTGGCAGTACTAAGATGTATAACATTGATCTTTGCAAACAAAAATGTTTAAAACATCTCACATTTTCTACTACAACAAATATATCTATTGTTAACTGGGATTTCTAGAATAGTTTTTTTTTTTTTTCCATTAGTGTATCTATCCATTCATTTATTCGATTTCTCTTAAGTATCTGCTCTATGGCAGTCATTGTTTTGGCAGTGAGAGTAAAGGCATAAACAACATATAAGAAGTAATAAAAAGTGAAAAGATTCAAGTAAAAAGAAAGTATAGAATGTTGATGAAGTCAAGATCAATTTGGTTGGAATGCAGATGTTAGCTTTTAGGGCAAATGTTAGAAATGAGATTGAGGCAGTAAACAGGATCAAGATTATGAGAAACACATCAAACTCTGGAGTTTAGATATAAAAGGATTTTAATCAGCAGTATAAGTCACTGTAAAAAATAAATCAAAATTTGCAACTTGCAAGTGCTGTAAAGGAGAATTTGATTATCTCAACTCTATGAAAGATAAAGTATAGAGGAGTGAGGTAAAAAAAATCTTGATGTAGAACAGAAGCATCAACATTGAAGACAGAACAAAATTAAGAGGCTGGAGTGGAAATCTAAAGTAAATATTTCCTGAATCAAATCATTGAAGAGGCAGTGGAAATAAGTGAATAATTCACAACAGCATAATTCCATAGAAATAGTATGTGAGTTGTTTGTATAATTTTATATCTTGCAATTATATTTAAAAAAGTAAAAAGACAAGTAAAATTAATTTCAGTAATAACATTTAACGTAAAATATAGCCATTTTCAAGTAATCAACATAAAACAATTCTTAAGAAGATATTTTACATGCAGTTTTTGTTACTAAGTATTCAAAACACATAGCAATTCAGAAATTATATATATATTTTTTAAAGATTTATTTATTTGTGCATACAGAACTGGGGTACAGGCCAGAGGCTAAGGGGAGGTGAGAGGCTTCACCAGAGACAGAGTGGGGAACAGAACAGGCAGATCGACAAATTACACTGCTGAGGGGAGCAGCCGGTGGGTCAGGAGAAGTCTGCCACACCATGTGGTCACCTCCGGGGCAGGCGGGAATTGAACTCATGCAGAAGTGGCCTTAGATTCTCAGTGCTGTGCTTTAACCCGCTGCGCCACCAGGGAGGGCCCAGAAATTATATTTTTACCAGAAATAATTAAGTGCTTAAATTTCATAAAATTTTACTAGCAAAAGTATATTCATGTAACCTTGTTTTTCCAAATATAATGAAAAATGTTCAAATGAGTGAAGCATGTATCTACTTAAACAGTTAAATTTAAGGAATATTCCATAAAATTTTAAATTTCAGTCTTCAGTTTATACAGGCCGTGTTTCATGGATAAGCTGTTGGCCACAATATACTACAGTGCAGATGCAGAAAACACACGGAAAATAACTAAAAACAGTTTCTGGAGAATTGGAAATGGTGGATGAGGGAAATGGAATGAAACAGTGTAGAAACCAGATGTTTGCTAAAGCGATTCAATGTCTGGTAAAAGTTTAAATGAGATAGATAAGGAGCGTTTGAGTGAGGTTAGGGAGATGGTCATGCTAATCAAATAATAAACATAATTGGTAAACAAAATTTTAAGTATGTAAACTTTCTTTTTTCTTTTCTTCTTCTTCTTTTTTTTTTTTTAAAGATTTATTTATTTGTGCATACAGAACTGGGGTACAGGCCAGAGGCTAAGGGGAGGTGAGAGGCTTCACCAGAGACAGAGTGGGGAGCAGAACAGGCAGATGAACGAAGTACACGGCTGAGGGGATCAGATCAGCGGGTTGGTCAGGAGAGGTCTGCCATGCCTTGTGGATCACCTTCAGGGCTGGGAAATTGAACTCACACTGAAGTGGTTGCAGCTAGCTTGCAGTGCTGTGTCCTAACCCGTTTGCCACCAGGGAGAGCCTAGTATGTCAACTTTCAATCTCAAAACTCAAATCATAGTAGAATGTGTCAAGCTTTCTAGAACACTTCTGAAAATATTGCTTAAGGAATAAAATAATGAAATCACTGTTGCATTACACCATTCTGAGACTGACAACATCCGTGTACTACTATACTTTAAGAAAGTCAAATTGACTCTGATTAAAAGAGCTAAAGACCAGAAGTTATATCAACAATCAGACATTGATGATTCTCATGAAGGAAAATAAAGTAACCCTCCGCACCACTTTGCTGCGTTTCATAATCACCTGGACCACCTACAACATCATTGTTCCGGAAAACACTTTTGTTGACAGCTGCATACCCAAAACCTATTGAGATGTGATGGTACAACAAGAACACCATAAACCCCTGTGCAGTAAAACATTCAAAACAATTTTCAATATACTGCACTGCGTGGGTGTGGAGTGTGACAAAGAAGTAGAGACAGACACATGTATCAGCCCAGGCAGTCACTTGTCCACCCAATTGCAGAGTGAAGCCTTATGAATATCAACGACCAAATGTACATATCAATCCACAAACCTTAGGAGAACTTAAGGTCAAGGTATTGTAATTTCTGGTCATGAAACATGTTTTTATCACTCAGATATGAAAAAAGACTCCTGTTTACAAATGCATTGAATAAATCTCTTTAAATATAAAAAGCCAAATATCAATTCAGTGAAAGCAGAAGCATATCAGTGAATATAAAAATGCTTATTGAAGTAGATGTTGTTTTTCTAAAAGAGGAAAAAATGTTCCTTAGCAATTATATACCGAAATTAATCATCTTGGTTGTTTAAACAATTCCCATTTTCTGTGGAATCTCAGATGAGCATAACTAGTTCACCCAGTTACCACAATCTTCCTAAGTATCTGAAAAATGTCTACCTAGATCCCATGTGGAACATGTCAGGTTAGTCAATCTGTGTTTTGATTAGTTCATACATTGCAAAGCTGAACCTTCTTGTCCCAAAAGCTTCCCATCTCTTTAGGGTGTTGTTAAACTCAGTTTGTGGATTCGACTTTAATTGTTGCAAGGTACTGTTTTTGTTTGTTTGTTTGTTTGTTTGTTTTTGCATTTTATGTTTCATACAAAGTTTTGTAGACACACACACACATAATACGTATAGTAATGGCAATTACTCAGCTGTCAAATTGTTCCTGTAGTATACATTTTTCAGTAACTGAAATTCTCTAGGATCCTAACATGACATAAACATGAAAGTATTCTAGAATATTTTGGAAAACAGAGGTATTTCCTACACATCACTTTGTAGAATATACAGCTGAGAACAGGTGGGGCCTGGTGGCAAGTCTGTGTCCAGCAGGCCACCATCTCTAAAGCTGAAGTCAAAGTGTGTTGCCTCTTTTATCGTGAACCTGTTTTATAGAATCTCTCAAATCATTTTTTTGGGCATTAGTTGTTGTCTGCTCATTTTGCTATATAAATATTATCCATGAAATTTTGTACTTCCCAGTAATTATAAATTGGAAGTTTTAAGGGAACCACAGAGAGAATTTTGGGTGTGGTGGGTACAATCCCTGACTCCTCAAACTTGCCCTTTAGATGTTTAAGAATGCTTATATCGGCCCTCCCTGGTGGCGCAGCGGGTTAAAGCACAGCACTAAGAAGCTAAAGCCACTTCCACATGAGTTCGATTCCCGCCTACCCCGGAAGGTGACCATATGGTGTGGCAGACCTCTCCTGACCCGCCCGCTACTCCCCTCAGCAGTGTACTTCGTTGATCTGCCTGTTCTGCTCCCCACTCTGTCTCTGGTGAAGCCTCTCATCGCCCCTGAACCTCTGGCCTGTACCCCAGTTCTGTATGCACAAATAAATGAATCTTTAAAAAAAAAAAAAAAAGAATGCTTGTACCTTCCTGGAGAATTGGTCGATAAATATGCCCCTCTTTGTTTTTAATGATTTCCTAGTTCTGAAAACTGTTGTATCTGAGGTTAATAGTGACTATAGCTTTATTTATATTAGTGTAAAAATGATAGTTTTCTCTGTAACATCTATTTTAATCTATTTGATTTTTTTTTCCTTTAAATGTGTTTCTTCTATATTTGGGCCTTTTGTAATCTGTTTTTTAGTCAAGTCTCACAGCCTGTGTCTTTTACTTGGTATAGTTGGACCACTCACATTTAAAGTTATTCTTAATACAGTTTTAAATTAATAACCACTATGCAACTTTTTTCTATTCAATACATTTTTGTCACTTTTTAAAAAGATTTATTTATTTACACATACAAGAACTGAGAGACATTTCAGAGGTGCAGGGAGGGTGAGAAGATTTACCAGAGGCATAGTGGGATGCAGAACAGGCAGATCTACTGAAATATACTGCTGAAGGGAGCAGCGGGTAGGAGAGGTCATCTGTGCCATGTGAGTAGCTTCCTGGCTAGGTATTGAACTCTGGTTGCAGTGGGTACAGAGAGCTACATAGTGCTGACTTAACCCTTCTTATCCTTCTGTCATTCTATTAATAGTTATGTTACTATTTTTAATTTCTCCCACATTCTTATAAGTTTTATTATTTTTCAAATTTAGTTTTCATATTTTTTTCTTTGTAGTTTAGACTTGGAAATCTTTCTTGGTCTATTTTAAAGCTCACTTATTCTTTTCTTGCCTTTAATAATTTTGAATGTATTTCTCCAGTAATACAAACTCCATACCCTGTCCTGAACTTACATGTCTTTCCCTAGTTATAGACATCATAAGCTACTTCCTTGATCATGACATCAATTGAGTTGGGTGTTTTTGTTTTATTTGTCATATTTTTATGAAATATCCAGGATAAGAGGAACGAGGGTATAGGATAAGACTTGTGGACTGTCTTTCCAATGCAGAGTATATCATATAGAGGAGACTTAAGGTGCCTTCCACCATGAGTACTCTTCTTATCCCCAAGTAACTGGGGGAGCTTTGCCAGTTGTTTTCTCAAATTCCAGGACAAAACCCATCAGTGTTTGGGAACATTACCAAGATTGTACCACTAAAGTATTTCTTAGTATTATGCTAGGCAAAACTCAGCCACTAGCTTCATCAAGGTTATAATTTATGCTTTTCCTCTTAGTGGATATCTACTGCTGATGGCTTCTGTTCCAGGTAAGCACATCTTTGCTGTGGTCTTCTGGATGCATGTCTCTCCCAGAACAGAGAGAACAGAACTGACCCAACAGGTCAAAATAAGTGTTTTTTTTTTTTTTAGTTTTCTCAGATTTTTCCAGTTGTAAGTATGGGAAATAACAATCCAACTTTTAGACATATTGTAATGGAAGATACTACTCTAATTTGTTCAAATTTTAGTTGTCCCTGTATCAATTAGCCATTTCTTCAAGTTGTTCCTCCTGATAATTGTCATTTATAGTTGTGTCTACCTGTAAGTTATTTCCATATACTTTATCCTTTTAGCACTTTTACTTTTTAGATAGTGCCTCTCTCAAAATCCCATTTGTATTTCCCAAGTATCAACTCTACAGAATTTAGTAGCCTGATTTCTTTCATTCTGACCAAGATATGTTGAACATTATCTGGTATTCCCTAGATTACTGTTTTTGCTGTAATGTCTTTTTCTATCTGCTTCATGTCTCACTGCTTAGAAATCTAATCATAACAGTAAGTTAGGCATGTATCTAATTTATGAAAGTCATCATTTATAAAGCAGAACTCAAGTGGTTTAATAGCTCAAAGTTGTGTGTATGTTTGTTTTCATTCATACACATTAATATTTTATATAATATGATGAATATTCAAATTTCATTTTCTTATTATTTAAGTTCTAGTGTTTAGTTTCTAGTAACTAGAAAACAAAACCAGGGACATAAAGATAAACTGCATGCACTGACTAAAAGAGAAGACAGATAAAGTCTCTTAGTCTATTGAGGATTCAGATTTATTGCCTGTAATTGTCTTATGGTTATTTAATATGCAAAAGACATTATTTATTACCTATTTAACTGCTGTGTGAAAACATTTTAGGATGAAGTTTGTGACTCTAATCCATGAATAGACATGAACACACATGCCAGCAATTAACTGCTTTTCCTATATTCATTAGATTATTTCTAACATTTCCTTAGAGCTGGTGATGTCATAGCCCTGAGGAGTGCTTTCCTATTTCTCTTCTCACTAAATATGCCTGTATCCCATGTAGGAATAAATTATAAATTTAATTTTAAGGTTTATGTATAACACTCTGGATAGAGAGCTGAGTTAACTAACAAACTTACTCCATTACTTTTTTAGTTTGAACATCCCAAGCAGTTGCTCACAGGCTCACATTGTTCTCAACTGATGTTGAACAAATCTATCTGGAATAAAATTAATAAGCTACTCAGAATGAAAGTGTTCATGAGCAAGATTGAATAGTTATTTCTTTTAAACATTGAGGATAATTGAAATTTCCTTTTATACTATAGCAATGTTTGTAATTGTAGTATTTCTCTCATGACATACATGCCCCACTAGTATATACAATGGCTTTATAAATCCACAATCTCTTAGTTGTACAGAGGAAGCATTAATTCCCTACATGCAACTTTAAAATAACTTAAATATATGCCCTAAACTTATTATTTACAGTTCAGATTTAAAAATAAATTTAAACTGTCATTTTTAACCTATTGATTTACTTTCATAAAAGTTTTTCCATAGCAATAAATGACTGAAGACAAGCAAACAATATTGTTTCTTATATAGCCCAACTCCTACTATTTTTAATGTTACTATGGTAAAACCAAAGTACAAACCCTTCTTTTACTTTCAATGTGAAAGCTTATTATTATCTGTTTCAATTCATGGGCATCATTAAAATAAAGTAACAGATGGGCTGACTATAGAAACATTTTGAGTTCTAGAACCCAGTAAGTCACCCTAATGCTAGTTTATTGGCAACTAAATCATGTCAAGAAGTTAAATCCAACTTGTAGTTAAACACCAAATGGCTGTTTATTTATAGTTTAACTGTGTGTTCTGCTACAACTCATAGGAAGATTAGAACTTCTGCTTCTCTCATTGATAGTCATGCAAAATCAATTTACAGTTTAATTTTGAATAATTGTAGTGGTGTAATTTAGGCTTTAAATATATAGGATAAATCAGTATTCTGGAAACAGAGGATGTGCTTTATTTTCTGACATACCATCAAAAGAAGAGGCTTAAAAGATATCTCCAAATACCTTTGTTTTACAGGAAAGTGAAATAGCAAAAAAGAAGTGTAATGACTGACCCATGTTTACCCCCAGTAGATTTAAGCAGAGTCTGATATACACATGTCCTGATTTTCTTGTATTTTTCACACTATATCTCATCACCTCATCACATAAAAGCCAATTTAAGTAAAGTATACCTTGTAGTAAGGATAAATAAAATACTATTGTTTAGTGTTTATATTAAATATGTCCAAATTAAAATATAGAAGACTACTTTGAAGGTATATTGTTTTGTGTGGCTGCCCCAAAATTATAAAATATAATTAAGTCCTAGTGATTTTTTTTCTATATTTGAATACTAAACATTTTTTTCTAATTAATCAATCTTTATTTTGAAATTTAACATATCCACAGTGATATGAGACAGATTAAAACTTCAAAATTTTTCAAGCTAAGAGAGTCAAGCAAGTGTGGTTGCTGACCACACTTTGCAATAACTCAGATAGTCTCAATTGTTAATGCTTTGTCTGGTCTATTTGGATAATGGTCAGGGAAAAAAAAAAAGACATCATTTGGAATGATGAATAATGTTGGATGTGACTTTACCGACTTTATTTTCTTTAACTACATAAGCTTATCTCCTTCTTGTTATAATGTCAAGTGGTACCACCACACTACCAACTAAAATCAATAGGAGATGGAGCTCTTTCATTTTGAGCCTCTAAATCACACAACCAAGTTACAGTAAGTGTAACTTGGGTGAATTCAAGGGATTAAAATCACAAAGATATGCTTTCTACTCATTCTGCAAACCCATGATTAGATTTCCTAGATTAGCAAAAGGGATATTTGTAGTTGTCAAAAATTAAGGTAAAATTTTAACAATCCCTTGTTTCTCAGTGTTAAAAAAAAAAACAAGCAGTACTCTATATTATTTAGTATCAGCAAGTTCTGTATAACTGGTTTATGGTCAATGTCCCTTTATCTCTGTAAACAATACCGATATTTAATAGTTTCACTAATCAAAGAAACATCTTTGTGGCTAGTCACATACAGTTTTTTGTAATAAATATTTTTTTCTAATACAAATTGAAAACTGATAAAATGACAAATATTAACTAAGTTATAAGAGGTTTTTTAAAAAGTGAGTAATAGGGAAAGTGTGAACATACATCTTTGCTTTGGATCTAGACATCAATAGAAGAGTAACTAATATAGATACAGTATAATGAATTTAGAGGTCAGTAATAATATAGTAATTCATCAGTTATATAACTAAGTTAGTGACTCAAAATTCTGGGTAGCTAGCATTCGTGCCTATTTATATTAAATTACTTCATCATACTATTTTCACCTCAGAGCTCTGATTTTGCTAGACAGAAAATCAGACCTTTCTTTTTTTCATTTCATAGCTTTGGGGACTTTTTAATGTTTTAAGTACTTAGAAACTTAAATTTAAGTTTTAATACATCATTTTATAGTTCTTATTAGAGTTTTATTTCCAACAAGAATTTTATATGTTCTTTCCAACATTCTGCTTATTCAACCATTTGGTCTTTGTTCCAGTAGACATAGGAGTTTTGCAGACTTTTACATGACTACTAAAACTGGAAACTTATAACTGCTCACTAAAGATTTTGCAACTTCTTTGCATAACACATTTTTTAAAAAAAAATAATAATGGAGCATTTTCTTTATATTTTCAATTTTCTTTTGATTACATTGATTAATCAATGTAATTAATCAGTTTAATGTGAATAGTTTCCAGTGAATTTTGAACATTTTTTACAGCCTGTAAACATATCCTCATAAAATCTTAAGCAATATGGAAACATATTGCATGAAAAGTGAATACTTTTCTAACACCTTTTTTCTTACTAAAGCCCCCATTTCCCCCCTTTCCTCAAGTCATCTGTTATTTAAGTAAAAGTTAAGTAAAAATGTTTTCTAGAACTATTCTCTATTTTGTATTTCCTGCTTCATAAATTTTGACTTGAGTAATCTAAAATAAATAATGTTTATCCTGTGTGCCACCATTTCTACTTACTTAAATAATGTTGGTAGTCTAATGTCTGTGATTTCATACATTTTTCATGTTCCTAAGAAATCCAACTGTATGTACACTTGCTTATTCATATTTATTTGCTTTGAAAATGTGAGCTCACATTACAAAGAATACTTTGAATATCAATGTTTCTTATTTAAAATGCACATTAATCCCCAAGGAAGGCTTTATATCAGTTTGACAATTGGGTAATATTCAAGTGTGAATTTACCTAGCATTCTAGCCATTTGGATAAGTGGATAAGTGGTTTTGGTAACAAATAACCTATTTGATCTCACATTTGTTTGTTTGTTTTTCCTGAAATGAAAAGTGCTATATATGCTTGACCATTACCTGTTATTTTATTTCTTTGTGATAAAATACAAATGAAGGAATTTTACATTACCAGTATTATACCACTTAAGAATTTTGCTAAAATTTATTACTTTCTTTATTTTATTAGGTTTTAAAATTCATTGTGTAATATTCAACAAGACTGACAACATTAAATACAAATCAATTTTTATTATTTTTTATTGTATAATACACTTCTTTCTTTCTTTTTTTATTGAGTTAACTGTTTTTGCAGTTTTGTATTTGATTCTGAGATACCTCTTTGGTGAATGTTACCACAGCACACCCACCACCAAGACACCCATATTCCTCCATTTTGTCCACTGAACTTCTCCATTTCCCCTTCACCATCTATCCTCATTCACTCATTCAGTCAGATTTCTTTGGATTTTTTGCTTGGTTTTGTCTTTTACTATATTTCATTTTTTTTATATTTCGCATATGAATGTCATAAAATAAAAAGTGTTTGATTAGTTTATCAAAAGTAGAATATTCACAGCACTCTGATCATAAAATTACCAAGTTATAATACCTTCCCATGACTATCTACTTAATTATTGGCTTCATTATTTGCTCTAAAGCCAAGCAAATAAACTTATCAAAATAGAGTTAGAATGTGTGTATTAGTTTAAATTAAACTAACACAAGTGTTGGTTTAACAACACAAAGGAATTATTCTTTGCCTTTTAAGATATTCAGTTATTGACAGTTACATGATTGTGTGTAATTTTTTTAATCACTGAGAGACCTTAAGACATTTCAGAATATAGTTTTCAATAATGGTAAACACAAAATTTCCCTTTTAATTATAGGAAAAATATACTGATTAATTAAATGTAATTATAATGATTTGAAGCTTGCACTAAAGGGAATAATTTATTCCAAGCTTATCTGGTTTATATTTTACAAAAGTCTATATAAAATTTAGTAGAAACAAAACTTTTATTCAATGTTCAATCTGATTTAGAATTTTTTTAAAAAAAAAAGAAACGGAATTTTTTTTGTTAAAATACATATAAAGTAGTCTCAGAATTGCATTATAAACAGTATTTCACTTTATTGCTCTACCAAACATTCTCTTAAAGAAAATCATATTTGTAACATAATTTGTGGCTATTTTTAGCCTTTACTATCTTGTCAAATAGGCAAAGGTTTAGAAATTTGAGTTGAGGAAAGATTGTTTCAGTTTCTGGTTACTGCAACTTTTCATGAGGTACTATAACTTTTAATTTTTAGTGACCCTTTATAAGACATGTGTGTAGCTTGCCCATTTGAAGCAAAATTTTCTTAGATTAACTGCCAATGCTAATATTCTTTATTTGTTGTAAAATATTACCTAAGTACAGATTGTAACTCACATTGTTATTTGCTTTTAAAGATTTAGCATATGAAACAAAACAAATAGGGAACGTATCAGATATATCATTTGCCATGAAACAAATTTAGTAGTATCTTGATGCAGGTTGTAGACTCTCAGAATTTTACTAACTTAATAACACAATTATGATACTGCTCTTCAAGCATTATTTCCTTTAATGTATAAATTTGATATGATTTGGAGATAAACTTAATTTTCCAATGAAGCTCAGTTTGATGTGGAAAAAATCAAACATATTTCATGTATCCTTACTTCCCATAAAATTTGTACCATTTCTGTATGACTTAGTTAGAAGTTATGAAGAAAATCCATCTAACTTTAAAAATGAATGATAATTATATCTTTATGCACAATCAGTTGTTATACTATACATATCATGCAGTAATTCAGACCTTGTCATTTGCTTGGAAATGAAGTAATTTAAAAGGTACATAATGGAAAGAATTTCTTATGAGCTTCTTTCTCCTATGTTTAATGTTTGATGGATTTATCAGTTTAGTTCTGAAGAACTTTTGAATATTATTTTAAGAACCCACAAAGGAAGATCATTTAAAACATATTTTTAAAGATCCTATTTTCCTTTATTAAAATATAATTCAGAGGTCTACAACATATTTGTAGAAACATTTGAATAAAATATTTACTCTTCTGTGCCCTCCCTGGTGGCACAACTGGCTAAAGCACAGCACTAGGAAGCTAGCTGTAGCTGCTTCAGCATGAGTTCATCCCCAGCCAGGGAGGTGAGCCACATGGCAGTGCAGACCTCTCCTGACCCGCCCGCTGCTCCCCTCAGCAGTGTACTTCGTCAGTCGGCCTGTTCTGCTCCCCGCTCTGTCTCTGGTGAAGCCTCTCACTGCCCTTGTAGTCCAGTTCTGTATGAATAAATAAATAAATCATTAATAAAATTACTATTCTTTAAAATAACTGGACCAATGGATACTTAAAATCATTTCATTTTTATTTTTATTTGTTTTTTATATAGTTTTTTTTCTTTTTCTTTAATATTTCTTTTATTTATGCATATAGAACTGGGGTACAGGCCAGAAGTATAGGGGCAGTGAGAGGATTCACCCAGAGATGGAATGGAAGGCAGAACAGACAAACTGACAAAGTGCACTGTGGATGGGAGCCGCAAGCCTGTCACCAGAGGTCTGCCACACCATGTGGATGACCTCCAGGGCCACGGATCGAACTCGCACTAAAGCAGCTGCGGCTAGTTTGCAGTGCAACCCTCTAACTGGCTGCACCACCAGGGAGGGCCCTCATTTGATTTTTAATACTGCCTGTTTGTACAGAGCACATGCTGGTATAAAATGACTTCTGTGTCAGCATAATTGAATCAAATCCACAAATCATTACTTTTTCATTTTACATTCCACACAGTAAATGTATTTAGGAATATTGTCTATGTGGCCTTGTGCTAGATTGTATGTCTTACAACAATTAATATTTATTCTTTTTAAATTGTAAGGGAAAAAGTAACCTTTAGCATACTTTACACAGTTTTACTTCAAATGTATTTTAGTTGAATAATGGAAAAAATAACAATGCATATTAACCATTAAGGCTTATTCTATTCATTTCTCTCAGAAAACCTTATACCATCCCATTGATTTTCTTCATGGTCTTGCTTTACATGTTTGCATCCAAAATATTACACTTATATTTTGAAAAATAATATTTGTAGGGTCATTTAATATATTATTTATTTATTCATCTGTTATAGATAGTGGGTTATTTCAGTTGTTTTATTGTTTTTTCTTGTTACTAGGTTATATATATACACAAAAATATATACACATACGTATATACTGGGGTGTAAACAAACATATATATATATATATATATGTATATATACATATATATACATATATTAGATATATACTAGCCAATTTTACAAATGGCTATAAACTTATATACGAGCTTTTCTGCAAGTTCATAGCCATGTGTAAAAATGACTATTATATATCATATATATGTACACACAAATATGCTATATAATTACTACATAATACACATATCATGCCACTCCAGATGTCAGAGTCCAGCTCTGACAAGTGGCCGGTCAGGGGTCTTTTTCCCGAAGGATGAGGCGGCATAGGCAAAATGAGCAATTGAGGCAGACGCTGACACCCTAGCTGGTGCAAGTATCTCCTGCCGAAAACTTCAGCAGTTCTTTATTTAAACAATTTCCAAGCAGTGAGATTATATCAGTATAGACATTAAAGCAAATTTTAACAATTTATTCCCATGGCTACACCGAAACTTTCGTGGTTACATGTTACAAAGAAATTTGTTTGATCATAGAAAGAAAACTACCCAAAGCAATCAGCATCCCCACTTTTTCAGTATGATCAATCATTCTAGTCAGCATCTCATATAAAGCAGCAAATCATTAAGTCCTCCTTTGAACAGTCTTTTCTCAGGTTAAATCTAAATTCAGATCTGTTTCTTCAAGTCCCTCCAAACTGCTAAGTTACTTTTCTAAGACAACCATTGTCAATTGTTAAACATTTTTTGTAACCGTTCTCAATGCCCAATTAGGCCACAAACAAAAGAGGGCCAAGAATAGTTTGATGGTCAAATACAATTGCTACTAGCCAACAAGTACAAGGTAGTTTAGTTAGCATTGTTATTGAGACTCCCCTTAGTATGTCTTCTTGGAAACCAAACAGCCTCCATCTTCTTGGGGTCTCCCCCATTGCCTGGACCTTGTCATAAGAGAGCATGGGTAACATAGCCTACATCATCATAGCTTACTTTTCATTTTATTACTAAAACACCTTGACAGATTTTATATTTCTATTTAGGTCAGTTATGGTTACATTTTTTTCTAGGAATTTATCTTATAAGTTTTTCAAGTTTATTTTAAACAATTTAACAGAGGTCTCCGTGGTGGTACAAGGGGTCAAGTATGGTATTATGAAGCAAGCCAAAGCCATTTCAAAATGAGTTCAATCCCCAGCCAGGGAGCTGACCCACATGGCACAGCAGACCTCTCTTGTTTGCTCCCACTCTGTTTTTGGTGAACCCTCTTATGTGTGAAATTTTACCTGGAATATTAAGGAGTTCTCTCATCTTGCTTCCTTACTTCCACAGGTTCTTGTTGTCTTATTCATGATGCTTTGTGTTCGGGTGTTTGTGGATGGGGCTTGGTATATATTGAGCATATGTTCTTTAAAAAAAAAAAATACATATGTAGAACTAATTTGTAACTTGATTGTGTAAGGTTTTCCAAAGAATACTTTTCAGTTGATCCTGTCATCATTTCAGAAACTCTACCAGCCAGCTTGAGTCATTTTAAATACTCAAATATGGTTAATTCAGGTCCCAAACCCTGATATGATTGCTTCTAATCATATTGTGGAATTAACTTATTTATTATGGAGTATACAAACTATAGCATCTAATTATTTGCTAGTTAAATTGTAAAATGTCTAAAAAAGTCTTGAACTCTAAAATATTGGCCATCAAAAGTGTTTTGGCAGAACCTATCCTTAGATATTATTGAGCTGTACTAAAATAATTTTTAAAAAGATTTATTTATTTATACATACAGAACTGGAGTACAGGCCAGAAGCAAAGGGGCGATGAGAGGATTCACCAGAGACAGTGGGGAGCAGAACAGGCTGACCCACGAAGTACACTGCTAAGGGGAACAGTGAGAGGGTCAGAAGATATCTACCGCACCACTTGAGTTAACTCCGGGGCTAGCGGAAGTGGCTTTAGCTTCTTAGTGCTGTGCTGTGCTTTAACCTTCTGTGCCACCAGGGAGGGTCTACTAAAATAAATTTTAATTTGCTCTTGGATCTACACAAAATTAAGTGAGTATCCTGTCTATTATTAAAGCACAAAACAAATCCTAAAAATTGCTTTTGTTCACAAACCCTCATTAAAATAACGACGTCTCTGCAAAAATCACAAGATATCCATAGCACTACCTTCTTTAAATGACTTTGTATTATCATATCATAAAAATCGGGGTGGGATTCATTGTTTTATATAATTCATTCCTAATAGGAAGTCCATCCTAGTTCAACATGAAAGACTTGCTCTTCTTTCAAAATGAGAAAACTATTGATGCCTTACATTTAATATGAGTGTGGTAGGTGGGAAAAACATGTACATTCTAATAATGGCTTACAGAACTGGCCCTAGCCATAAGTGGCATTTTATATTATATATTTTCCAATTTTATTATCTAGTAATTTAATCCCTTTGCTCAATTATGTGAAGCATCTCTAGTCTTTGTTTTGCTATTTTCTGTTGGACACCATACATAGAATAGCTTAAATGTAAAACATTGCTTAAGAAATTCTAGAAAATATTAGCAGTCATGTCAGCACTTACTATGAAATTTTGAAGGTGATTTTTAACCTTTTCATCTTCTAAATTGTATCTTGTCTTATTAAAACAATTTTTCTCCTTTTTTCCCCATTAAAAGTTCTTGTTATTGTTAAAAACACGAAAATGTATCAAACAATTCAGAGATTCTTCTTTCTGTGCATTCAGGAAGCCGCAGAGGAGAGTGATATCATCACAAATAGTGACTGCTTATGTTCATTTATTATGCAAAATCACCCAGATGATCAGTTCCTTGTTGAAAATTGTAAAAGGAGAAAAGGTTCAAAATGTCATAAAAATGGGAAAAAAAAAGTATTTTCATGAATTCATTGACCTTTCCGTTAATATCATAACAGAGCATAATCACTAAGGCTTTTAAATTAGCAAGGTAGCTCAATACAGAGGGATGGCTTGAGAAATCTCAAGGGCTTATGTTGCCAGAACAAGATCCTGACACTAAAAGTAAAAGGGTAAATGAGAACCATGTTTAGTGATGACCTTTCAGTCTCACAGCTGCTTATCACGTATCTTGTCTTTTTGCCTTGCTGTTGCACTTTAGCTTATTAAAATTAATTGTATTCTATTTTAGACATTAAGAATTTTTAGTTCATAACTTGTGCTGTTGAATGAACAGTAACATTTTTTTCTGTCAGTCATACATTCAGTCTTAATGTGTGATGATAATAATGTATTACCTGACTTAAATGCATTACTAAATAAAGGATATATTATAAGAAAATAACAGTTAAATAAATAAGATTTGAAAAAGTAACAAACAAGTCCCAAATGATTACATTATATAATGTTTAAACTGATATAGCTCCTGAGGAAGGAGTTTTTGAATAACAGAAGGTGAACAAAATCAACTAAGCTTATACAACTAATTATGTCCTCCAATGGGAATTTATATGAAATGTGTATGTGTGCTAATTTTTTCTGTTGATTTATATTGTATCCCATCAGAAACACCTGTCTCTTCTGATTGACAATTATAATGGGAATACTTAAGTAGTTTATAGCTTCATGTCACTGCTATAAACAAGTATTAGTGATTGAGAAATAATAACTGAACCTCTGATGTAAATAAAAAGTGTGTTCTTTCTCTTTATAAAGGAAATGGTTAATACTAATTTTTTTCAATCTAGTCTGATGAAGATTTGTTATTTGGCACATGCACACACACACACTCATACATTTTTGTACTTCTACAAACATGTTAAACGGAATAATGAAGAAACTTTTTTAAAGGTAAAATTTTCAACTACTGATCTGTGTTCTTGAACTTTCATGGTTACACATACAAACATGCACTATGTGCTCTCCATATATATGGTTATTTAATTGTCTCTACATTCATGGAAGTTAGATATCATGTTTAATTTTACTTTGTAAGTATAGAAACTGAGGCATGAAGGACTTGTCCAAAGGAGAAATTCCTACTTTAGGGTAGAGGATCACTTAATTTTCTTTCCAACTCATGACACTGGTGAGTGTGAAATAGGGCTGGTAACAGAAAAAATGAGCATAATCATAGACTGCCCTGGGAAAACCAGATGAATGGCCACTTTACTGTTAGTGGCATAACTGACACTAAGACCCAACATTCTGATAGCATGTGTAGGTCCTTTTCACTGTATTCTACATTGTCATCAAACCTGTGTCATTAACATGTTAGTTGCGTTTTGTATTCTCTTCTGTCTGGCAGACACATCAGGTACCATTTACCAGCCAGGAAAGGATTCCATTTATATGGAGGATAGCAGCCATCAAAGCTATGCCATCCACCAGGAATACAGGTCCAAACACTTCTGTGCACTGTATGTTTTTGTCAATATATCATTGCCAAGATCACCAAGGAAAACGTAACACAATCAATCTCCAGATCGAACAACAGGAGAGTCTGTCACCCATGGCCAGTGTATTCCTCCCAACAGCTAATGAACCACTCTGTTGTCTTCCATCAAAGACTTCTCCCTTTCCCAAATGGTTCACATATAGTCATGTGGTTGGCCAGGTGCCAGATGATGCATAGGCTTAAGCTAAACAGGTATATCTTTTAAATCTGAACAAATATAGCCCCACACATGGAGATAACTCCCTTACAGTGAGTTATTTTTAATCTATTAACAAGGCAGATGGTTCCACCCAGACAAATCTGGGGAGGGCAAGTTGCAGGATGACTGCTTTCCCAATACATTCTGGTGTGTGTATGTGTGTGTGAATGTGTGTGTTGTGTGTGTTTTACCTAAATACAAGCAGTTATTGAGGGTTTATGATTTGTCAGACACTGTAATGCTGGACCTGCATCTTTGAATAAGCAGATTTGTTATGAATTTATATTCATTTGGACAGGAGAGACAATGGATAAGAAAATTAATGAACCACAAAGAAATGGAGACTATGACATTGTGATGGAGAGAAACAGGTCTTACATATTAAGGTAGGATAGTCAGGGAATGCAGTTTGAAATGTGACATTTTAACTGAGGTCAAAAAACCGGATGTATTCTTGGAAATTTGTCAAGTAAGTGATTATGGGAGGAGGGGAAAGTAGCAGATATAAATGGCTTGAAGTGAAAAGGAATTTACATTCAAGAAACTGAACTAATGAACTGAAATTTAGAGTGACTAAATCCCAGTAAGTGAGCAGAGTAGAGGATAAGTTGAATTTGCAAACTTAGGTAAATGATTTTAGAACATAACTTGGCATTTAATTTTACTTCATGAATTTTGTTATTTTCTAAGTGATTTTATGTATTTTATTAAAAATATACACTGAGAATTTACTATAGCCTGGGCACTGTGCCTAAATTATGAAAAGGGCTAAAAAGGCTGCTAAGGGGCGAGAAGAAAATCTTCAGCATATTCAACGTAGTTGTGTTTGAGAAGAGGAGATTTGAGTAAAGATGTGAAGCCCCCCCCTCCCATATAGATGGGGCGTAGGAGTAGCGTGGATATTCGAAACAGCAGGGAAAGTCAGTGCAAAATGGGAGGAAACTTAGTGTGTTCTGGGGCTAGTCCAGGGGCCTGTATTTTTGAAAAGTGTGGGAAAAGGCAGCGATAAAATAAAGATCAGAACATAATGAGAAGGAATGAAGAAGCAAACCCTACGTAGAACTTTGTAAACATGTAGAAAGGCTCAAACTTTTACTTTCATTGATACAGAGATCTGTTAACAAGATTGAGAGACAGAAGTGCAATGATTTGATAATGTATTTTTTAATAATATAATAGTTTGATGTGTATTTTTAAAAGGGAGCAGGTGGAGCAGGGCTATCAGCTAGCTAGCTATTGTAGCAATTCACTGAGAATCTGGTTCCACTTGAGAAAGAGGTTAGGAGCAATTCAATTTCCAGTGGAAAAACTGACTCAACACTATCTTATATGAATTAGATATAATAGAGTATTAGAGAAAGGAAGAAATACAGTTTTTAAGTTTGAAAACTAAAGAACACAGTTGATGTATGACAAAGTTATGTCAAACTGTGTGTAAGGGAGGTTGTACATGTCTTCTTTACTTGAGGGAAAAACTGCATGGCTATTCACATTGGTAGAGAATCCTTAATCACACACCAACATGGGATGGTGACATCTTTATTTATTAAGATCTGTGTCTGGAGCAGAGCCATGACCGAAAATGCTTAATTGCCTCATCCTTGGAAAGAGAACACATGTTAAGTCAATCACATGTGCCACATAATCAAACTAGCCATATCATTCATTAACCACATAATGAAATTCAAAATAAATTGGCATTTTATTGCACAGTGTTCTAAAGTAAAAAACTGCCCCTACATCTTGGAAACACCTCTCTGTTCTCCGTGATACAAACGCTTCTTCCCAAAAGAATTTTTTCATTTCCTTCAGCTCCTTTCCATGTTCACGTTGTCACATGTGCTCTCATTCCATCTGCCTGGAAGACAAATTATTTTTCATTATTTAAAAATCTCAATTACCGGATGGTTTCACTCATAGCAGGAGTATAATGGACCAAACGAGAAAATAACAAAAATAATGAACTACCATATACCAGAGACATTTTGCGGGTGGAGTGGGGAATGGGATCAAAAACAGGGGTGTGGGGAGGGAAGTGCACGGGATTATGGCGATGGCACACGGGTGACTTGGTGATGGGAAATCCGCGGGGATTACAATTGAGATGGGAGAAAAATGTACAAAATGATGTAAAAATAAACTGTTATAAAATAAAAGAAACTCAATTAACTGTCACATCCTCAAAACAATTTCTCAGTTACCACCCCCAGAGTACTTAGATTTGTTTTCCAAAGCAATTTGTACTCCTCATTCAAAAAGTGCTCAACAGTGACTAGCTATTGATAATCATTCCAGTAGCTATTTTTTCACTATTTGTAAAACCTGACTTTTTTAAATCCTATATTGATAGAGTTGTCTCATGTTAACTACTCAGTGTCCATTTCTAGCAGAGAAAGCTGGCATATAATTTCCTTGTATATTTATATAATGATAATAGGATAGTTAAAAAACAAAAAATAGAGACAAAGCAGAAAGAATGGTAGGGTCACCGCCTTCAACAATGGGGGGAGATCACAGTAAAAATAATAGGTTAAATTGTTTTTTCATTTGGACCCATCACACCCTCTCCTAATGTTGGCCAATAGTCGTAACATCTGAAATCATTTTTTAATTAGTTGCTTATTGTTCATATTCTCCAACACATTTTATGATCCACGTGGAAAATCTGCTCAATCACTTTCACAAATTCATTTCCAGAGTTTAGCACTATGTCTACTGAAAATTGTGAGTTGAATTAAATTTTTAATAAAGTATGATTTATACTTGTGTAAACTGCATGATATAATTGCCCACTCAAAAATTATATTCCCAGTCAAAAATTGTTCTTTGACCTCTTAATTGAAGTGGGTTCTCATGTTCTATATCAGTATACTTAGTAAGAGTTTTGTTTTGTTTTGTTTTGTTTTTTTAAAGATTTATTTATTTATTCTTACAGAACTGGGGTACAGGCCAGAGATGGGAGGGTGAGAGGATTCACCAGAGACAGAGCGGGAAGCAGAACAGGCAGATCGACCGAAGTACACTGCTGAGGGGAGCAGCGGGTGGGTCAGGAGAGGTCTGCCGCGCCATGTGGTCACCTCCGGGGCAGGCGGGGATCGAACTCATGCAGAAGTGGCTTTAGTTTCTCAGTGTAGTGCTTTAACCCGCTGCGCCACCAGGGAGGGCCTGTTTTGTTTTGTTTTTTAACTGTATATCTATTCACTGTAACTATTCAGGTCATCAAATATAGTCCTTACACTTAGTATTTATTTGCCTTTTAAACCTTCAGAAAGGAATATGTCTAGAATTGAATGAAGTTCCGCACAAGAAAATGAAGACTGAAGCTTGCATCTGTGCGCATATGAACAAATAGATTATTTTAATCTACTGTTCCCTCATTTAAAATATAAACCATGATAAATGGAGCAGTAGTTTTTGGACATTACAGCTTTCATTATCCTCTCTGCTTATCTACAATAACAGCCCACCCCACCACCCTGCCCCCTACTCAGGAGCTATTTTTCTTTTGGCAAGCCTGTTTATTTCTCACAGAGTTCTTTTAAAGCAAATGTCATATGGGGATATCGCCAGGTAACCTTAAAGCAATGCTTTTTTACCAGAACTTTACTTTATGGAGTGCTTTTTTTGCAGAAAAGCCATCTCAAAGCACTGTCAAAATTGGAAACAAAACAAAAGTCGCACAGTCAGAAAAATCAATGATCTTTCAAATAATCCAAGATTAAATCAAATCAAACTAGCTTAAAGCTTAAACTTTAAAGTCAGTCAGGAGTTGGCACACCTGAGAGACCCAATAAGACTAACTTTTGGACACTTGTGTTGCAATGGAAGGCATCCTTTGATTGATGATAATTGATTTTTTCCAAGGTCTGAATAAACATTTAGAATCAGCTCACAAAATGTAAATATTGAAATGAAGTCAGACCAAAGTAACAATTCATTGTACAACTATAACTTTATTTTTCTCAATCAATTGAATTAACAACCTTGCTTTTGAATTTTACTTTTAATCTATCAGTACTTAGAAAGAACTGTCTCAGTTATAAATGACCTGCCAGACAGTCTCTGATTTCTTCACACAGGAGCAAAAATGTTGTGTCAAAGAATGGGAAGAGAAAACATTCTTGGAAATTATACATTTATTTGTAGGGTTTAATCAATTCTGAAACTAAAAGGCTAGAATTTCTAAATATTGTTTGTTTCAATCTAAATGAATTTTTCAAAGAATTAGGTGAAATTAAAATGTATATATCAGTGATGTAGCTATAGTACTTTTTTACTGTGTATATCTAGTCAACTAATATGATTTGCTTTAAGCATTTTAGGTCATTGGCAATTTAATTCCACAAACTAGTGGGTTATAAAGAACAACTTACAACTGAGAAATACCTTGTCTAGAATAATATTTTTCTGGGACATGGTATCCTTATAACTTGTTTTGTATATATTAACATAATATCAAAAGATGCTCATGAATAAATGTATGAAAAATATTTTTATAATAGTCTAATGCCAGCATCAATAATTCTATTCTTTTTCATTCCCTAGACCTGACTTAATGTGTTAGTAATTTTTTTTCTTCAATTGCTGCACACATTTTCTTCAGTAGGAAATAATATTATACACCAAAAACTGATTTAGAACTAAATGGCATCTTTATAGAGTAAATTTTGTACAATAGAGATTTACTGTCAAGAAGGAACGTTATTGTTGTAGTAAGCATGATAATGATTTCCAAAGATACCCATTCTTAATTCTTGTAACTATGAATATGTTAACTTTTATAGTAAGCATGATCAAGTTAAGGTTCTGTGGAAGAGAAGCCAGGGTTACACAGGTGGTCCAATTTAAATATAAGGACCCTTATGAGAGAAAGCAGGCATGTCAGAGAGACCGAAATTTGAAGATGTGACATTATTGGTTTTGAAGATGGAGGAAGGAGCCATGTGTCAAGGATGCAGGTGACTGGTCTCCAGAAGCTAGGAAAGGCAAGAAAACAGACTTTTCTCTAAAATCCCCAGAAGGGTTGAGACCTTGCTGATAGAGCGATTTGATCTTAGTGAAAGCTATTTCAAACATCCAGCCTCTGGTAAGATAATGGAGTTTTGTTTATAAACCACTAGATTTGTGGCAGTTTGCTACAGCATCAATAGAAAACTAATATAGTTGTTTATAAGGAAGAACAAAAGTAATAAAATAATACATACTAACAGGAGGCTTGCTATATGCTTAAACATTATGTAACACACTGCACAGGGATATTCCATCACTCCCCCACAGTAGTGTTTATGAGATGCTTGCCTGATATGAGGGAAATGTACTTTATTAATGAAAAGCATATAAGATTAATAAGTAGAAGAGGTAGGATCAGTACACATAGCATCTAGTCTCTCCTATCTGACAGTGTAGTTTGAAAATCACAAAAATGTCTAATGATTTTCTCTAGTCCTAAATAACTCTGTCTTTTTCATTAATTCTAACTTTTTCTAAAAATAAAACATGTGCAAAAAAAAAAAATGTCCAGCCAAGAGGAGTACATGAGTCATTAGAAGAGAAATGAATGTGACTTTCATTTTATTCAGTCACCACATCCACCGAACTGTAGGTCACTGCAGCTATCTCAGAACAATTGTCCTTTCTTTTATAAATGTTTGTCCTTTGGGCAGGGACCATGCTGGAACCATCTGTTAATGCACCACTGGCTGTAGTTGATTGGTGGAGAATTGGGCACTGTATCAAGTTTATTCATACAGTTGCCCCTTCTTGGGAATTCAAATTGGTATTGCAAAAGATGTACTTCATCGCTTCTGAGCTGAATGTTCCTGTAACTTGGATACTGAAGAGCACTTAACAGTAGTGCTATTTCACCACTAGGAATAGGGAGATAGGGGAAGTTGCTTTGCAAAGAATATAGAAAGAATTACCTATAAATGTAGACATATAGTAACCTATATACAGAAAAAAAAAAAAAAACATTGAAATACAGAGAACACTGAATTTTTTTCCAGGTTCTAGTGTATATTTTAAAATGCTGAATTGTTTCCTTTTAAACTCAAGTCCTTGGTACAGTTTGTTAGCTTGTGTTTTTGAGAGAAAATCACATTATACCAAATACAGTATCATATCCTAACCTAGTAATTCACCATCCCTTTCTCCCAAGAATTTATGTCCTCATTTAGCTGTTTAAAACACGATTTAAAAAGTCACTATTTTATGAAGCATAAAGTATATATAACTGATTGATATATTTTAGGTCACCATAAATAAACACTGAAATTATCCAGAAAGTCAACATTCAGTTCTTGCCAATCGTCATATTGTCATTCAGTAACTCTTCTGTTTCATCTTTTTAAAGACACTTCCTGAAGATTCTAACGCTAAATATATAAAAACCTCTTATTCTGTGCCTTAACTTATTTTCCCTATAATATAGTCAATCATATTCACTCATCAGCTTTCCAATTATGTTCCCCCGTATTTGATTAATTTCCTCATTAATGTAATAATTGGTGATCATAAAAAATCATTTTCTTACCTCATTACCATGACACATAATTCCTGCTTGTTCTATATCATCATCATCATCTGTTCAACTTTTATCCAATTTACCTTGAAAATAAGTGTCTTAGAAGTATTAACTTCATATACTTTAAAAAAGTCACAGATAACAATGTGTCCCATTTTTTTATGATTATTTTATAAGGAAGATGTTACTTCATTCAGCTTTTCCTGCAATAGCTTCAGGTTTTCCTGGAAATCCATCTTCCGTCAAGGACTCTTCAGCTTTGAGACTACATTCCATATTTGGCCTTTAAAATGTGTGTGTGTGTATGAATACAAATGTGTGTGTGTGTGTGTATGTATTATTTACTATGAACCCAAGATTTCTTCTCTTATGGACTGATTTTTTTTGTGGGCTCAGTTATAGGTAAATAGCATGTCCCTTTCATAGTCTCAGCTCTCCCTGTCTTCCTTCCCAACAGGATTTTACACATTTTGCTGCAAAGTTGTGTAAGCATATTTGCAAACTAGAAGTGTGGTACCTCCCACCTCTGGACTATCACTCATTTTACTCTACCTTTTTTTCACTCTGTCCTTTGTCATAAAATAATCACATGCTACTTTTGTATCCAGGTCATTTGTTACAATGGTTTTTCCACAAATTATTTTTGTTGCTTTTATTTTTTAATGTTTATTTATGCATACGGAACAGGGGTACAGGCCAGAGGTGTGGGGGTGGGGAATGAGAGGGTTCACCAGAGACAGAGCAGGGATCAGAATAGGCAGACTAACGAAGTACACTGCTGAGAGGAGCAGCAGCCCAGACAGGAGAGGTCTGTTGCACCTTATGGATCACCTCCAGGGCGAGGGATCAATTTCCTGAAGCAGTTGTGGCTATTAGCTTCACAGTGCTGTGCCATCAAGGAAGGCCTCTGTTTTTATTTGTTAAGAAAATCTACCAATATACAATTGTGAATATTCCAATGACCTACTGTTTTTCTAAGCCTCTACTGCACTTTTCCAGTTTAATGCATCCTCTCAATTTCATGGAATCTGGTCATCCCATTTTTTTCCCTCTTGTTTTTAAGATTTATTTATTTATGCACACAAGAACTGGGGTTCAAGCCAGAGGTACCCGAGTGGGTGGTTGGGGAGAGTGAGAGAATTCACCAGAGGCAGAGTGGTGTAGCAGAACAGGCAGATTGACTGAAATACACTGCCAAGGAGCAGCAGGTAAGACAGGAAAGGTCTGCTGTGCCATTGGGTCACCTCCCTGGCCAGAGATCAAAATCGTGCTGCAGTGGCTGCAGTTAGCTTCATATTGACGCCTTTAGCCCATTGTGCAACCAGACAGAGCCCTCTCTGCCCTCTCCTTTGTCCTTCTGTCACCTTGCTAGTTAGTACCAATGTAGCTATTTAAAATACCACCTGGCAACAGAGGTTATTCTAAACACACACACACATTTTCTTCTTTAAAATGCACAGACTGATTATTCTGGAGTACAGTTATAGAAATAAGCCCTGTGTACAATATGTTTATGTCCTGTGTAAAAATGAATCACCCCATTTAAAAAAAAATGCTTAATTATACTTGATGAGAATGCACTGTAGTGATTAGTTTTCTCAATTAAATTTAAAAGTAGTTTTATGTTACTTTTATTTTATTGAACAATTTACTTCTTGACGTGCATTAGAATATAATCCAATATATCAAGATCCTGTTTTCTATCTACATAAAGAGTATAGTTTTTGGTGTAGTGACATGTTGCAGAAAGAAAGACTGGGCTTCTTTGGCATTCATAAGATTGTAAACTGCATTTGTAAATTGGGCCATTTCTGAGACTAATTGTGTAGGCTAAGTATTCCCTCTGGGAGATAATTTAGTATAAATAGTTACTTTTTAGTATGAAAATTAGAGTTAGAGAGTGAGTGGTCATCTTCAGTCAAAACGCTTAACTACTTCCATTTCTACAAATTGAGATTAAATTTGAAGCAAAAGTTCAAACTAATGTGACCTTATGATGTGACAGTTCTCCTTCATGTGTTCCCCGTAGTTTTAACAGAAACATGTACATATATTAAACAAGCAAATCAGTATAAAATGTTCAGAGGAACACTATTCAAAATGCTCCAAGCTTAAAATTCCATAATTACCACTAATAATGGAAATGATCAATGAATTAAAGAATTAAATGCTATACAACTACAAAATCAAACAACCTGCTGCTAAACATAATATACTTGTCAGAGCCTCCCTGGTTAGTGCAGGCACTGAAGACACATCACTATTAAGCTATTGCAGCAATTGCAGCCCAAATTTGATCCTGGCCAGGGAGTTGACCCACAGCATACACCCTCCTGGTTAACCTGCTGCTCCCCTTAGTGGTGTATTTTAGTAGATCCACCTATTCTGCTCCCCACTCTGTCTCTGGTAAATCCTTTCACCCCCAACCCCCACACCTATGGCCTACATCCTAGTTCATGCAAGCATAAAGAAATAAAATAAATCTTAAATAAAAACAATATACTTTCCAAAAAGTAAATGTTGAGAGAAAGCAGCCACGCACAAAAAGTACATGTATCTTTTCTGATTCCCCTCATACAGAATGAAAAAAGTAAGTGTGTGAATTCAACCTATGCTTCCTAGAAGTCTGGATAACAGTATCCTTGGAGAATTTCATAGTGACCACAAAGTATAGTGAGGAGGACTCCTGATGTGTTTCAGAAATAATCCTTTCCATCTTTTTATTTATTTATTTATTTTGATGTGAGCACTGGTTATATGAGTTTTCTTTGATGTGAATGAAAAAGTGAAGATGTATTGAAGTACACAAGGATGGATAATAATTTGCTTTTTTTTTTCTCCACATGTTGTATTTCAAGAAAATTTCAAAAACTATAGTTAATATTAAGTCCTTACAGATTATATTCCAAATAAAGTTGCTCATGTTATTTTTGATTACATGAACAGAACTCTGTTCCCAATTCAAGGGACATGTCAAATTTATAACTAATATGTATGTCTACACACATACACATATATCACTTTGTATAATTGTTGTAGGTTACAGGAAAAATATATGAGGATTTTTTTTTGATGATTAAATAAAGTGCTACCAATACTAAAAAGGCAACTTTTTTCTTTTCCTAAAAAATAATTCTTACCTGTTTTTTAAGCCCTGACTCATTTTTTAAGGCCTAGCTCAGTTGACACTTCCTCTGTGAGATTGTGCCCATTTGTACCATATAGCAGTAGTGGTTCCCTCCTCTGTAAGTTATATTCAACATTTATAATTGAGACAACATTTAAACATTGAAGGCATTGTTTGGGATGACCTGTGAGCAGATCCTGCTTCCCCTAGTAGATTTTGACTTTCTCAAGGGCAAGGTATACCTTTAAAAATCTAGTTTCGGGGCCCTCCCTGGTGGTGCAATGGGGTAAAGCCAGCACTGTAGGCAAACCTCAGCTGCTTCAATGAGAGCTGGATCCCTGCCCCGGAAGTGACCCACTGGGCCGTGGCAGACCTCTCCTGACCCTCCCGCTGCTCCCCTCAGCAGTGTACTTGGTCAGTCAGCCTGTTCTGCTCCCCACTCTGTCTCTAGTGAATCTTCTCACCTCCCCTGACTCGTACTTAAAAAAATATACATGGAATAGAGATAACTTCAACAGAGAATGTTGGAAACAAGTCCTGAGTTAAGATAATCAGCAAGGGTTGATATATGTGAACAACAGCTTTTTGTTTGTTTTGTTTTGTTTTAATAATATAATAGTTTATTTTTATATCATCTTGTGCCTTTTTCCATCTCAGTTGTAATCCCTGTGGGGTTTCTATCACCAAATCATGTATGTGTCATCACCATAGTCCAGTGCATTTCCCTTCCCCCACTGTGTTTTGATCCCATTCCCCATTCCACCCCATAAAATGTAAAATGTCTCTGGTATATAGTTATTCATTATTATTGTTATTTTCTTTCTAGTCCGATATACTCCTGCTATGAGTGAAATCATCCGATACTTTTCCTTTTCTTTCTGGCTTATTTCACCAAGCATGATCTTTTCCAGCTCCATCCATGTTGCTGCAAAGGCATGTTTTTTTTTTTCCTTCTTTTTTTGGTTGCTGAGTAATATTCCATTGTGTATATGTACTACATCTTTTTAATCCAGTCATCCACATTTGGGCTGTTTCCATGTCTTTCCAATTGTAAATAAGGCAACAGTACACATGTGGGTGTTTTTGTGTCTTTTGGGTAGATACCTAGGAGTGGGAGTGCTGGGTCATATGGAAGCTCCATGTTTAGCAGTTTGAGGAACCTCCAGTTTTCTATAGTTGTTATACTAGTTGGCATTCCCACCAGCAGTGCAGGAGAGTTCCTTTTTCTCCACATCCTCGCCAACATTTATTGTTGCTAGTTGTTTTTTTTTTTTTTTTTAAGATTTATTTATTTATTCGTACAGAACTGGGATACAAGCCAGAGATGTGGAGGGTGAGAGGATTCACCAGAGACAGAGTGGGGTACAGAACAGGCAATCGATGAAGTACACTGCTGAGGGGAGCAGCGGGCAGGTAAGGAGAGGTCTGCTTCGCCATGTGGATCTCCTCCCGGGCAGGCGGGGATCGAACTCATGTGGAAATGCTGTGGAAATGGCTTAAGCTTCTTTGTGTTGTGCTTTAACCAGCTGCACCACCAGGGAGGGCCCGCTAGTTGTTTGAAGATGTGCCATTCTCACTGGGGTGAGGTGGCATCTCATTGTGGTTTTAATTTGCATCTCCCTTATTACAAGTGATGTCGCACATTTTTTCATATGCTTGTTGGCCATCTGCATTTCTTCTTTAGAGAAAGGTCTTTTTAGCTCTCGTGCCCATTTTTTGATGAGGTTTGAACAACAATTTTTATGTGTTATTGTTATTTTTAGAGTTACTTTCACTGATTTTTCCATTGTCATTGTTTTAGTCTCATTCATGAAATTTCTAGGAAGCAGTTTTAAGAAGCCTGCTTCTGTTCTATAGGGTGACTGTATGATATTGAGGACATTATGTCATGTTAAGTGCTGTATTCTATGTTATGACATACACAATGAAATATATATATGGCCTCAGTGACAGCAGTACTCAGATGACATTTATAAAGTCACCTGGACATTTTTTAATCATGTTACCTATCACAGTTTCCTGTACATTTTCAGGTAAGAAGTGAAAATTGTAATTTCCCCCCCAGCAAAGCTGCATTACTTTACTACACTTGGTCTATTCAAAGCATAGAAATGAGGAAACAAAAGCTTATTTGAAAGTTACTCTGACTTTATTCCAAGGGGTTAAGATTTTTTTTAATCATCCAATAATATTGAGCATTGGTATCTGAAAGGGAGAAATCAAGGTTCATGTTATCTTAGAAAATGTGGAGAAAAAGGAAAATAATTGGAGAGGCCAAAAATAATCTTAATAACTAAAATTCATTGATTTTTTCTTATCTAAAATTTTACATTATCAATTTCATTTAATCATAATTTTATGACAATTAGTATTGTCATGTCATAAGTCAAAAAAAATTCCAAGAGAATTTCATTATTTTTTTCTAAAATTGCATAATTGTGTGCACGCAGTAGGATGGGTTTAAAATTCACCCATATAATCCAGGACCTACCACACCTCTGGCCTGTACCCCAGTTCTGTAAGCATTAATAAGTACATCTTTAAAATATATATATACTTTTTTAAAAGACTTTTTATTTATGCATGGATGCAGAACTGGGGTACAGGCCAGAGGCGCAGGGGTGGTGAGAGGATTCACCAGAGACAGGGGTGGCGCAGAACAGGCAGATCTACTGAAATACACTGCTGAGGTGAGCAGTGGGCAGGTCAGAAGAAGTCTGCTGTGCCACATAGATCACCTTCAGGGCGGGGGATCCAACTGGCACTGAAGTGGCTGTGTCCAGCTCCGCCGTGCTCACCTTTAACCAGTTGCACCATCTGGGAGGGCCCAGCTTTTAAAATATTTTATTTCATCTTTGTTTCAAATATTATGTGAAGTATAATAAATAATTTCTGTAATAAGCATAGAATGATATACATGAATAAAAATGTTCAATAGACAGACTGAGCAAAAAGACACAAACATGCAGTTACACATTCCTATTGGTTAGAATTTTGTTTTGTGAATTGCTGTTAAAGAATCTAATGTGATAGGTGACCAAGGGTCCTCTCTTGCATGTCATTTTAATGCTTAACCAGTTTGGGCCACAATAAGTGTCTGATCTTTAATTAAACAGTTTTAAATAGCTCCTAAGATTGTTATTTATAAAGTGAGTTTGCTTTGTAGTATTTCTGCTTTTTGAGAAAAACCTTTATCCTTGGTTAATTTTCAAAAAAATTGAATTGCTTATACCTTTTGAAATATATACCGTTCCAAAATGTGTTTATAGTGTGTAACAATAATACAAAAACAAAAACAAAAAAGAAAAAAAAGAAAAGGGGCCCTCCCTGGTGGCGCAGCGGGTGAAAGCACTGCATTTAAAAGCTTAAGCCACTTCCACATGAGTTCAATCCCGCCTGCCCCGGAGGAGATCCACATGGGGAGGCAGATCTCTCCTGACCCGCCCGCTGCTCCCCTTAGCAGTGTACTTGGTCGATCTGCCTGTTCTGCTCCCCACTCTGTCCCTGGTGAATCCTCTCACCCTGCGCATCTCTGGCCTGTACCCCAGTTATGAATAAATACATATATCTTTTTAAAAAATGATGCTAAAGGGCATTTATAACTGTGACTTGGTCACAGGAAGTCAGTCGTAATACTTTCCTTGATTTTTACATGTCAAATGGAGTGACTAAACGTTACTATTTTTTAAAATCATCTGTACCTTCCCATTTACACACTGATTTCACATAAGAAAATTGAGGACTTCTAGGGTAAACCTAAACAGTCAAAAACTGCCTGAACAAAAGTATCTATTGTGACACTTAGGCAAAGATTTCTGAAATCTTCTGGATAAAGCTCACCTCTGAAAAGTATGTCTCCACTGACTGAAGTTGACATGTAGAGTTTTCAACCAGCATATTGAAATTGCTTCTTCCATGCCAAGTAAGAGGTTTTGCCAAGAAATAAAGTCAATGTTATCTCCCCCAAAGTTTTTGCCTGATGTGACTATGGCTCAGAGCAGCTGCCTGTAACTTCCTAAGCTCCGTGCCTATCAAGTCATCCCCAGTATTCATCTGCTACCTTACTTCACTGACAGAAAGGAAAGGTAGTGAATAATGTTGATTATCTGACAAAAACAGTAAAGACGTCATTTTGATTAGGACAAAATGTGATTGGGATACAATTTTTTTTTTTAACACCTCTTTACCTTTTCTTTCTCTTCATACTATTCCTTCTAGCCTGTCTTTCAGTAAACTACCACTGTTCAGAGTAGGAAAAAGAACAGAAAACCCTTCATGAAGAAGATCGCTGTTTTTTGTTTGTTTATCAGAATCCAAATAAGAATTATGGGGAATGTTCTCGGACAATGTGTGACCAGAACAAGAGAACTCAAATTGATTAACTTGATACTTCCTGAAATGACTTGATAGATTGGAGTGATGTAGTAAAAAGATACTGTGTTTGTTCCTCTTTGGAAGTGCTTAAATAATTTATTCTATTCTATTTTATAATTCTTTCTGGAAGCATCTATTAAAAATTTAAAACTAGATTTAGAGGTTTGGGGAAATGAAACAGAAATGGATTTCATATAAACAAAAGGTAATATTGCAATAGAGAATGTGATTGAAAAAGTCCATATTCTTTTAAAGGGTTGAAGTTATCTAAAATATATTAATGTTATTCTCTGAGAAAAATGTAATAAATATTCTCTAATTTAAACTATAAAAAGCCTTTGTATATGCTTGATGAAAACACAGGCCCTCCCTTGTGACACAACAGGTTAGGATGCAGCACTGCAAGCTAGTGCAGCCGCTTCAGTGTGAGTTTGATCCCAGCCCCAGAGGTGACCCACATGGTGCGACAGACCTCTCCTGACCCGCCCACTGCTCCCCTCAGCAGTGTACTTCGTCTGTCTATCTGTTCTTCCCTCTGCTCTGTCTCTGGTAAATCCTCTCACTGCTCTTGAACCTCTGGCTTGCACCCCACTTGTGTATGCATAAATAAAACTTAAAAAAAAAAAGATGAAAATACACTATATGCATATTAAGTAATCCCAAAAGGTAAAGGATGATTATTGAGATCTTAACTTAAAGCTATTGGATTCAAGATAGCAACAGAGGGTATTACTTTCTTCACTCACCGTAGATGATCTAGGTTAACCAGTGGAATACTGCTAATCAAATTCTATATTGGCTAATGAGAAACTGTACTTGCTTATCTTTAAGGTTAATCATATGCAACTATCTGACTAATATTCTTTCAAACAATGACTCAAGATGTTCCAACTGTTCTAATCTAGTCAAGCCTGTCATTTACCACTAAAATATACACCTCCATCACCATCAACAAACCTTCTTAACTTTCACCTTTTTAGTCTGCTTCACCTCTTTTGATTATAAATTTTGAAAAAAGACTTATGAATCCCAGACCATGATTATAACTTCTCTTTTTAGTCTAGAATTTGTTTTTCATGTTTAATTGTCTAGATTTATATTGATGCGAGATGTTAATATTGTATACTACTTTTCCATAGCAAAATACTCTGGAAATTGTAAATTCTCAAGATTTGTGATATGCATATTTTAACTATGAATAGTAAAGTTAATATTTTGTTATTAAGTGAAGGGTTCAGATGATGATTCCTAGCAGGGACAAGCTTACAGTTCATTAAGTCATCTATTCTATAGCATCAAAGGCAATACAACATGTTGAATGCACTCATTTTAATGTAATCTGTTCCCAAAAAATAGTTATTAAAAAATTCTATCAGAACTTTAACTATTGCAACTTTTAAAAATTTTGATGCACTTCCAGTGTATAACTTAAGACCTGAGAATATTCTTCATTTATCTGATGATGTTGAAAGATATTAAAGCAGAAGAATTTTCTTCAAAATATTATGATATAATATCCCAAAACATCAAAAATGACAACAAATGAGAAAGATCACTTTGCCAAATGGTAAATTGACTTTTAAAAATAGGTTTTAAATTCACTGAAGTCTCAAAAATAGATGGAAATAAGATAAACAATGGCCGGCAGGAGGAAAACAAAGATTGACACCACTCCTCCTAATAGGCCTTGCTGCTGTTAACAAACTACCTATATCCATCAAAAGTTGTTTCAAATGATTGAAGGTGAGTTCTCAGCCCTGATCGAAATGAAATGTCAGTAAGGATAAGAGAAGAAAGATGGAGATTGTATTAAAAAGAGAAACTATGTTTAGAAATAAGCTTTGGGACATACACAAAACTAAAACAGCATCTATATCCAGAGGAGCAAATTCATGGGGTCTAAAAAATCAGGTTAGTTTGTCTTTTTTGAAGCACTTGTTGAATTCAGAGTCAAATCTGAACATAAATGGATTTAAAACAGAATCCTTTTTATTGATTTCCAAGGCAGGATGACATATGAGGAGGAGAAATAGGAATAAAGCCTACTAAGGCTGTTAAAGCTAGTTATGTTCTTTGTTTCTCAAAATTTTCAGTATAGCATTAAATTATTTACATTAATCTACTTTAGGAAATTGTTTACAGTATGCCACACTGAGAAAATTGGCCACTAATTTCTTTTATTTTCTTCATATTAGTCTGTGCATTTTTCTGCACATCAGGATTATAAAATGACGAGAATCCAGACTCCCACCAACACTCCAATTTGAACCGAAGGACAAAAGATTTAGTTTTTCAAGGAGACAGTTGGGATTATTGGAAGAACCTGCATCAGTCCTGAAAGTCTAGGATGTTAATTTCATCTCCAAAAAACTTAGCTATGTTTTCTAAATGTCTTATCCTTGGCGACCCTCACTTTCCCAAGTTGCAAAATAGAGAGCTTAATCCTTAATTTTTGCCTGACACCTCCAAAGACTGGCTGAAATTTTACAAATATGTGAAAAGTGTGAGGCATTGTACAAATGTGGCATTTTTTGCTTCTACAGCTATAATTTTAAAAGTCTAACAACTCAGTATCGCACATGTAATCATGAGGAAAAGATGTGAATACTCTAATGTCATGGCATTGCCACTTACAATTAACCTCCATCCTGTGCCTCCAGGTCAGCCAAATCTGAACTACTCTCAACAGAATTCAGGATGACTTTGTGTTTCATTCCTCTGACTCTTGTGACTGTAGAATGTTCTGCTCATCTTGAACCTATGTTTAATCCTTTCCACCAGTACATTGTTTTCCACATCCTCAAATTCTTGCCCGTTATTGGCAGCTTTACATGCCAATTGCCTTCTCCACACTTAGTGACACCAGCTTCTTTTTCCCTCAGTTGCACCTATTTGACCACCCACAGCTGTCACCTTCTGGTGTGTAATCACACCACTCTCTGCTCAACTCCGGATAAGAGTTTTGACTATTGTCTATCCTCTCTATCCTTTTTGTAATCTCTTAAAACATTATGTTTTAAGATCCCTAAGTTAACATGGATTATGAAACCATGAAGTGTCGGTCTTATAATCCATCCTTCCTATGTTTAAATTTAGAATAAATTGCATTTGCTAAAAACAAATCAAAACAAATATAATTTTATATTTAAATATTGCTGAAAATGAAAATACTTTCTAGTGTTCATGCACAGAACTAAGGTAGAAAATTTATTACTAAAGCCTCAATTTTATTAGTTAAAATAATATCATTTTCTTCATAAAATGGTATAGTTAATGTTGTAACTTAGAGCACAAAAGATGTGAGTATAAACAGTGCAGGAAACTAGTAACAACTAACAATGCATTATTCCATCTACAAAATGTTCCTCACTTCCTTATAGATACTTATTTAAATCTCATAAACATTATTATTGTGATTATTGTCTTCAAGTGAGGAAATAAATCCATAAACATATATGATTGAATATATACCTTACATATAATTTAAATTGTGTTAATCAAACTTTTATTGTTAAATGATGATGTCAGCAATAGCCTCATTGTTCAGAAAACTTTTCAAGAGACCCTCACTTCTTCACTGACAATATCACTGTAAATACTCAAAATTACTTTTAAGATTTTAGTTCACCTCATCAGTATAAGAAAATTGGTTGCACATCTGTAGGCATGGACTATGTCAACACAAATTAGATGCATACTATAATTGTATAAAGATGAACAGTATCCTTTTTTAAGAATAATTATTTATTTATGCATATGGAACTGGGGTACAGGCCAGAGGTGCAGGGGCTATGAGAGGATTCACCAGAGACAGAGTGGGGAGCAGGACAGGCAGATCCACGAAGTACACTGCTGAGGGGAGCAGGGGGCTGTCAGGAGAGGTCTGCCGCTCCATGCAGGTCACGTCCAGGGCAGGCGGGGAGTGAACTCATGCTAAAGTCGCTTTAGCTTCTTAGAGCTGTGCTTTAACTGGCTGCACCACTGGGGAGGGCCAGAAGAACAAAATCGTTATGTAAACACAGTGCACACAGCTTAAGAAAATAATATGGTAAAACTAAGACAATGAGGTCGTGATGAAATGCAACCCTAAACATAATGAAACTTCAACTGCTGTTATCAGCTCCACACCAGAACACACACACACACACAAGATCACAGGATAGTAATGAAACTTAAAGCAGTTTGTGCCCTGGTCCTCCCTGGTGGCTCAGCAGGTAAAAGAACAACACTGCAAGCTAGCCACAGCCGCTTCAGTGACAGTTATATCCCCAGGCACGGAGTTGACCCACAAGGTGCAGCAGACCTTTCTTGTCTCCCTGGCTTCTCCGCTCCGTAGTGTATTTCGGTCAGTTGACCTGTTCTGCTTCCCATTCTGTCTCTAGTGGATCCTCTCACCACCCCTGCACCTCTGGCCTGTAGCCAAGTTCTGTATGCATAAATAAATTAAAAAAAAAAAAAAGCTGCAATGTATGCCCTCCAGGTTGTAGCATAGTGCTACCCTACTCTACCCAGGTCCCAGATTAGAAAATGGACTGAACAGTGCAGTGGATAAGATACTATGAAATCAACAACCTACTTCTAAAACAAGAGCCATCTATATTAGAGAAAGGCCATGTTTTTAAAGTATACATACGAAATCCATAAACAGTCAGTATTATTTCTACTAGAATGTTCTTTTCATTACATTTTTTTCATAATGCAAATCTTCAGGTATTCAAAGATTCTTAGAAGTTCATGCCACCATAAAAGAAAATATTTCATTTTCATCTCTCCTCAACATTATTAAAACAGTACAGCCTTAATAAAAACTGATCATCAACAAAATCTTCAACATTCAGTTGACATTTCCCTTCAAACTTAAATAAGAAAAAGCTTCCTCAGAGGATTTTTTTCTATTCAGAAACGTTTAAAACAGAATTTAAAGAAGATGGGTTAAAATGTCATTATTTCAGAGGTTATATAATTATATTGACAGTTATTGTGACCATCATGCAACATTTCTCAAACACCCACATTATGCTAATGTATTACACACATCCACTACCTTGTGGTGCCTTTGTTTCACAACAGGTGTTCTTTGTGTGTTTCTATAGATAAGTTTATTTTTAACTTTTTTCCAAGATGCAATTAAAATATGATTCAAAGTACATACCAAAAACAAACAAACAAACAAACAAAACAGTATTGGAATGGCCCCTAGCAAAGGTTATTTTGAAAAAACCCTTAACCTTAAAAATTCAGTGAAATTTCTCTTCTGAATTTATGGCCTCTTAAAGAAGTAAATGAGCAAAATAACATTACTGCATGATCCAGTGGAAGCAGGAAAAATAGTCTATCTATCATTTGTAATTATCTTTGAGGAAAAAATAGATTTTGCTAATATTCAACATATAAACCGTAGCTGTTGGCTTTTTTTTTAGTCCTGTACCAGGTGGCCACATGTTATTAGGTTATGCATGCTGAAAATAAAAATTAATTTTGCATGCAGACAAACCATTCATTTTCATTATATTTTAATTTATTTTAATACACATGTTCCCAGTTTAAAAAAAAAAAGTTAATGTCTTTAGCTTTAACCATAATAATCCTCACAAGGTGGATTACAGTTATAAATACTTCATCCTAAAATGTAAGTTGAGATAAACCTAATTACATAAGCTTAAGCAAACAAAAAGGACAACACTGATGGTCCTTTGAATTTTCAGGTAAAGTCAGTTACATTTTGATCAGCTATAAGATGAAATTGTTTAAAAAACTCAGAAAAAATATTTTCTAAAATGCTAACACATGAATTTGTGTCTCCTATGGTTAATTAAAAACATTACATTTGTAAAAAGTACTTTTTTCACATAGACATTTACATTTATCCAGGAGAAAATAAATGGGTTATAAAACCTAAACTACACACCTTTGCTCTACAAAAAAAGAAAGAAAAAAAAAAAGAATACAAATATATTGGCCTACCATTACTATTCTGGTAGACAATAATCAGAGAGTATATGCTTGATCAGCTCTTGAGGACAAAACTATATCTGTACATCTAAGAAAAATGGCATATTCTTACAAAGAAGTTAAAAACTCAAGAAATTTGTGCTAAGTAAACAGTGTTAAGAAAATGGTGTTGGGAAATATTTTCTTTGTTATGCTATTTGGTTGTTGGAAATGACATTTGTGAATTATTTGCTGCAGAAAATCTTGTGTACACTTAAAAAAACCAAACTGACAATAATTTGGAAACAGAAATTTCTAACTTGTTAAAAAGTCTTCCAAAAGCTTAATATGTTATAAAATTATGTGTATATATAATAACAATTCAAGGTATTGTGTATAGTTTGAAAAAAGCTAATTATAAAAAAGAAATAAATTTCCAATGAATTAGAAAAAATAACTGTTTATAGAACTTTAATCACAATTGATAATAAAATGGTGACAGTTGCTATCAGAATAAAGTATGAAAAGCCACTGATACAGTTTTTCCATTTAGATATTTATACCTTAAGGCTTTCCCCCAGCATTGAAACATTTTCAAATTAAATACATGAAGAAATTCAACTAAGAATCAGATTTTAGTAAACAAACATTTGAATAAAATTAAAAAAACAATAATAATGACTATTATTTGGAATATTTTGCACACCCATTTTTTAAAGAAGTAAGTACACATATATTTGGAAGACATGCTCTATTTTAAAAAAATAATCTTCTCATTGAAAACCAAACTAATCCTTGTAAAGAGTGATGGTAGATTAGGAAAATGGGCCACAATTAGTGGAGAAGAGAAGAAAAGACGGGTCAAAAAATTCAATGATTTAAGTAAAAGTAAATGAAAGTCAAGGATTGGAAGTAGAAACCACATTAATTTTTTTTAAGGATCTACTTATTTATTCATACAGAACTGGAGCGCTGCACTGTGAAGCACTGTGAAGCTAAGCCAAGCTGTGGCCATTTCAGTGCGATCCCTGCCCAGAGGTGACCCACATGACATGGCAGACCTCTTCTGGCCTGCGCGCTGCTGCCCTCAGCAGTGTATTTTGTCTTTCTGCCTGTTCTGTTCCTGGCTCTGTTTCTGATGAAGCCTCTCAGCGCCCATGCACTTCTGGCCTGTGCCCCAGTTCTGTATACATAAATCAATTTTTTTTAAAAAGTCATTTGACTATAAATTTTAGACTACAGATTCCAAATTAATAGAAATGTATAAAATTCATCACCAATAAGTACCAGTTGTTCAACTATTAGTGTTAAGATAGAAAAATAAATTTGATGTTTATTAAAAGAAATTAAATATAATTGAAATGAAAAAGCTAAGTTATCCAAGCCATGGAGCACTTAAAAACCTATTGTTATCTTTATAGTATACTGATAAGAATTTTCAGGTATTTTTTCAGAAGTCTATTCAAAACTTCTAGATACTTTCATTGCTGACACTAACTTCAGAGTAAAAATAGCATGCTCTTTTTTTTTTAGTGTGATATTTATTAGATTAGTTATATATTAAAAAAAAGACATAAAAAAAGATTTTCACCTTTGAGAAGCCATAGTGAATTACATTTTATTAATAGTCAGTTTGTATATAAGACCAAAGAAGCTAGGATCACTTGTTTATTTTTAATTAGAAGGCAAATTGACTGAACATAATTGAACTTTGAAAATACACTTAAATCTGATTTTTGATTAGTGAAATCTTTCTCATCAATAATTTAACTACTAAATTGATAAATCCCAAAGCATTTCTTTTAAAAATCTCATTAACATGCCTACATTCTCTTTTCCCTGTAACTCCTGTTTAATTACAGCAAAATCTTTATTCAGACACAACCCCAGAGAAAATTTTTAAAAATTGGTTTCTTAACAAAGATGAAATCTAACTAAAGGTCATATGAAATTGTACAGGAAGCCTGGGGATGCTAGTGGTGACATAAGATAGAGAAATTGTCCTTGGGGAAATGGTCTTTCCAGATCTCTGAATACACAAAATATGGCATGCTACTTAACTTGCATACACTTTCTTCTTCATGATATAATTTTGACATTAACTGCAAACTAAATTTGTCATGATAGAGAAAGTGTATGCAAGTTTAAGTAGCTTGACAGAGAGGATAAATGACTTAAGTTTATATAATTAATTATAAAAATCAATTAAAATCATATCTTGGCAGAGAAAATGGGGAAAAGAAATCATTTTTGTTAAATCCATTAATACACCTACTAAAAACTGATCTGGAAAAAATTTTAGAGAAAATAAAGCACACTGAGATCAATCCCCCAGTGTTTTTTTTTTTTTTTTTTTTTTTTTTTTGTAACACAACACTAAATACCAAATCTTAGGTTTTACTTGACATATCTTAGGTCTTCCTGTCATTGGCTCCTGTCTTCAAACTTCAGCTTATCTGAAGGCACTCTTCTTTTTAGAAAAGTAATAAACTAGTCCCTGATCAGTGAATACAATCTCTGTTACTGAGCTTTGTCCCTAGTGAACTGCTGAGTTGTAAGCAATTATGTCAGTTTCCTGCATAGCAAGTTTGTTAAGAAAAATCTAATTTAATTTATTAAACCACTCCTAAGTCTAGAGTTTGTGATCCAGTGTCACACTATAAGCTAACCTCTGATCATTAAAATATAAACAGTTCAGTTTGGGCAGTAACCATATATTCTCTTGATTGATAGAATAATCAATATAATATATGGTTCTTAATCCCTTGTTAAAAATATGTATGTATTTCTATCAGTACCATTCTGAAATACATAACTTGTACAAACTCATTCACATTTACCTTGTAACTTTCACCTGTTTATTCTGAGTAAGCAAGGAATAAACATACTTTATAGGTAAGGAGTTTTTGTTTCCCCTATGGGATTTTTTTCTCAAATGTAACAGTTATCATTTATTGACTTTGATATTTTTTCAACAAATCCTTGTAACAAATACATAGCTCTATATTAAAGTTGTTTTGAATATTATAGTTAAAATAAAATAAAATAAAACATGACAAAAAATCCAGAAAACTATTTTGCAACTGTAATAACTATCAGTGTATGTGAAACAAATTGAATAAATACAAAGTTAACATAGAATTCATGATTCCTACATGCAATTATTAAAAGAGAATGTATATTCATTGTATTTAAACCAGAGGAAGTATCAACAGATATAACCTCCTTATACCAGAAACTCTAAATTTCTTCACATTGGCAAATCTTAGAACACATTTTTAGCCATTTCCATTTTTTGGATTCATATCTTGATATCCTCTTACATAAAACAAATCCCTCTATCTGTTCTTCACTATTGTTTAATGAAATTGAAGAAAAGTTATATATTCTCCAAGATCCTCATGTTTCTGTCTACCCATTCTTTATTATTCAGAATTAGCAATCGAGTAGTTGCTATCTGTCAGGAAAATGTTCAAAACTTAAACTAATATTCTATATTTTGTGAAAACAGTTAATGGCTAATTAGGTTCATTCAGGAGGTATGGCCTTCAGTAGATAGTCTCATATGATAGGAGTACATGTTCTCATGGCTAACAAGCATTTATTTTTTTAAAAAAATGTTTCATTTCTTTATGCATACAGAAATGTGGTACAAAATAGAGGTGCAAGAGCAGTGAGAGGATTCACCAGAGACAGAGTGGGGAGCAGAACAAGGCAGATAGACAAAATACACTGCTGAGGGGAACAGCAGGCAAGACAGGAGAGATCTGCTGCACCATTTAAAGTCAGGGAAACAAATAAAAACTATCTCTACATTTATTTTGCATTCAGGCTTCATGGATATCATGACATGCTTGTAGGAAATTCAGCAGTTTTAGAAATGAATGGTAGTTTATCATACTTTCAAAAGTAGGCATTCTATACTGCCTTCTCAAACACCTCATGCTGATGTATCTCCTCATTTGTATTGATTTTCTGCCTTCAATCTGTTCCTTCTCAACATTCTACATCTGTCATAGGCTGGAAATAATATAATTACCTTAGTTAATCACTACTTGATCTGTTAAATACACCATTCCCCTGTCAAGCAGAGTGCTCTTATCAAACTATTGGATAAAGCCACAGCTCTTAATTTCTAGGATATATATGGTGCTATTGCAAAGGCCTTAATTTCTGTTTGGGTGAAAAGGGAATCATGCAGCACAGAACATTAAAATATATATGTAAAACTATTGACTGGTCCCTTTGAAGGATGATGTCTGGGTGGAGTGACATGTCAAATTCCATGTACTAACAAAACATTTGCAATTTTTTGGCCTCTCTTCTATTGTCTGTTGTGATATTATAAATTAAATAATTATTGGTCAATTTATTTTTCCATCCATCACACTGATTTACCTAACTTAAACCTTGTTAATTGACCATAATAATTTTATTGGGAATGTAACCTTTAAGACAATTGTAGAAATAGAATTGTTCAACTGCTAATTCCCCATCTAGAGATTCAGATATTGTAGATATGCTTACCTTACATGTATTTGGATATTAATTAATGGTAGTGATTTTTTTTTTTAAGATTTATTTATTTATTCGTACAGAACTGGGGTACAGGCCAGAGATGCGGAGGGTGAGAGGATTCACCAGAGACAGATCGGGGAGCAGAACAGGCAGATCGACGAAGTACACTGCTGAGGGGAGCAGCGGGCAGGTCAGGAGAGGTCTGCCTCGCCATGTGGTCGCCTCCGGGGCAGGCGGGGATCGAACTCATGCGGAAGTGGCTTTTTAGTTTCTTAGTGCAGTGCTTTAACCCGCTGCGCCACCAGGGTGGGCCAGTGATGGTTCTTTTAATACTTAGATATTTTAATATATAAGGATCTCTACTGTTCCCTATTCTTACCAGATTGTGGGAAATAAGGAGTAGAGCCTTACCTCAGTACATCATTGTGATGGTTTGGATTTCATGCCAAGCACAGTAGGTAGTTCTTGTCTGTGCATGAAGTTCAGGCATTTGTAGTGGTCTCCAATTTTTTTTCTATAGAGAGTACAAAAATCTAATATTTGTTCACAAAGTACATCTTTGTTGGCATGCATGTTAATTCTCACAACTGAGGAGGAAAGATTTTTTAAAAATCAAACTTTCTTCTGTGTAGGTACTTCAGCTGAAGTAATATTTTTTATATGATTGTGAGATCAAACTATGTTAAAAAAAGAGAAAGAAAGAGCACTAATAGTGAAACAATGGTTATATCTCCCTTTACTTCTTTCTTTATCTCAAATTCAAGATTAATAGTCCCACACAATTATAAGGAATAGACACAGCATTCTATTCTTAGGGGGCATATATTTTCTTGGCTTAATATTGACATGAGGACCATTAATTTGTATAGTAGTTATTGATTTTGTCAGTGTTAACCTCTTGACAGTGTCTGTAGTTCATCCAATTGGTCATGGAGAAAAAACATGCAACTGTTGCATTTCACTATCTACAGCAATTCTTATGTCTCCTGAATTTAGTAAAGTTTGTTCTTAGTATTCCTTTCAGTAGCCTTCTTGTTTTTCTTAATATGTTGTTTCTGTGGCTTTAGGTAGGAAACCTAAAATAATTGTTGTATATAAATAAATATTTCTATATGCTGTAAATACCTACACAAAATTAAAGCCTCATTAGTGTCTTTTTTATGAGTGCTAATTATTAGTGCTGTAAACATTTTAGCATAATAAGGAAGCCTGAGTGGCATAAAGAATCACTCTCTGACTTGTTTATTCACAGAGGATGATGGCTTCCATCCAGCATGGCAGCAACTGAAAATAATTGATTGAGAATGTAGAATAAAATCAAAGACTTTATGAATTTCAGTGAATGCCACAGGGAAAAGAAAGAAATCTCACCTGTGCAATTAATCTTCTCTTATCTTGCATTTAAGTAATTCTACCTTTTGTTTTTAATATTTCATTAGCAATAGAGTAGGAAGCAAAAGGGCAGGGTGATAGATGTAAACACTGCATCTACACATATAAACAGTGTCAAAGATTCTACTTTGCACAAATCCTATATATATATAAGTATATCCTGTGTTGTTACTTGCTGGAAACATGGAATCCTAAATTTAGACAGGTGGGAAGGGCAGAGAACTGCAGTTCAAATCTCTCCTTCACTTAATGTGGGACAATCAATTACAATCCCTAAGATAGAAATGACCCATAGGGAATGACTGTAACTGTAATGATTATACAGTTGATTGTTAGAAGAATAATTAATAATAACAAGTATTGAATGAACATACTATCCATTGCCATCACCATCTTCTCTATCATCATCATCATCATTAAATTTCCTCCCTTTCCCAGAAATAGTCTTATACAATGGCAAGTAATAGTTTATCTAATTGACAGTATAGTTATCATGGTCCTTAAATGGTAAAGATATTTGCACAATTGAACAATTGGAGAGAATTTAGAAAATGAGTGAGAATGGAAAATGAAAGGAAGTAGTTCTCTGCTAACCTTTACTTGGTACCTAGACTTCATGCTAAGAGTAAGCTTTAAAGATATCAACAATTATTTGATATGTAAAATTCTAAAACTTGTGTGGCTGAATTTGGTGGGTTGTTTGTTGTTTGTCTGACTTAACTGACAGATTGTGCCATATTTTTTCCTTGTCATTTAAATACATTCCTAAAGTGGCTCTAACTTGGAGAGTGCTTGCCTTGTTGAATTTTTGCTCACTCCTACAAAATGACACAATAGTGACAGTTTGACCATAAATATACTGTGAATAAATCTGAGGATATGTGTATTCAATACAAACAGCTTTAAAAAATAGACTGTAAGCATTTAAACTTCAACCAGTCCTTATATTAATATTCCTCTCAGAGTCTCTGGACTAAACAACATCTAAAGTTTGCTTCCACACAATTCCTGAAAGTATCATTATTTGTTGATATGCTGCAGTTTCTTTACATTATGCCCTGATTTGAATATGAAAATTATTTACTAAGGTAAATGTAAATTATAAACTACTGTAACATTGAATATTCCTCAAAGGTTACACTGCAATCAATATCTAATAGCCCTAAGTTTATTACTTCAAATCTTTGAGAACTGGCAGATAAAGCCATAAATAGGAGTTGATTCTGTAGTTAAACTCTTATAAAACTATTCATTAGGGCCCTGCCTGCTGGCGCAGCGGGTTAAAGCATAGCACTGAGAATCTAAAGCCGTTTCCACATGAGTTCGATTCCTGCCTGCCCCTGAGGTGACCGCATGGTGTGGCAGACCTCTCCTGAACCACCCGCTGCTCCCCTCAGCAGTGTACTTCGTGGATCTGCCTGTTCTGCTCCCCTCTCTGTCTCTGGTGAAGCCTCTCACTGCCCTGAGCCTCTGGCCTGTACCCCAGTTCTGTATGCACAAATAAATAAATCTTAAAAAACAAAACAAAACAAAAAACTTCATTAAACTAAAATTTCCCGTCACGGCATTCACTTCTGTGGTATTTAAACAGGAAAAACACACATGGCGTGGACATTGAAAAAAAGATTTGATTTACTGTATGGAATTTCCTATGTATTACTTTTCTAAATCAAAATTTCACTTCCAAAAATGTTAGGCAAAAATTACCTTGGGTTTAAAAGTAAATTTTTATTTTTTATAATACACATATCATTACAATAATATTTTAAATACAAAGATCCTAGATTTAAAGATAAATTGAATTTATTAAATAAAAACATGAAGCTCAGGTTCCCAAAGAGACTGTAAAATGAATTTCTCTGTTTAAAACAGGTAATTACTTTATGTAGACAAGTACTCTCAATTCCTTTAACAATTTCCTTTAGCTCCCACCAGTATTGGGTAGCTCTGAGTCTGCAGAATCATGTTAACAAGACTTTTATTAGAATGGTTAACAGGGACATCCCTGGTGGTACATAAGGCAAAGTCAGCACTATGAAGCTATCCTCAGCCACTTCAGCATGAGTTCAATCCCTGGCTATGGAGGTGACCCACATGGTACAGCAGACCTCTCTTGACCTGCCCGCTGCTCCCCTCAGCAGTGTATTTCACTACATCTGCCTCTTCTACTCTCCACTCTGTTTCTAGTGAATCCTCTCACCTTCCCCCCACACCTCTGGCTTGTACCCCAATTATGATATGCTTAAATAAATAAATCTTTTTTAAAAATGGTTAACTGGTCCTCCCTCGTGGTGCAGCGGGTTAAAGCACAGCATTGAGAAGCTAAAGCCACTTCCGCATGAGTTCGATTCCCGCCTGCCACCTGCCCCAGAGGTGACCACATGGCGTGGCAGACCTCTCCTGACCCGCCCACTGCTCCCCTCAGCAGTGTACTTCGTCCATCTGCCTGTTCTGCTCTCCACTCTGTCTCTGGTGAAACCTCTCGCTGCCCCTGAGCCTCTAGCCTGTACCCCAGTTCTGTATGCACAAATAAATCTTTAAAAAAAAAAATGGTTAACTGCCTTTCTGAAACAAGCTTTCTTTAAATGTACAATAAATAATGCCAGGCCAGTGGGGGTTATGTAATCTAATGAAGGGAGAGAAATTCTTTTCTGAACATTAAAGCATCAGAGTTTTTTCACATGCTACCCTTGTGATCTGAAAGAGAGAGCCATATTTTGGCGTCATCATCTTCTAGGCTGTATGCTGACAGATGACTTGAGTTCTGCTTGCTCCCCTTTCTTGCTAAAACTCCCTTTTCTAGAACTATAAAAGGCGACCCTTTATTCAGTTTCTCTATTAAGCTTGTCATAGGCACCCCAAATATACTTACCTTATCAATAGCATTCTTCACCAAGATACCTCTCTTTATTCTTCAGTTACTCAATATATTGCCTGAATTTCTGAATCATCTATTTGTGAATATTTTGCTTTTTCTTGGATTTCTTAAAGCTGTTTTTGTGTTTACATATTCTAAGTTATTTTAACTGTCCTTAGAATACATGTCTAAAGAAGATATTGGATAATTATTTGTTCATTCATTGGAGCAAATGATAGCTAGACAAACTTTTTGTTTTGATTGGGAGCTGATATATCAACTGTAAAACTTGCACAGAGAGCTTTTACTGAAATAGTGCCTTCAGCAACTTCACAAATTACATCTCATTCTCTGTTATAGTTTCTGCTGCTTTTGTAGTTTTTGCTGTTAGAGAAATCCATGATTCCTTGTACTATTCCTCTCTGTTATTTATGCTGATAAAATTTTGATCTATGCACACTTTTAATTAAATTTCAATGTATTCTTCAGTATTTATTTGCGGTATTTCTCTTTTGTCCTTAAAATGCATATTTCAGAGTAGTAGTTGTACTTTAAAATATCTGAGATCTTCAGCCTAATGATAAAATTAATTTAATGAAATTTTAATGTTTTTAAAGATTTATTTAATTATTTAAACATACAGAACTGGGGTACAGGCCAGAGATGCAGGGATGGTGAGAGGATTCACCAGAGACAGAGTGGGGAGCAGAACAGGCAGATCGACGAAGTACACTGCATAGGGAAGCAGCAGGCAGATCAGGAGAGGTCTGTTGGGCAATGTGGATCATCTCCGGGGCTGGAGATTGAATTGGCACTGAATTGACTGTGGTAGCTTACAGTGCTATGTCCTAACCTGTTACCCCAACAGGAGGGCCCTTAATTTTAAATGTTGTTATCAAATGAAAACATTTATTTCATTAAGCTGAATTTAATGCTCAAAAATATTCATTTGTTGGATTGGTTGTCAAAATTCTCTTTAAATCAACATTGATATTTATCTAGAATTGAAAAGCATACATAAAAGCAAAATTAAATTATTCACATAGATACATGGAAACACAGATGTTTCCCTATAAAGTTTTTTTTGTTTACTTACATTACTTGAAATAACAAAATAATATAACTATGCAATTATTTGTATATCTACTATACACTAGTATGTAGTTAATATTTCAGTATGGGAGGCACGACTTTTAACAATGGCTTTTTAAATAGAGTCAAATTTTGTTGCATCTTTGAATGTAAAGGAAATGTGTATGTTCATAGTAAATGGGTCACATTTGAGTGCCAAAGACCAGACAGGTAGTTTTCATTGACACCTTAATGTTTCTTTGGTAGCAGCTCTGTTAGGAGCACTCAGGAGGTACTGATTGCCACTTTTACAAGAGCATATGATAATAAGGGAGCCTAGTAATAATTAGTAGGGCATAGAGGAATGTGTGTGGAGGACAGGAAGAAGTGAGGAACTGGGAATTATAGCTCATAATGGTAATTATGGTATGGAAGTGAATTGGAAGCCTAGAGAACTATACTTTGAAAATAAATTGACCAATAGAAATAAAAATAGGCATGGTTGGTTTAATTTTAATTGCTTTCTTGAGGAAGGTATCAATGAGATTCATGGGTAGAGCATTTGGTATACTACATTTAGGATTAGGGTTTTATGTACTCACTAGAACTGATATGGAGGGACATCACAAGTGATTTTTGTAGGTGCATCTTGACGGCACATCTGTGGTGGAGTCAAGTGACTGCAGAATCTCTACTAGAAAATTATCATTTAGTGTCTAATCCATTCAAAAGAAGCGTACAATTTAAATTGAACTGGAAATTGGCACTATGAAACAATGAGAATATGGATTTCACTTGCCTTTTTTGAGTTATCCCATTCACAGATGTTTGTTACTTCTTTTGTCTTCATGGTTTTTATTTGCTAGAATTAGTCTTTTCTGCCAATGTGGAAGAGCAAGAAGAAAGGTTTCCCTAACTAAAGGAACATGAGAAGGTAGACATTCATCTTCTAACCTTCTTAATTGACCAAATTCATAAAAGCAACACATTGAAAATTATATAGCAGTTGGGTTTCATAAGTGAACCCATCACCTTGTAAATATTACAACACTCACTGGGTGGCAGTAATGATATCTTTTTGTTTTTCAACACACAAAAACACAGACTAAAACACAAATCATGACTTACTAATATAAAAACAGATGTTTCCTTTTTTTTTTTTTTTTCTCCACTTGGCTTCTACTTTTAAAAATACTATGTTAACATCTTTACCACCCTCTTGAAAATCTCACCATTATCATTTCCCAAATGGACTAATGCATTGCCAGACAATGAAAACAAAAGAAGCAGAAAACATCTGTGAATGGGATAACTCAAAAAGGCAGTTGAAAGCCATATTACATGGTTCCACAATGACAATTTCCAAACTTCAACTTGAATTGTATTTAGGTGGTTTGCATTTGGATTGTCTTGCTACTATATATCCCTCGTCCATTTTAATCTTTTTAAACTCCAAAACCCATTTAAACAAATCACTAGTTGCATCTATATGAAGTAGTCAAATTATTCTACTTGATCTTTTTTTGAAGGATAAAGGTCAGTTTCTTGGTCATATCTGTAAACATCTTTCACTTTCATTATAAACTATTTATGACTTGATACTTAAAAAAGTCATACATTGCAAATAGGATTTTATCTTATATTTAAATATGTAAGAATGACAATTCTCACTTTCCCATTTTATTTCTAATCTAGTAATTAACATCTCTCATATTTGAGGTTCATATTAGCCAGTTTATTTTTGGTTTTCTGAAGAAAGAAATCTAGAGCTAAGAAAGTATATCTTTCAGGAATATTATTCAGTATTTAAGAATTCAACCTCTAAAGTAATATATTCTGTACTTGAATTCAAAGTTATAGCTTTGTTTCTTACTTCTTTTATTTATAAAAAAAGAGTGAGCTACAACATATAGTTGTGAGAAAGATAATGAGAGTCAAGCACTTTCTAGAACTCAATGCATATGAGGCCCCTTCAAATCAAGGATAAATTAAATAATTCTTAATACAGCATTTAATCAGAACTGCCACTAATGATCATTTAATACATGTTTTATTGTAAAATTAAAATGACAATAGTAATGATAATGACAATGATAATAATAATTGTGATATATGATATAGACACAATATTTATATGACAATATGTTCTCAAAATTGGTAATAAATTATATGAAGCAGTAATTGCCTAATTGGCCTGTAATAGGTACTAAACTACTAGTAGTCTTTGTTAGTGACCTAGACTCTTGCCTCCTATTTCGTTTATTCAACAAAAATATAGTCCTGTCCAGAAAAACACATTGCCTACTTGAATGTTTCTTTGGAAAATAGAAAACGAAAGCAAACAAAACCCAATGCAAAATTGTGCTATTTTATTTCAAGTGAAACTTTATCTTATTTTAAAATCATTTTGTTAACTTTTGGGATGGATTACTTTACCTAATGATGTTTGTTTTCTTTGTTAATGATGATGTCTGTTAAAGAGATTTGTTTTGTTTTGTTTTGTTTTTCTTTCATTCCATTAGTTGTAAGGAAGTTACAGCTTTTTTCTTTTTATAGACTAATTCTTGGAACAGTTATAGGTTCCCCGCAAAATTGAGAGGAAGATACAGATTTCCTGAATACCTCTGATATATCAAAATGCATATATATTGAGATACATACTGACTGATCAAGCTTGACTGACATGAATTCTCCAAAACACATTGCCTTCATTTAAACTATGTTAGCCTTTATAATATTCTCTTCTCCTAGTTTATCTTTTCAGAGTCACTGATCATTTGAGAGCTTCCTCAGTTCCATCTTATCATCCTCTGGGAACTCACTCCTTTGTCTATCCCATACACTGAAAATATTTAACATTTTCCTCTCAACTGGTCTCTGACCTGTTACCTTTCAGCATCTACAGATTTATTTTTCTTCCTTTATTTTCTGTTAGCTTCTATTTTTTTTAAGCAAATGAATGTATTGGCTGCTTCTACTTAACCATCAGCTCTCAAATTCCTAAGAAAAGCTTAAAATGTTTTGGCTTCTAAGAAAGCTCTCATCAAAATTTACTCATTATCTCTTCATTCTCAAACTGGAATGCATTGCTTCCTTTCTTTAGAACTTAGGATTTGACTGCTCCTTGAAAAAGTCATAAAAGCAGGAAAGCATCAGTGTGTTCTGGGAACAAATCCAAATTTTGTCCCCAAAGTTACAAGAATCAGGAAGAAGAAAATATATATATATATATATATATGTATGTATGTATGTGTGGGAAAGAAAACAAACATAAAAAATCAAAATCTGTTACTTAGAAAAAAGAGTTTCTACCATGAGATGTCACTATTTAAATGCTTATTGTGTACAACACAAGGGATGGGACTTCCTTTTAACCTGGTTTTGTGTGTCTGTGTGAAATTGGTATAATTAACTCAAATCAAGAAAGTCTGCAGTCATTACTAGACTGGCGGTTTTTCCTCTCTGCAATTTCAATAATATTGATTAAAATAACAAATTAAAATGAATGTGAAGAGGTCTGTGAAAGAAGTTCAACACAGCTGGAAATACAATAGCAATGAGTCATGAGAAGAACAAAACCTATAAATACTGTTCTTGGAAGTAGGAAAGCATCAAATGATCCTTGGTAGGAATTGATTACTCAAATTGATAACTGTTAAAATATCATACAAACTAATCCAACTTAGTGCTTAATTTTAAAAGTTTGTGTCAGATTTGAAAGGAACAATAATAGTATTTTTAGGGGTGGATTCCAGTTAAGCAAGAAGAAACTTCTGGGCTAAAAAATGAGTCCGGAAGTATAAGAAAAAAAATCAAACTTAATGTGCTAATAATGTAGCAAGGCTTTCCCTAAGACAAAATACTATGTGTAAAATGTTTCTTTTGAATACCTTCAGCAACTCCACTCCTAGGAATCTACCCAAAGGATGGGGAAAAAAGCACTTATTTTAAAGGAAATCTGTACTCCTATGTTTATTGCAGCACTATGACCAATAGCTAAGATGTGGAAACAACCCAAATGCCCCAAAACAGAAGAATGGATCAAGTTATAGTATATGTGCATAATGGAATTCTAGTCAGTATCAAACAATAAACTTAGATCATTTGTAGCAACATGGATGGAGCTGGAAGGGATTATGTTAAACAAAATAAGTCAGAAGGAAAAAGGAAAAAGATGATTTCTCTTATAGATCAAATATAGGAAAACCCAACAAAAGGTCAGGGAAAAAGTCTTGCAGGCAGACCATAGATTTGAAGCAGGGGAGAGGGAAGGAGAGAGATCAAAATAAGGGAAGGAAAAGCACAGTGACTATGGTGATTATTCAGGAATACTGTGGTGTTGGAGGAAGTATAGTGACTATACTTGAGGAAAGAAATCAAATACTGTACAAAAATGAACAATGATATATATATATATATATATATATATAAAGATTATATTTATTTACGCATACAGAAATGGCCAGAGGTGCAGGGACAGTGAGAGGTTTCATCAGAGACAGAGTGGAAAGTAGAACAGGCATATCGATAAAGTCCACTGCTGAGAGGAGCAGGGGGAGAGACAGAGGAGGTCTGTTAACGCCTTGTGGATCACTTTTGAGGAGGAGATGGAACTCGCACTGAGGCGGCCGGCTTGGCTTAATTTAGCTTCACAGTGCAGCGCTCCAGTCCACTGTGCCACCAGGGAGGGCCCAGAATATTTTTCTTAAAAATATAAAAAATGATGACTACACAAAATCTCTAGACACAATTTGAATCTTTTCTAGGCATTATATAATAAGTATAAATATCTGTATCTTCTGAAAGAGAACACTCAATTTAATAAATGTTAGTGTTAGAATAGTTTATTTCCTTTATTTTTCTAAATAATTTAATGGAAATTCTTTCCATGTGGCAAAGTTAAAACCGAAAGTTCCATATCTAGGCCACATTAAACATAAGTGAAAAGATTATGAAAATTTGAATTAGTGAGTATAATTTAATATAATTTGCATTGTTAAAAAGGAGAATTCCAAATGAAAATAACAGTAATGCAAAAATTTAATAATTGAAACGCAAAGCATTAAGAAATATTATTTTTGTTTCCCTCAATTTTGTTCTAATTAATATTATACTTCACTAGCACTAATATTGACTGATTTAAAAAAAAAAGACCTATAATGCATTTCTGCCAATTTTAGCATGAAGAAAAATTCACACATGAAGCTACAATTTTAAGATTCAGTTATAATTTTCTGATATATTGGATATATATGTAATTTATGAATCTTCAAAAGCCATTCTGCACATACATGAAACCATTTTGTGTGGTAACTAGTCATAAGACCCAAATTCCTTAAAATAAATCTCTGTTTACATACAGCCTTTTGGCTCAGGTTTCTCTGGAACACCCTATCTAATAAATTTACTTTCTTTCCTTTTTCTAGAATTTCTTAAAATGTTTCACAGCAAAATTATTACAGAATATTTAGATTTATCTCAAAGTTTTTACATATTATATATTTTTTAATTTTTAAATAAAATACTTTTTCTTATATTGTTAACTTTTGTATGATAATATGATTTCTCCCCTAAAGTGTGGCTAGTGTTGTTCTCCTACCACCCAAGCACCCATAATCTACTACCATAGATCCTTTCTACCCCCAACACAACATTGTGGCTCCCTCCTTGATGCCTTATATCTAGGCAGCCTTCAGAGTTTGTCGGATACTTTGGTTTCTCTATAGTCCATATATTTTGCAATGTAATAATGTTGAATATTGGCACCAAATTTTGAAAATACTTCCTTAACCTATCACTCAGAAGAATTCTAGTTTTCTTGATGATGTGAACATGTGTTTATATTAAGGCCTCTGTGGCAGGCAGACTGATGACCCCTTACAGTCTGGCCTCTCTAGTGTACATTTAACTTCACCCAGTTAGTTATTCAATATAATACTAACCTAGGTACTGCCAAGAAGGAATTTATTGATGTAATGAAGTTCTCAAATAGGTTGACCTTCCAACAGAAAGATTAAATGAGGGGTCCTTCTGATTCTTTAAATCTAGATTTCTAGGGCAGAGACAGGGAATTAGAGAGATTTGAAACATGAGACAAATTCCATGCAAGAGAGATTCTGTTTTTCTGAATTTGAAGATGACAAATGCAAAGGACTACTGATTGCTTCTAGGGCTCAGAATCAGGCTCAACTGATTGCTGGCAGGGAAGTAGGAAACTAGAAATAGTCCTTCAAGGAACTGAATTTTTGCCAATAACCTTGGAAACAGATTCTCCCTCATATCCTCAAGATGTAGTATACCAACATCTTGAATTCCAGTCACTGAGACCCAGAGAAACCAACCACACTGTTCCCAGACTTCTGACAGACTTGTAAGCTAATGAAAGCTGTAGTTGTATGCTACTGCTACATTTATAGTAATATATTATGCAGCAGTAGAAAATTCATACATCTCTTTATGGAAACAAGTAAATCTGATTTGTCCTACTGTAACTTACTGAAATTCATGTTCATCTACCTAATAATATAGATACTTTAAAAAATACTTAATTTTTACTCTTATTTTATTATTCATATTAAGCAATATTGAGTAATAAACCTATTTAAAATGCAGTAAATAAGATAATAACATTAAATCATTAAAATTGTGTCTCAAAAATAAAAGAAACAATTTATTACTTTGCTACAAAAGCCCATAAATTATCTCTAGTTCACAAAGAAATTTTAATGGAAATGAGGTTTTAAACCAAGATGTTTAAAGTTCACATTTGGGTACTTGGCAGTGACTTGTTATTTATGCTCCAATACAAAGCACATGCTGACATGTTTGTATATACTGAGAGATTGTCTAAATCTACAGACCTCTAGAGCCTGGTACTTCAACATCTATTGACCTTCATCACTTCTATTTCATGTGCTTGTTTGAACCCTGACACTTCATGTGGAAATCACAAAGGGGAGAGAGAAGCCCCGGGCCCTGGTGTTGAAGATCAGGTCTATGGCATTTCTCTGTATTCTCCTATAAAATAGTTGAATCTGCAGTCTACAGAATGGTGAGGATAATTGCTCTGTGTAACTGTAACAATTCTTAAATTCTCAGTCAGAAAAACTGCAGGTGGAAAAAGCAAACAGAGAAGGGGCAAGGTGAAGAGGAGATTCTGATTTCTGCAGCAGTAGAACAGCTGCTACATGAAATTATGTTCAATTCCCAGCACTTCTTACTTCATAATGTTTTTGGAGCAATACCGAACATCCCTTCTACATCTGAATCCCTAGCATTATTGTCTCCTGTAGTTTTATTATCATAATAAACTTGTGAATCATAGTAACTAACTCAGTAGGACTCCTATGGAGAATTCATTTTCATAACCTCTTTTGTTGTCACAAATGTGATCCAAAAGGGTGCCAAGTCAGCAGTTCCTCCTGCTTATTAATATAGCACATTACAGAGATTCATTTAAAACTTCAACAGATGTAATATAATGAAACACTCTACTTATAATTACAATTATGCTAACACTTAATAGTAATTGGGCTTCTGAGTCTATAATTCATTTGGATCTAAAGCCAATTGGATTTTTGCAAAAGTGTCTAACCCCTCAACCAGTGTTCTACTTTAAAAAGCCAGCATATTTAAGTGAGAAAGAAAAAGTGGTTATGACATAGGCAACAAGTATACAAATGCAAGGTAAAAATTAAGGCAAATTGGGAATTTGGTTGTTCTTAATGAGCAAGTAAGGTTGCAAAATAAGATTTAGGAGGTTTGATAGCAGTATATAAATGCGTAGAAGTAAGTAGTAAAATGAGTCTTGATATGATTAACACAGCTTGTTGCCATTAAATTAATATGTAGAATTATATGTGAAGTGTAAACAAGCTATTCACAAATAGCTCATCCCATCAAACTCTTTTCTAGAAGATTTAGTAATATCAGGAACTCTAAATGTCCATTCCAATGAACACCATAATGCCTATTTTCCATCATAGTGTGTTTGCCTCTGTTATAATATCTATATCCTGTCACAAGTATAGCTGCAAAATAAAACTGCACACCAAATGCAATAATGAGTTATTGGAAAACAATCCCATTTCTTCCCCTAATACAGAATATGCATTTGAGATTTTATTGACTTAAATATTTTATGTAAGGGTTTTCATCACACAGTGAAATATGTAGGTTTTAATGGAATTTACTATGTTATTCTTTCACCTCCACAAGCTTAATTTTAAGTAAATGAGTAACTATTAATCAAATGAAATTGGTAGTGAGGCATAGTGATAAATAATAAAATGATATCGTCTATGCTTTATGAAAATGTATTTGAGTGTACATATGATTATGCTTTCATTACACAAGTGAATTAGTGTTTTTATAGGAACCAGCTATAAGGTGATAAACATCCTTCCTTCTGTCAGGGTATATACAAACTAAAAAGCATAATCTACAAATATATAATGAAAAATTTCAATAACTTCTATGCTTAAAACAAAGCTGGGTTGTATAAGAGATTATTCCAGGGGGTGGAGTTTAGAATACTTGATCTAGAAAAGTATGAGTCATTTCAGCTGATGCCAGATTTCTCAGAAGATATGTCTTGGGTGAAGAAGAACAGCAGCCTGAGTATAGGGATCTAATATTTGTGATGCAGATCAGAGCAGATGCCACTGATAGTTGAGAAGAAATAGTAAGATGATGCAGAGGAAAACTGGAGATATAGGAAGAGTTTTGGTGATAAAAACTCTCTTAGGGTAGGTTAAGGAATTTTGAACTTAATTTTAGCATCATTGCAAAGTTATGGAAGTATTTTAAGAATATGAAGAGTAGAAATTTAATATTTTCTATTGCATTGAAGTGCTATAGAAAGGAGATTATAACCTATGGAAAAGAGAAATGGAATACAGAGATCAATTCAGAAAAAAATCTAGGTGAATGATGACTCAGCATTAGGAATTACACCTTTGAGAGCTATCTTTAAATTTTATAATACACAGAGAAAATATTCTGTTAGTGGTACTACATTGTGTAAAAAGTATAAGTATATAAGTATAAGTTGTTTTATACTTTTTTTAAAGCTCATAAAGTTCTAAAGAGTAGATTTTGTAAAGATATCACTAGTCAAAAATAAATGTGTGATAGATATGGTTAAGTCCTCCTTGAGCATAAAGACAAAATAACATAGTGAAAGCATAAACTTATTGTTATAAGCTATGCTGTCTTTTGTAGTCAGTAAAACAGAGATATAATTTGCTTATACATATTCTAGAAGCTAATAAAAAGGAAACTATTTCTGTTTACAAAATATGGTTTGAAATTGTACCCAAATAAAATGTTTCTCAGTTGAAATAAAATAATTCCTGATGCCCATATTTATTTGGAGTCTAAATCCTAAAATGAAAATCCTATGTACAGAAAAAATATGACTGCAAACTCCTTAGGACTTATGCTGAAGTTCTACACCTAAACTTACCATTTCTTCTCAAGAACTCATTTTAGTGTGTGCCAGCTGCCATTTCAAATAATCCCAAGTCTCAGTGCAGCCTTAAAGTCCGGGCTCTGCTAGACCATTACAAATTCAAGCAAATGTTCCAATATGAGGAAAGGTCAAAAAAAAAAAAAAAAAGAACAGAATCCTTAATCCTAGCAGATTTCTTCACATTGCACTGTGGAATGTAACTAGTAATCTCTAATAGAATAACTCGGTTCAAAACCTATCTCTTAATCCAAGAGCAATAGTCTGAACATCAAGAAGTCTGCAACGCTAAATGGCAGCTGAGCTTGTTATGAAAGAAAAGACAGACCTCTCCTAGGACCTGGGTTTGCATGCTGGTTCTACCTTCAGCAATGTTTTCAGGCTTTCCTTACCCGGTTATGAATCACTGTTAAACCTGGCTGAAGATAGCCCCCATAAGCAGTAGAGATGGCATGTGAAAACCATCATTACAGTATCGGATGTACATAATGATAATTTTTCTTTACCTGCTTGAAACAGAAAATAAAGCTGATTTAATATTGCCTCCAAAAACTGAATGCTTGCAAAACTAATTCCAGTAGAGTTGCTGATCTAATGAAATTGCCAAATGGCAGGTCATTTTGTTTTACAATAAGATATCAGGGACTAGGAAGGTGTTTTATATGTTAAGTATATAAATGCATACTGATCATCCACCAATTTCTGAAATGTTGCTCTCCGTACAACATGTGGGGAGATGGAAGATTGAAACAGCAGGCAAGTGTAAGATAAGAAGGCAACACACATATAAAAATACAGTGGCAATATATTAGCCTCTGCTTCTCTGTAAATCACACCATTCATCAAATGGTGTACTAATCTTCACCTGAGAGTAGAATATATTTACAAGTGCATCTTTTATCTTTTTTTTTCTTTTTAAATATGTTAACGCTGATTCATTAAATTTAGAAATGTGGGGCTTTCATACATATGAAATTGCATGTGTATAATGTAAACGTGTAAGAAAGCAGCTATGTTATATAAAAATATCTCTTGTGAATACTCTCAAGGATCTCAGTTCACATATCCTCAGCTCTGACTGATTAAACTACTTCCATTTCATTTCAAGAACTGAAGGTCAGCTCTCTCCATAGGTCTTTTATAATCTAGAATATCTGAGAAATTTTGAAAGTTGTTTTCACTCTTCAGTTACTCTTTCAGACTTTATAAATGTAAGCACTTTAAGAATAATTCAACATCTAATTTTTATTCTCTTTCAACATGAATTAAAAAAAAAAAACTAATTCGGAAAATAAATAAACGGCTAAAATGAAAGTGTATTTGAACATGAAAACCTGCTATATTTTACCGTTGTTACACCTATTATTATATTAGGCATTTAAATAAATATTGCCTCACATTCAAAAACAAAGGTAGCTTCAATTTTTTGTGTTTTTCTTCCAGTCACATTGAATCAGGAAGATATCAAAAATTGTTAATAATAACCCCCAAATAAGTATAAAGTATAATGTTTTTGTTCATATTAATCTTGTGACAAGATTAATAATAAATAATAAGACTTAACAATTAATAAACAGACAAGACTAATAATAAAATAGACTCTGGCTAGCAGCTCTTCATGCATTTTTTTTTTTTTTTTCACTGATTACTCAGGGAAGCCAAAACTAAGGGACTATTCAAATGGAGAATAGTAGGATTGACAGTTACATAATTTCTGGTCTATAGACAGGATATATTTCAAGGTCCCTAGAAGTAAATCCAATAATGTAATTAAGGCAAGTGGATAAGAGGATACGTTTGCCCCTTTTCCTACTCCCTGGTTCAGATGCACAAGGTAAAGGAAGCAGAGGGATGAGACATCTAAATATGGTGCTGTCCTTTAAGGCAACTTGGTGCTATTGTTACCTCATCAACCATTCTGAAGTTGCCATTGTCATAGAACAATAGGTGTAAATTCTTTGGTGATAGGGAAATAGTTGAGGTGCACTGGAATTTGCAGCTTCTAATTTCAAGAGTAATTTGTTGCTGGCAGCCAGATCAGGATTTCTGGTTAAGTCTTATAAGTCTCAATGCATTCTCTTTAGACCAGGATTAGAGGGGAAAGTAAAAGTGACCCATGGAAAGATTTGCATCTTAGGAAAATGTTATGGATAAAGCCATCAGGTAGCAAAAATTAAACCATATACTGATGTACATTGAACTACTGATCAAGTTTGGTTAGAAGTGTCTCTAATCAGCAATCAAGACATGAAATTTGAGCCAAAAGAACACAAAACATTTATTTGGTGAACATTTATTTGGTGAATCTTTTGAAAGATTACTTTCAATTCAAGGATTAGTAAATCAAGGGTCATTGAGGATTGAAAAACTGTTCTTTGTCTCCTAAGTTTCATAGCATTTTACTTGAAGAAGTCAGTATCTTTGCTGGATTGTCATATTCTCATAGTGCCCTCTACTGCCTTTTATGGCAGGCTTGGAGACAACAGGTTGGTTGATAGCTAAAGTGCTTTCAGATACCAAAGGCCAGTAGTAAGAAGGAAAAATTACAAGTATATTTCCTTTTTGCATGGGATGTTCGCTTAATATAAGATACATTTTGGAGTCATCCTAAGTGCTTGAAAACAGTATTTCTTTTAGTTCAATGTCAAATACCCCACATGAATCTTTCTCAGATTTTCTATTTAAGTAAAACTGAAAAATTTATTATCTAGATTAATTTCTTAGAAAAATACTTGTTAAGTTAAGATAATTGAATATTATTTAATAATAGGTAAGTTAATTTAAAGTGTTGCTTTAAAATCTTGATAATGCAGGTCATTCCTTAAATTTTTGGATAAATATTTTTCAGACCACTAAATGATGCTTTTACAATGAAAATATCCATTTCTATGTAAAAAAAGTTATCTTTTTCAATCAAAATGTTTATAAAAGAAGAAATCATACAAAATATGTTTTTAATGAAAAGACAAATGAAACTACTGAGAAATTATTTAAAACAAATTCTATGAGGTAGTTACATAACATTTTCAAATTATCACAGTTATACCTTTAAAATCTTATCAGGTAAATCTCAGGGAAATTTAATGACTGTAAAATGGTTTCAAGCACAAAATCAAAAAGTACATAACACAGAGTTTTAAAGAAGTTCTGTAGCAAGTTAATAAGAAACGGCATTTCAAAGATACAGACATGTAGATATGAAACTGTATCCACAATCACATATCATAAGCCAGTTTTATAACACATAAATATAACAGCAGACAGTTTTACTCTGAAATTTGTTTTGTGTCAAATCACACTTTGATATTTCTTTTTATAATGAGTAAATGCAAAAACAAATGTCAAAATGAAAAGTAATATATTTTATACCTGGTTTGTGTTAATAGTGCAAATGTACCAATAAATATTGAAACTAAACTTAGGAAAAAACACTACAATTTGTTCTCTTTCTAAAACACAAACAGTAAATCATACAAACACATAATTTGTTCTGTTATATATTGGAAAGGTTATGTTTATACTACTAGCTGTGAATGAGATTAATGAGTTTTCTCAGCACAGTAAACCTCCTCCATGAAAACAGAAGCTAAATTGCAATAAATCATGGGTTTATGTTCATGTATTTATGGGATGGGGAAGATTTAGAGTTCCTCAGTAGAGAAAGCTATCCCAAACTAAAATTGAAAATTACAGCATCTGTAACATAAAGGTAGATAAACTGGGACGAGCTCAAAGTTGTGCATTCAGTATACTTTAATAATGTCAGTAATTTATTAAAAGTAATTATCATGGCAGACTTTCATGGCTATACTTCACCAGAAGTGACAAAATGCTGGTTCAATATGTTAGTTACCTTTGCATGGTTATGTATCAAGACCAATTAAAGTAGAGCTGTCATTATTCTACATTTCCCTTAAAACAAAATCTCATCCTCCAAAAAAACGTGCCAACAATACTACAGATGATAGGGTACAATGCATCCACTCCAAAATATGTTATAATTTATGTAAATACCTTTGTCTTGTATCATTATTTAAGGAAGTGTTTTGTTTTGTTTTGTTTTTTAACCTACTTATTATCTGGCTACCTGATCTGAGCATACACTATACAATCTCTATATAAACAAGGTTTGGATGGAAATTTTGTAGGCAAATGTTGAAGAAAATCTATTAATTAAAAATGAGTAGCATCTTTGTCTCTTTAAAGTGTTTCATTTAGTTGGAAAGATTAACAGTATAGCAATACAGATGCAAACACTAATGCTGTAGTAAATTTTATTTTGCCCATACTCCTAAATGAAAGATTCATAACTTGAAATGGTGAAAGAACTTTCTCTTTAATATCTTGGGGAAAAATAAATATTTTTTATTTTACTTCTTGAGAATTCTTCAGATACAAAAAGAGGGCTAGAGACCAATATCAGATTTGTCTGTATGACTGGTTCCTACCTACTGGAGATTTGGGCTCAGTATTCATAGATAAATTGCATACCCAAAAAGAATAGGTAATCGTTTTTACTTAACAAAGGAAGAAAACTAGCTATTTTCTAACATTTTTAATTAGCTAAAAGAGATTTAGCAAACATAGTTAATTTATGAAGAAGAAATACTATTTATAATTTCAAAGCAACTGCTTCATTTTACAGAGCTTATTTGGGCATTTATTGTTGTTGGAAAGATATAAAGACCAGAATTAATTTAAATTTCTTATCCTAAAAGTGCTCTTATAGATTTGATGGAATAGTCATGTCTTTTCTTCACACTCGACTTCCTGCAACTCACAAACATGAGAGGGACTTGGTCTGTGTAATTGTGGGATGTTTCCTTCATTTCTTTCCACAAAAACCATTTGCTTCATGGACTTTAACCTCTTGAAGAGGCCCTAGTGAGATGAAAGTAGACATTTTAGAGCAGAGTAGAATATAAAAATTTCTTTTCTGGTTCACAACAGGAAGGCTCAATATGTTTGAAAATATCATTAAACTAAAGTAATCTATAACTTCATTTCAGCCTCAGTCCTAATACTGATTCATCTTGGTTTTGGTCCGATATATATATGCAAACACTAAAATGTGTATTGAATTACTTTAAAAACTAATATATATATAGACAGATCTTGAGGATGAAAAATTCAAGAGACCTGAATTCACGATTCAGTATATAGCTAAATAAAAGCAAATAAAGACAATAAAATATATTTAAAAATGAAACAGAGTACAGAAATAGATTTGCATATTATTTTCTACAATAGCACTTGAACAAATATATAAAAAAGGGCAATATTGTTTAATAAATAGTACTAGAGAAACATTCACATATGTGAAAAAAATCCAGACTCTTCTTAATTCACACACAAAATTAGTTTCCTAATTTTGCCAACTTAGACCAGACCAAAAAAAAATAATAATGAAAGATTATAAAATTCAACTTCATTGAAATTAAATGTAAATCATTCTACTCAATAAAAATAGTTTTAAGAAAATAAATAATATCACACACTTGGCAGAAACATGAAAAGATTTTAGCAGTATGTTAGGAAATTATAATCACTGGAAGTTCAAGAACAGGTAAAAGACATACTGTGAAAAAATCATAATTTTTGCCTGTTGGGGGAGGGAAGTATTCTAAGGAGACTTGAAATCACTTTTGAAGTGAGATGCTTGCTATATACATCTGAATATAAAATATAATAATTTAAGCATAGCCTGGATTTAATCCTAAGGAAATATCTAACAATCCTCATTAAAATGCATTTCTACAAAATCTCTGCCACATAGTCTTCAAAAATGTCAATATCAAGAATCAGAAATAAGGACTGAGCATATGTTTCAGATATAAGATCCCATCCCAACAAGACAAGAAAAGTAAATACAATGAATGAATCTTGGATTGTTTTTATAGTAGAATAAATAGCTATAAAATATATTATTGGATTATCTATTAAAATTTGAGTTTAATCTGGGAAAATATAAAATTACACTTTGCAGGTTTAGATAGTATATTATGATTCTGTGAGGGAATACCTTATAGTAAGGGAATATATCTTAAAATAATTAGGAGAAAGCATAACAACATCTCCAACTTTTTTCAGTGGTCCTGAAAAATATGAGATTGTATCTAAGAAAAAGAGTAGTTAAAAAAAAATAGAACAATTACTAAACAATTTGAATTTTGTAAATGATATGCAGGAATTGGTTGTGCTATTTTTGAAGATTTTTCTCTAACTTTACAGACTCAAAAAATTATATGTGCACAAATGTAAGAGTAACATGAAATGTAAGACAAGAAAAAATGTCAGGGTTGATGAAAGGGTAATGGATAATACGGCTGACACAGTTTCCAATTCTGAGAACACATGATTCCTTTGGTTTGAAAAGACACGATTGTTATCCAGATGAAGGATACTGGAGGAAAACCTTGGAGAAAACAGTGAGGAAAAAATAACTTACCATCTGGAGGATGACTGTACTTAAAGGAAGGTACATTTTCTTATGAGTTTTATTTAACAGAACAATGTCTACTAGAAAGACAAAAAATTAAAGAGAACCTCAAAGGCTCAACTCATAAAAAACATTTTTTGAGTCTATATGTCTCATTTAGAGAACACTGACAGAGATAGATCTGTTTTAATCTTATATTTGCCACTTTGTAGTTAAATTTAAATTTTATGAATATAGATTTCTTATATGTAAACAACAAGGTTATCCAATACATTAATTTATGGTATCTTTATGAAAATGTATTTACATTTCATCTAAAATCATAAAACATGAAACATTTATTATTTAACAGCCAATAATCAATTAAAATGTATGAAACAACATTATACACCTGTGTATAAACAAAAATTATACCATTTTCAATACTTATATACATATATGAACTGCCACGTATCACTAGATTTTGTTATAAACTGTAAATGCTTGCAAAAAGTAAACACCAATTATTTAAGCAAAATTTTGTTTGAAAATATGGACTTTGAACATAACATGTAATCATTAAGACATTTTACCTTGATGACCCTTCTATCTTTTAAGGTCTCTCTGGTTTTGAATAGGTTATTCTCTGTACCATTGGAAAACATATAATTTTGCTAAAAACACAAACAAGTTTGCAGATGTTTGCAGATGTTACATAATGCAGTTGAACTACTATCTTGGGAACTAGGCCATTTTATACATTGAATTGCTGCATATACTTTAAATGTCAAGACATGTTCTCAAGATTATACAGGTTTTTCATTGAGTCTAACTTAGAATGTTGCCACATTTTTAATTCTAAATATACTAATATATGAACAATCACAGTAGGTTTTCCTGAGACTATTTTCTTACTTGGCAAGTTAAATCTAGCATTTCTGATTACATTTCTATTATCTTCCAATAGGATGTTAACAGTTCTCAAAAGCCATGAAAATTCTCAATCATTTATATCTGCAAAAGTCATTTAACATGAAAATAGTAAAATTGAGTCATGATAATGAATATGATAAGCACATTTGTGTGTATACATATACATGCATATTTAATGAAATCGGAAAATGTCATAACATTTCAGCAGATTAAGTAAGTCACATTGAGTGCTTCATAAAACAGTGATGATAATATGTGTAGCTTACAACATGAGAAGGATCTTTGGAGCAAGTAATGTACATATGTAAATTGTGCCCCTGTGGACATTTGATTTCTTGTTATTTAAACCAGATTTTTATTTTTTATCCTGAAGATGTCTTTAAAGAGAACTTTTTGTTTTTCAAAAGATGTCCAACTGGTATTGTTGGGTTGCAAAAGAAATCACTCTTTACCTCTCTTGGTTCTTACCAAGTGACAAATAATCAGCCAAGCATCTGACAGGTTGACAAAAAAGAAAACCTTAAAAGAAGCTTAATAATAGCTTATTATAAATACATGGGAAAGAATTAACATGATTGAGTAACTCACCTTGGGGCTTGTGATCTCATCTTAAATAGATGAACTAGAACAAGGGAGTTTGGTGGGAAATAGAGGAAGGTCAATTAGGGAGTTTACAAAGGAAGGCACAATAACTAAATGTGCATAGATTTAAGTTCTTCCTTTTCCATTAAAAATAGATAACGGGGGCTCTACCTTGTGGTGCAATGGGTTAAAGCACGGCATTATGAAGCTCTACGAAGCCACTGCAGCACAAGTTCAATCCCCGGCCAGGGACCTTACCCACATGGCAAGGCAGACCTCTCCTGTCTCTCCTGCTGCTCCTCTCAGCAGTGTATTTCAGTAGATTTGCCTGTTCTGCTCCCCACTCTGTCTCTGATGAATCCTCTCACCCACCACAACTCTGGCCTGTACTCCAGTTCTGTAAGCATAAATAAAATCTTAAAAAATAAATAGATAAATAGATAAATACATACATACATACATACATAAACAAATAGGTAACAGGTGGTGCAGCAGATTAAAATGCAGCACTGGGAAGCTAGCTGGCCACTTTGGTGCAAGTTCAATCCCAGCCCCGGAGGTGATCCATATGGCACTGCAGATCTTTCCTGTCACACCCACTGTTCCCCTCAGCAGTGTACTTTGTCATTAAGCTGGTTCTGTTCCCCACTCTGACTCCAATGAATCATCTCACCGCCCCTGTACCTCTGGCCTGTAGCACAGATCTGTATACATAAATAAATAAATCTTTTAAGAAAATAGATAACAAGATTACATCTTCTCATACAGTAAAGGTGATGGTCTCACTGAGAAAAGTTTATATGTAAATACATTGTCAAAGCACCCTCTACCCTGTCTTCAGAATCTTTTCCATGAAATCAAACTTTTAACAAAAGGATCTGTTTCCAGGTGGCAGATTCTTAACCCCTACATTAAAAAAAAAAAAAAAGAAGAAGAAAAGAAATTCAAAACTAATTATGCCTGGACCATTCTTTTCATTCTGTGAGAGAGGCCTTTGTAAGATGTCGATCAAATCCTTTCTAACTCAAATCTGCTATTATTATATTACATATGGAATAAAGTTTGTCTTCTTGTTTCTACAAGGCACTTATATAAATCTGTACTATCTCAATCTTCACATATCAATTTATAGTCAATGTATTTTCTATTTTTCTCATCAAGTTTCTTCAATGCTTCTCTTTGGTCTGATATTCAAATAAGCCCTACTTCAGTAGTTTATTGCTGCAGTCACTTTGAATTCTTTGTAAGGTTTTTCCTCTAGATTTTCATGTGCTTGGCTAACTCATATCATATCATATCATTTGGTCAATATATAAACTTTGCCTTCCCTGAGAAACTTTCTCTTGAAGTGATCTGAACTTACTATCATTTGTAACTCAGGGTCTCTAATATAATGTACTGTTTTATCAAATTCACAGCTTAGTAATGTAAGTGATAATGATTAGTATGCTTTAAAAAGATCATATTCCCAATCACGAAATTATAATATAGCACGGTACCAGATATTTGTCTTCTATATCACAACAGTAACACAGCACCGAGAATAATGGTTCAAAATAATCACTGAATAGTGATTTTTGAATCAGTGAAACAATTAAGAACAATAAAATATAAACTTTATATGCAGCTGTCTGATTTCCTGGGTAGAAAATTAAATTGTAAATGGGTGATAACTATTTCTCAGAATCAGATGAATCTGCATTTGGGAAGAATAGTGTGTGATTTTGTTGATTCTCACATCCTTTAAACTTCACAAAATTTTAAAATATCATATTTCTGGAATGTCCATGTAAAATTTCCTTGGAAAAATATTTATACTTGTTAAAACAAAACAACACAAAAAGTGTCTTAACACCTGTAGTTGTACAGGATTGGTTGCAATGTCCATATGCTTCAGCAAGTCTACAGGATTTTTTTTTCCTTTTCAAATAAATTTAATAGATACTGGGCAATATTGGATTTAAGATTACTTTCCAGACAAATACTTGTAGCAAAATATTCTGTTTAATTGCTCATGTAGAACCATATGCTTTAAAAGTAAAACCAAAAGTTTTACTTTTTTTTACTTTTTTTTTTTACTTTTTTTAAAAGTAAAAGCCCTCCCTGGTGGCGCAGCAGGTTAAAGCACTGCACTGAGAAGCTAAAGCCACTTCCACATGAGTTCGATTCCCGCCTGCCCCGGAGGTGCCCACATGGCATGGCAGACCTCTCCTGACCCGCCCGCTGCTCCCCTCAGCAGTGTACTTCATCCATCTGCCTGTTCTGTTCCCCACTCTGTCTCTGGTGAAGCCTCTCACCGCCCCTGAGCCTCTGGCCTGTACCCCAGTTCTGTATGCACAAATAAATAAATCTTTAAAAAAAAAAAGTAAAACCACTTAATTTTAAAATAAATATTGTGTATCCATATAAGAACACTTCACTGAGTATAAGGTCATCACCTCTCTGTTGGAAAATGAGCTAAGGAGTACCAGCTAGTAAGGTCAACTTCTACTTTCCTAGGGAAGTTGAAATTGAAGGTGCAGATCTCTTCACAACACCGTATTAGTAGGCTTTTAGGCTATCAGACAATGAATAATCTCTAGAAGTGTCATTTCATTTAGTTATCAGAACATTTTTTTGTGCAGCATATTATTTCATTTTATAGATGGTAGATGTATTTTGACTCTGGATACCTTGCCCCTGACCACTTTGCTATGAATTACTCTAAGTCTCTTAAACACAATTTTAACCAAGATAACTGAAGGAGAAAAATTGCTTAGTAGTTGTTAGCTAAACTATTAAAAAATTGGGATGATTGTTCCTCTAAACAGAATCTTCGATTCTAATGCAGATAAATCACATGCTATAATTGATAATCATTAATAAGAAGATTCAATTAACTAAGCTGTTATTAAAAATGCCACACTTTTTATACATATGCACAAATACACACAGATACACAAACCCTATTACGAGATTGCACTTCAAAATGGTCTGCTTAAAACATGGGTCTCAGAAAGGCTGTTATTTCAAACCATGAGAAACACATGAAAAGGAAGATTAGACTCATATTTATAAAGATAAAGATATTTTTCAAGAGACAATACTGTAGAATTTTACCCCCATGGTAAAAGCAGAAGACATTCCAAGAAGAATCAATATTATAATATATAATGTGCATATGAGTGATAAGAAATATCTGTGCATATGAATATCTGTCCTATGAATATCCATAAATAAAAGACGGAAAAAAGATCAATCTCAAATTCTTGCACGGCCAATTTCTCCGTTAAATGGTACATTAAGAAACTCAGCTTTCCATGGAGACTCTAGATATTAGATGAAATTATCGCAAATTAATTGTTATGTGATTTAGAACTAATAACATGAATTCATGTCAAAAATCGACCATATTATACTTACTGCAATATATTTGCACACAAGGATGCCCTTTGTAGCCCAAGTTCTAACCGATGGGCTTCTCAGTCAGATACCAGGGATGTAGTTAGCAACACCTAAAACAAACTTAAAGACCAGATCATTATTATAGCTACTGAAGTTTCCAATTGCATCTTCAACATATATGCATCAACTAGGTGAACAATAGACAGTGAGAGCACAAACAGGCCACCCATTCCTTCTTTGTGAAGAGCTGTTCTTCATCATCACATCACAGAGTTATATAAACCAAATAATTTATCCATTGTGCCCAAATATTATGGAATATATAATATTATGGAATATAAATAGAGAGGAAGAGTGATATATTAAGAAATCTTAAGGATAATTGTGCTTATTCTCTTTCCAGAGATTATTTTTTTTTAAAGATTTATTTATTT
>NW_004567111.1:25183319-25244697 GCF_000260355.1 Condylura cristata
AATTCTCATTTTGTATATTTTAAGCAAGTTTAGTCCCAAGGAAGATTAATTGACACTTGTAAAATAATGGAGACATTTTAGTGAAAAATCACAATACAGGTAGCTGGATCAATAGAAGAATATTAGTATAATGTTTTATAGTATTAAATAATTTTCAGTTGTTCATTTTGTAATATTTGTCTACTAGACCTGTCCTGTCATCAGATTCCCTTGAAGTTATATCTCATATCACTCACTACCTTGCCTCCTAAATAACAGTCATGTATAAATTATTTAGTATTTTTTTCTACACATTTTCTTCATGGCACTGTGCCTGTACACAGACTACTTTTATTGCCTCAGAGAATATTTTCCCCATTACCAGGCTATTAAAATATTATATTTATGATACAGCTCAGAAGTTGCCTACATTTTGACTACCTCTAAGCAGCGAAAGCAATTTTACTGCTTTTTCTACTTTGCTCCCGAAGCATTTTGAAATTGACTCTAGGACAGTCCTTATTTATTGCATTATTCTTATTTGTATATCTTCAGAGACACACACTTAGCAACTACATGTCCCTCTGAGTATTTATATTTGTTTGGTATAATATATATTTTTGTATTTTCAATCTATAAGAAGTATATATTATAAATTTAATACATGTTTATTTAAAATTGATTTTTTTGACTTTTGTATGTTTGAAACAATGTGTTCAATATAATAGTTCCTATAATATATTATAAAAATATTAACTGGCAAAATCTAAGGGTAGGCTAATTTAATTTTGACATATTTGTAGATTCCTGGGCTATAACAATTAATAGAAAATTATTTTAATTATTTACAAAATAGCACTAATCAATGCAAATATTTTTGCATAATTTTAGAATTAATCTTCCTTGGGATTTCCATGTTCAGATCCCAAAACAGCCTTCTGGAAAATCAGCGTAGCTGGGGCTGAAATCTTCAGACACCAAATGTTGAAGATTCAAAAACTTCTGAATCTTGAAGACTGAATAAATCTACTCTTCTGCAGTCCCTCATCTTCCTTTTTGGAAGCTCCAACCCCTAAATGCCACCATATTTTAGCATTTTCCCTGGGGCTCTCTATTCTCACTAGCAACAATATCCAAGGGGCATCACCTGCAACAGTACTTGGTTTCAGTCACAGGTTACAATTTAAGAGACTAGTTAAGGATCCTTTGAATAATATTTAAGATAATTCACAAACTGACTAGTTTCCCCTAACATCCCACTTTCTCCCCAGCACACATTACACTCCAGTCCTATGGAGACTTTTTTTTTTGTCCCTGTTTCAATTCAGCCTAATTATCTCTTTTTTTCAACTGTTGTATAATGCCTTTAGAGAGTGAATCACACTTCGTTGCCTGGTTCCTTGAAAGAAGGTTGTCAGGGAAGAATCATAGGAGAGTATTTCAGTCCTAAGATAGTCTATGAATAACCTCAAAGTTCATTTTCAACTATTATGTTTTTAAAGATTTTTTTTTTTTTTATTTATTGATACAGACCTGGGGTACAAGCCAGAGTTGCAGGGGCTGTGAGAGGCTTCAGCAGAGACAGAGTGGGGAGCAGAACAGGCAGATCGACGAAGTACACTGCTGAGGGGAGCAGCGGGTGGTTCAGGAGAGGTCTGCTGTGCCAGGTCAGCTCCGAGGCGGGATCAGACGCTCACTGAATGGGCTGTGGCTTGCTTACAGTGCTGTGTCCTAACCCATTGTTTCACCAGGGAGGGCCCATTTTCAACTTTTTTTTTTTTTTCCAAACTACTTCGTTTAATAAACATTACCTACATTAATCAACAATCTAACTATAGGTGAATTTTCTTTGCAAGTAATAAATTGAATGAATAAAACTATGACTCATTTACCTGACTAGTTACATTTTAATTTTATATTGTAAATGTGATGGCTTTTTCAGAAGGGTGAGCTTACATTTTACATTATATGCAAATATGTATATTAATTACGCTAATAGATTAACTACACATGCTATTTAATATAGCATAGTATAATATAGTGTGTTCATTTGCTAAGACTTGCATCAATGTATCACAAAGGGTGTGATTTAAAGAACAGAAATACATTTTGTCATGGTTCTGGAGGTTAAAAGTTCATGGTCAAAGTGTCAACAGAGTTCATTCCTTCTGAAGGCTATGAGCGAAAATTTATTCCATGTTTCTTGGGATTTACTGACAATTTTGGTATCACTCTGTAGAAGCTGGAAAGCTGACTCTCATGTCATTTTAGCATAATTAGTTCATAGAAGTCAATAACCATAAAAAAACATATTAATCTTTTTCCTTTGTTTTCTCTTCATTTTTACTGCCAATACTTAATTTCTTTCTACATTGTACGAGTGTGCTCTCATTTTTAACTGTTCTGTCAGTATTCAGTTTTCTTTACCTGCATTACTAGTTCTCTTAACAGCTTCTTTAGGAATAATCTTTTTCGGTAATCATGTAAATGTCTCTTCTCATACATTGTAGCAAAAGAAATGTTTGCTATTCTGCTATTGTTTTTGTATATGTAATCAGAATCTGCCCCTCTGGTGAATTCTACGGTTTTGTCTTTATCATACGATTCTGTAATTTCACTACAATGTGTCTATTCCAAGCTCAGCTTTCTCAATTTGAAAATTTATACATTCTGATATAATGTCTATTGCTCTACCACTCATTTTTTTCCCTCCTGCTGTATCTTCTTTTAAATCTATGTTACAGTGCATCTTCATAATCTCTGTGTCTCCTTATTTCTTTTTCATGTTTTCCATCTTTTCATCTGCCCATGCTATACGTGTGGGCATTCTTTCACTTTGCCTTTTATTTCAACTGATAACAGTAACATCGGGGGTATTAATCATGTTCCTTCAAAACCAGACCATTCTTTTCTTTCATTTTATCAACACCAATTGTAATGCAGCATAGTTAAGAGAAGTGTTCTGCAACTGTTTGTGCTATTTTTGCTTCGGCTATTAACTGCAAAACACTGCCACTTATTATTGAGTTCAATCTAATATTCCTGTAATGTCTTCATAAAAGAAGTTTTAAAAGTTCAAACATTTTTCTGCCTGCTATAGATATGTATAGTAATTTTCTAGTATAATAATTACATGAGACCACACTATTTTTGGTATATTAAGTCTATTCTATACAATATACAGCACCACTGCTTCATTTGACAATATTCTAGCATGTCATTAGTCATTCATCTTGACTTGAAATCTTGAATAGTGACTCTTTTGATACAAGAACACATGGTTCTGAACAATTTTGCTCATATTTAATTCTGGAAAGTTATGGCTTCTCTGAAAACATAAACTCAAGATCAACCTTATTCTAAAGATGATGGCAAGCTAGTAATAAAATTGAAAAATAAATTAGTTTAATAATACACAGAGGTTATTTATTCACCTAAAAGTATTCTAATACACTGCTGAAAAATTTTCAATACTACAATATGACCCAAATTTTAACTAAATTCTGAAATATAAATCAAGATTCCATTCACATTTTATATGTGACTTATTAATGGTTTAATGAAGCAATCAAGAATTTATCAGGCTCTCAGGACTCTTTTGGGCTTAAACATTAAGTTTATTTTTATAGTATAAACCAGACCATAAGGTCAAATACTAATGGTAAAATGATTATTAGAGATAATGTTATTTTTGATGTAAGGTGACAGAAGATATTTAATTTGCCCACATTGATTACATTTTCCCCTTTGTCCTTGTTAAAGTCACGTCTTAATACATAATACCTTAAGTGAAATATTTAAATATTTGTAATGATCCTAAATTACATATTCCCTAAAGAGTTTTTTTAAATTGCATCTATTAGAAGTATTTCCTGTTGCTAAAATATTCTTTTTGTTTTAAATTTTTGTGTACAAGTACTTAATTTTAAAAAAGTAGGAAAATATTACTTTGCTATTTGAATGGCTGTGTTGTTCTCTATACACACACACATACATATTTTCTTTAAAAGATTTTTGTTATCAGTCTTTCTCTCAAATATAATTTATACTTAGCTAATATAATTTTTATTTCACAAATCTTTTCCCCCATTGCCCAGGATTCCTTCTATACATTCAATATATGAATTATTTAGACATTTGTTATTTTCCTCTGCTAACATACCCTACTTCTACCTTCAATATTTCTGATTCCTAATAATGAAAAGCAGACTTAGTCTGCAACAGAGCACTATTTTTTTTTTTTAAATAATGTTTCAGAAGGCAAGACTTAGCTTGAAAGTTAAAACTTGGCAGGCATGCTTTACAAGTTCTGATCTTCTATCAAATTTTAATAGTTTTAATTGCCTAATTATCTGCTCCAGTGCAATAATAATGCCTTTTAATATTTCATTTTCTACTACAGGATAAGGTATTCCAGTCTGTGTGAAAGAACCTTGTAACCTTTTGTTGAATGTTAAGTTGAAGTTCTTTAGTATAATCTTGCACTTTTGTAAGTCAGCTCTATCTGTCATCTCACTTCCATCCAGTCCTCCTCCCTTCTTACCCAAAATGTTACTTGTTTATTCAAGACACACCTCGTTTTATTTCCTTTATCTTCTTGTCATTGGAAGCTTTGCTTTTTATATCCATTTTTATACTCTTCAATAAATTGCTGTATCTATGTGTGTGTTCTTTCATGCAGGCAATAACCTGGTTTCTGAATCTTATATGCCACCCCATGCTTCTGAAAATTGTGTTCTCTACTCCAGATCTCACCATTAGCACCTCTCTTAATCTTCCCCAGTCTGTGCTGTACTGAATTGTTAGAAGAGAATCAATTGTTTTCTTTCAGGCTCTGACAGAAAGAACTGCCTTGGGCACTTTCAGCAGAACAAGGGACCAGGAGGTCAACAACAATAAGAGGATTAAAAGACAATTTTAGGCATGAATTTCTACGTAGGAAATTCTGTCATCTGTCTTGTTGAATAGATCAATCTAAAAGATATATAATATGAAAAAGTACTTATTTGCAACTTAAAGGATTTATCCCTTATAAGTGCATAAATAGTCCCAAAGTTTCATGCTCACAAATATTGTCATGATTGCTTAAAATGTTATTTTTGTGCAAGATCCGAACTCAGTTTCTAAATCCCAGACTGAATGCAGCCCATCAAGTTATTTAGCTTCATTCTTTGTGTAGATACTACCTTCTTACTCTAAAGTTTGTGAAGCTACACAAATAAAAATAAAATGTTTACCTTCTGTTTCATTATAAGGCGGTAGATGAGCTAGTCAATAGTAGTTCCGGCTTTAAATAGTCATTAGTGTTGATGGTCTGATTAGAGCATGTTTGAAAAATGTATAGAATTGTTTGTTTTTACTGGAGGAAAAAAAAAAAGTCATGTTCAGTTGAGAAAACTGATAAGACCAAAGGCAGTCACTTCGCTGAAAGTCACTTGTCTTGAACATAAATTTTTCTTTAGAAAAAAATCAATGCATTGCAATATATAGGGAAAATATTAATGTGAAAGGCTTCCATGAGTAATACAACAGCTATTAATGCATTTAAATAACACCTCACAGGTTAAACCCAGTATTAAAATAAATATACGAATAATACCTCACTTCCTATCAACTATCTTACTATCTCTGCTTAACTAACAAAAGTTCTTTATGACTTAGGGCAAATACAAAATAGAATGTGAAGTTTATAACTCAACCCCATTTTTGGTCACACACTTTAACTCATTTTAATGTTTTATAGAAATAGAAGTTGCATGTTTTTCAAACATTTCACAAATAAGCATCTAAAGAAAAACCTTTCAAAAGAAAGAAAATTTATATGCTAACAATATGCTAACCCAAACTCAGATGTTTAGCACTAAACCCGAATCGTTATTTTACAGTCAAATGTAACACCTAAAAATGTACTTCATTTGATTTTGAAAGTCTTTGATGAGAATTTCTGTGGCAGGTCCAAGTTGAAAACTACAAGCATAAAGAATACAGGACAGAACACTGATCAAAGAAGGATTTGGTTGAAAAAGGGCACTTGACAAGAGATTATCATTATTACGGTGTTAGTAACAATAAGTTTTGCTGGTAATAAACATGAGCCTGAGATCTGACAAAAATGGATGCATGCTGTAAAGAAAATATATTTTAAGAAATTGCTGCTTATAAAATATTTTATATTTTGGTTGGAAAACATTTCAGTAAATTAGTAATGTTGTGGGAATATTATGTCCTGAATGAACTCCACCCACTGATGGATTCCAGTCCCACTCCCTTGCTTGAGAGATCCCCAGCACCAAGGATCACCACTTCCAGTTTGCATTAATCTGCCATAACTATTGACTTCCTGATGGAAGGGTGCTGAGACCCAAGGGAGGAGTTAAGCAGCCATGATTGGTTTAAAGTTACATGCCTTGAAGCTCCAGGGCTTGGTTTCTCCTTGCTCAGTCAGCATTACTGATAGAACACATTGACCAATTAATCTCTCTCTCTATTCTCTACTCCTCTTTTCATTTCCCTTACAAATAAACCTTTTACTAACCTTTCTATTTGTGCCTGTCCTTGATCCTGTTCTGAGCTTATATATTTACTTTTTTAAAATTTGTATTCTCTTACTAATGTAGTCCCTGTAGTTCCCCCACCTTGAGTTAATTAATTATTATTATTTTTTTTTATGCTGGCTAATGAGGAGTCACATCCAGGCCACCCCATTTTTTTGGATTGCCCTGTAACAGCAATTATTGTAAGTTAGATATGTATACTTCATTCTTTTGTGAACCATTATGCTTAAAAAAAATTGTGATTTAAAATGTGTAGTGATCAAACATATTTATCAGTATGTTTAAGAGTAGCCTTATATCGCGCCCTCCCTAGTAGTGCAGCAGGTTAAAGCACAACACTAAGAAGTCAAAGCCACTTCTGCATGAGTTCTATCTCCTCCTGCCCCAGAGGTGATCCACATGTTGCTGTAGACCTCTCCTGACCAGTCTGCTGCTTCCCTCAGCAGTGTGTGTACTTCGATGATCTCCCTGTTCTGCTCCCCACTCTGTCTGTGGTAAATCCTCTCTCTGCCCCTGCACCTCTGGCCTATACCCCAGTTCGGTATGCACAAATAAATAAATCTTAAAAAAACAACAAAAAAAACAGCCTTATATCTTATGTATACAATAACTGGGGTATTGCCCAGAGATGGGGAGGGGTGAGAGGATTCACCAGAGACAGAGTGAGGAGCAGAATAGGCAGATCTATTGAAATACAATGCTGAGGGGAGCAGCGGCAGCAGGCAGGTTAGGAGAGGTCCCATATGCCATCTGGGTCAGCCCCTTGGCCAGAATCAAACCGGTGCTGCAGTTGGCTACCAGGTTTCGTAGTGCTGCGCCTTAACCCCTTATGCCACCAGGGAGGGCTGGGCCTGGGACTGATAGCTCAAAGATGTTTAGTCTTCCCAAAGATGTGTCAGATGATTTTTGCAGGTATGTTCATTTATTGCATTTGTTTATATTTGCTTGTATTCCTTTAAGTGTAATAGTTAACTTTACACCTAACCCATAAAGTGGAGGGTGGAGTGGTCGCTAAGCAACCTAACCAGGAGAATAATAAGTACCAGATTTTCTTAATTTAAATCCGTTTGAGAGAAGTGAAAGATTTTTACAGGCATAACTTTTCAAGTTGATTTGGCTAAATTAGCCATTGCAGTTTGTATCTCTCAAATCTTGTCAGGATAGCAAAGGCAGAATCAACAGAAACTGCTTTAAGAAAATACAGTTACTACAGCTAGGAAGATTTTTCTTTAAGGAAAACATTTTTTGTTGTTGTTGTCTTAACTAAAAAGTTATAGTTTAATACACTAGAAATTTCAAATTTGGTGCAGTTACTTCCAATTCAGAAAATTATTTCATAAAATTAACTTAAATCCATATTAGGTGTAACAAGAAAGAAAATTTCTACTCTCCTTTGTAAATTTAAACACAGAAAATTTCTACTCCTAATGTATTCCTGACATTAGTAACTCAAGTTAAAAAACTAAGGTGGGGAGTGGATAAATCTTTCATTTTAAGTAACTATCAAATATTCTTTCTTCTTTCTTATTAGTACGTCTTTCAAAATGATGTTTTTTGTTTGAATATTTTATTTCATAACTATGATTACATCCTCTTAACTTATAATTGCATTTTAAGCTTTATACTAATAGTGGCGCATGATATATTCTTTTATAAATTAACATTTTATCTAAAATAATAATTTTTGAAAATCATTTGTAGTTTCATGTAATCTGTAATTTATTCTTTAATACTTCATTGTGTGACTATAATCAATATAATTATCTAGATCATGATAGTAAATAAAACAGATACATTACTTTTTTTATCTAATGCAAACTTAAGGTGTTTTCAACGTGCACCTGCTAAAATAATTCCACTGTGAATCTTGCATATATCTTAAAGGATACCTGTGCTTTTAATATTTTCAGGGCATGTTACAAAGAGTAAAAGATTAGATCATAAGGATGAGAAAGATTTAACCTTACTAGATAATGACAAATCGCTTTCCAGAGTGACTCTACAAATATATACTCCTACCATAATAAAACTATAACTTAGCTAACTTTTTTTTTTAATTAAAAGGACAAGGTTGTATATCAGAATTATAGGGGATGAGAGGATTCACCAGAGACAGCATGTAGAGCAGAACAGGTGAATCTACTGAAATACACTGCTAGGGGGAGCAGTGGATGAGATAGGTGAGGTCTGCTGTGCAAATGTGTGGTATCCTTATGGCCAAGATTGAGCTCAGGCAGTGCTGAGACTTAACCCCTAGGCTACCAGGGATTACCTTACCACATTTTTTTTTTTTCTATCAATAGGGTTTGTGTGTTTGTTTGTTTCCATATTTTCAATTTAGCAAATCAGTTTTTCTCTGGTTTTGATTGGCAACTTCACAAATGATAGTGAGAATGAGCATTAATCAGTATGTTCTTGCCTGGACATGCCCCATGGGGGATAGTATAAACATTTAAATAGTCTCAATTAGTATCTGAGTGGAAGGAATCTGAGGAAGAGGAATCTAAGGAAGAAGGAAGCAGGATGGAGAGCCAGAAGGAGACCTGAGGAAGCCACATGGAGCAGCAAGCATGTGATGAAGAAACTGCTTGTTTCTTGGCCCTGGACTGGTTGAAAAGGATGTGGGTAAGAACCCTTGGGGAGGTTGACTATGGCAGTGTTAATCTTGATTTTGATTTTGCACTTTTCCTCCCAGACTTGTCTGGCCATTTGTGACCCTTTTCAGTGGTTCCCAGCCAGAAGGTGCTTTAGTCGTGTGGTGGGCTTTCAGGCCTTGCTTTGGGCCAACCCCTTTTAGGTTGACTTTTCCCCACAAGGGGATGGGTAAATTCAGGTGTTTGATTTAGAAATTATATTATTCTGTGTTGCGTACTCACTGTATTAAAGTCCCTTCTCATTATAGTCTTGTATGTTTTGTCTTGGTACGGCAGATGGAAGAGCCTTAGTTTAGAGCAGGAAGGTTTGGGGGTTCAGTGGTCCCTCTCTCCTTGTCCTATAACACAATAAATCCCATTTGGTCAAACTGTATGATCCTTTTAATGAGCTGATGATTTCAGTTTGCTAAGATTTTGTTGAGAGTCTTTGCATTTGTGTTCATCAGGGATATTGGTGTGTAGTTTTTATTTCTTTGATTTTGTTTTTTTGTGGTGACCCTGTCACTTTTGGGCTTTTGGTATGAGTTAGGTTGGGCTCATAGATATCTTTGAAAAAAATTCTCTCTTCCTCATTTTTTGGAGGAGTTTGAAAAGGATAGATATTATTTCATCTATAAAGATGTGGTGGAACTCATTAAAAAAAAAAAAAAAAACTTCGGTGGACCTTTGGCTTTTTGGGAGAATTTTGAATACTCTTTCAATTCTCTGCCTTATAATTCATCCAGCAAAGTGTTCTGTTTCTTCCTGATTCAGTCTTAGCAGTTTGGATAGCTCTAAAATTTTCTTCTACATTATTCAATTATTGGTTATCCAATAATATATTGTCATGCATATATCCATAGTAGTTTCTTATAATCCTATATAATCCTTTTCTTTTTTATAAAAATTTGTATTTATTTATGCATACAGAAATGGGGTACATTTTGATTGGCAACTTCACAAATGATAGTGAGAATGAGTGCCAGAGGTGCAGGGGTGGCAAGTGGATTCACCAGAAACAGAGTGGGAAGCAGACGGGCAGACTGACGAAGCACAATGCTGAGGGGAGAAGTGGGCAAGACAGGAGAGATCTGCTGTGCCATGTGGGTCACAACCGGGGCAGGAATCGAACTCTCACTGAAGAGGCCACAGCTTGGCTTAGCTTGGCATTGCAGCACCCCAACACCACTGGGCCATCAGGGAGGGCCCAATCCTATGTATTTCTGATCAGTGTATTATAACTTTATATCTCTTAATAACATACACACAGTAGGAGATCAAGGACTATCACCTAAATTTAAGTAAATAAGTGGCATTGTCATTTTTCATCTTAGTGCAAAAGTACCTGTCATATTTGCTGAGCTTTGTGAGCTCATGAAGAACTATGTATACATATAAATAATAAGCATGATATATGCATTTTGAAAAGATTTATCTATTTATGCATACAAGAACTGGGGTATAGGCCATAGGAACAAGGGGAGAGAGAATTCTCCAGAGATAGTGGGGAGTAGGACAGGCAGATGGAGTGAAATATACTGTTGAGGGAGAAGCAGGTAGGTCAGGAGAGGTCTGCCATGCCATTTAGTCATCTCCCTGGCCAGGGATCAAATGCGTACTGCAATGGCTGCCAATTGCTTCATAGAGTACTGTGTTTTAACCCATGGAGTCACCAGGGAGCGCCCGACATTTTAATATTTGCATTTCCCATGAGAAAACTCAGCCTGGCATATAGCATGAGCTTAGTGGCTCTTATTTGATAAGTAAGTGATTTAAGAAGTTTATAATTCAGTCAGTATTCCGATAGCAGATTACAAACCACTGAATTTTTTTTTGCTTTAATAGCAGTGTAGTAGCAGTGTAACCACATACTTTTTGGACACAATAATGTATAGAATAGTCTTTCCAAAGCACCCTTATTTAAAAATATCTGCTATAATAATCAAGGCAATCTACAGAAATTTAGGACAAGCTTGATAGTCAGTGAATAAAGGTCATGCAAATAGAGGAAGGTTGAAAGCATGAAACAGTAAAATAGTAAGTTTCATGACTTGCGATATCTAAAAGGATCCTATGGTGAAGGACGCAAAAGCCACTCAGCAAATAATGGTAATCTTTGGAGAATAACAGAAGCAGGCTGGAAAGCAACAGTCCTGCAGAAAAGGACATAACCATCAATACACAGTGGCCTTGGGTAAAACAACATAAAGCTTAAATATCGGTAGTATTTGAAATATTCAAATAGAAGGGAGCTAAAGCCATCCAGAGAAGAGAAAATTCAGAAATTACAAAATTCTGATATTAAATTTCCCCAACTTCTAGTGAAATGTTATAAGAAATTCATATTAGAAATCCAGTGTAAATTATGTAGCACTTGCCCTTTCTGTTAATTATAAAGAACATAGTTTTCACATACTCCTTCATTTATTCATTTTGTGAAGTGAAATTTTCATGGTGCATGTTTTATTTGTTTGCCAATGGCAATATAGCAGCTTCTTTACCTCTCAATGCCTCAATCTTTTCACTTACAAGATAGGGGTAATAATATTGTTTATTCATTGAGTTTCCTTAAGATTTAAATGAGCTGCCAGTGGACAGTACCAAAGTGGAGAACAGGTCACTACCTGTGGGTTTTCACCCATGAACTCAATTAACTGCAAAACCACTCCGGGTTAGGGAAGAGCAATGGGGTTTACTTAACAAACAGGGAGGACAAAGAATTTCTAAGACCACAAGTGGCCAGGTGACCCACCCCAGAGTGTGTCCACAGTGTCCAGGAGAGCCAAACAAAACACTTCTCCATACCAGATGACAGTCTCCCATCAATGAGGGCTTGGAACACACAGGCAAATCAGTGGCCACAGTTGCAGGGCAGGCTTTGCTGAGAGGCTTCCATGTTGGCCCAGAAATCCACAGGCCTCTCTACTGTCTGTGGCTCCAAAGAGCTTGGACACTAGAGCTGGCCCACAGGGACCCCAGCCACTCCCTGTATCCTGAAGCAGAAGTCATGGGGTTGAGGCTTCTGCCTCTGCTGGAGCTCATCCCAACACAGAGAGACATTGTACTGCAGCCACAGTGGGTACTCAAACCCAGCTCCAGCACGGCTGGGTTCAACCTGGCTCACTGAGGTGAGTCTCATGTAGTGGTCTGCAGCCTCCTAGAGACAATGATTCTGGACAGCCTGAGGGAAACTTCTGCTGCTGTCTGGCTACCTCACTCTAACCCAGCTTGCCCTAGGGAGGGTATGTCTGCAGGCTGCATCCTCTAGGGGTAAGCAGGAACTCCTACCCCACTGCAGCTTTCAAAAGTGGAGAGAGCCTGCTGCAGCAGGAAGAGGGGGAAGGACCACTGCTGCCTCCATCTATATCCCTGGGGGTGGTGGGAGAGGAGCCATGAACAAAGCTTTCCACAACCCTGTTTAGTCTGCAAGAACATACGCATATATGTCACATATATATTTATATAAAACAACAGTGTTAACTTTTGGAAAGCAGAAGGAAAACATTCAAAGAAATTATGCTTTATCAATGGCTTGTGAAAAGAAGATTAACCAAACTAGATAAATGAATAAAAGTAAGATCATCCTCAGGTCCTAATAGGATATTCATCCTGAGACAGAAACAGTACACAGCATGGAAATGCCTCCTAGGTTGACTGATAAAGTGAACACATAAAACATAAAAGGTTTTATTTATTTATTTTAACCAAGTACAGCAATTTCTTGCTCACAAAGTAGATGAGGGAAGAAAGAAAGAAAAAAAAAGTAAGTTTGGCATGCTAGCTACATGGGGAAGAGCAGGTTACCTGTACCCATGATTGCTTATTTTAGTCTATTACTGCTTGATATATTCAAGCATACAAATAAGTATAAAAATGATGGTAGATGACCTCCTATGGGATTCTGTGAACAGAAAATGGAGGATGAATCAGCCTGAATTAAATTGTGTTTCTCTCTCCCACAGATAAATATTGCATACTAAATCAGTTTCAGTGTACTCACGTTGCCTTCGTTTAGTTTAATATATGCAGTGCCAAGTTATTTCAAACGGAGTTCGGTTTGACTCTATGTACATAGTTTGTCTAAGGTACAAATTGGAAATAGTTAAAGTATAATGAAATTCTTTCCCCTTTTCTATAATTTTTCAGGAAATAGTAAGACAATTCCATAACTTGAAACAGTGACTTAACTGATATTTCTACCACTACACAGTGGCAAGAAAAATCTGTATACACTTGAAATTCAAAGAAAACTAGATTCTTTCATTCAAAAACGTCTCTAAACTAAGACTTTCTGTAATTACTATTTTAATCATTTAAAATAAATGAAGTTAGGTCATATATTCCAACATGTTTGAAAAATATTTTTCATTAGGTTACTGTCTTCCTGAGTATCATCTGTCATCTACACATCTCAAATCAGAGAAACATATTCTGTGCAGAAACATTTTCCCTATTTATTTAATTCTACATTGATAAAACTCTGTGTGTGTGTGTGTGTGCTTATAATATAATATGCATGTTTATAAGCAGGCACAGTTTGCTGGGTATAAAATTCATTAACAGACATGATAAAAATAGAATACAGCTTGCTTTGCTTCCTTTCCTCTAACAGACATTTTAGCCAAAACCTGAAGAAAATATGAGGGACAGTAAAGAAATAAATTGCTGATAATTGATACAGAAAATCACATTTTAATGTAATCCACTTCTTTGGAACATTGGTTCTACTTTAGCAGAGATCCATAGTTAACATGGTTTAAAGATCAAAATATAGGTTTTAATGTAGACCCAGGTTGATATGGAGACTGGCATATAAATGTGCCTCTGTTTGAGTTGGTAGTTACTATCCCTAGAAGTTTCTGGAGTAGATAACCCAACCCCATAGTGGAAAGTGACTTAACACCATGTGGTGGTCTGCATATTGGGAAGGCCAAAGATCATGGATGAGTAAGCCAATTTTTTATTTAAGTATAAAAGCTAAAAGATTGAAATACATGCTACACACACATAATACTGATCAGAACTTAGTCACTTGCATCATTTAATTTCCAGGATGCTGGAAAATTAGCTTTTATTCCAAGCAAGTTTTTCCTGGCAAAAAATAATTGAAAGTTCTATGAACTATGTTAGATTCTAAGATTCATAGTAATTAATTGCACTAATATAAAACAAAAGCCCATTTCTCATATTTTCCTAATGAACTTATTCTGCTAAGACATGTGCTGTATAAGACATGGTCTGATATAGCAGTTTTAGAAGATCATCTCTGGACACGTGGCTTTGATCAAATTCTGGTTCTGCTATTTTTTTGCCAGGTAGCTTCTTTGTACCTCAGTCTCCTCATGTGTGAAAAATGGGAATGAATTATATGATTGCAAGCATTAAATATGTTATAGCAGGTATATACTTAGAAAAATACTAGGAAAATAAAAATAATCCAATAATTTTAGCACATAAAACTTTGAATTTACTTTTCCCTATTTGTTTAAAATCCTTATCAGTCTTTCATCACTTTTTACTGATTGTTTATAGATTTCTATTGTATTTTCTCAAGGCCAGCATTGTTTAATAATGCCAAGTACAAAATTAAATCAAGGTCTTAGATTACAAATCTTTGTAAGTTGGGGTCTCATTTACAATTTCTTTTTTTTTTAAGATTTATTTATTTATGTGTATAGAACTGGGGTACAGGCCAGAGGCACAGGGACAGTGAGAGGATTCATCTGAGACAGAGTGGGGAGAAGAATAGGCAGATTGATGAAGTACACTCTGAGGGGAGCAGCGGGTGGGTCGGGAGAGGTCTGCCACACCTAGTAGATTACCTCTGGAGTGGACAGGAATCAACCTCATGCAGAAGTAGCTTTAGCTTCTTAGTGCTGTGCTTTAAGCCATTGCGCCCACATTTACAATTTCTTAACAAAAAAATTTCAGACAATATGTATGTACATTTCCCTCTATAAATGCAGGTTTTAGCATATGAGTTAATAGTTTTTATCAAATAATTTCTTGTAGTTTAATGTTTAAAAATAATGTGCATTTTATACAATTCTGTATATGCATATGTTTAAAAAAGGAAAGACTGTTCAGGCAACCTGACACAAAGAGCTCTTTGATCTTCCATCCGAAACATACAACAATAATAAAGATTTGTGAGTGTCTAGCAGAGCACAACACAGCTTGAGGAATATAGCACAGAATGTTGAAGGCATTCTGAGGAAAGTCAGTCAGATAAAATTTAAGAAATTATGTTGAGTATAAATTATAAGCAAGCATTAAACACATGAAACCCCTGGCATGTAGCTGATGTCCTGCATAAGTGCAGGGTTCAGAGTTGTAATAGTGCACACAGTCGTGCCTGGACATGTGGATGAACTAACATCAAATGAGGTTTTATACCTCAAGACAGAAGAAACAGAGTAAAGTAATACATGTAGGGAGGGCAAAGAGAAGGAAAAACGAAGAAAAGAATAAAATACTGAAGTTTAAGATTGATAGAGGGATTTTGGATTTGAAAAGGCAAACATAGTAATAGATAGAGAATATATGAGGCAGAGAGAGAAGGAGGGAAAGGATTTGGGAGAAAATCTCAGTCAAAATTCAGACCTCAAAATGCAGGTTAAAATGTAAGGCAGATCCCGCAGGCAAATAACCAAATCTCCCTAATTCGCTACCATCCTTTCAGTGCACAGGTCTATTTTAAGTTTGGTCTTATCTCTTTCTCAGAATTGGAGACAAACACCATTCCTTACCTGACTTAATTCTTGATCTACAGGGCTGCTTGAGAAATCTGATCACATCGTAGACATGTCAGGTATATCTATATTGAAGCTAGGGATAAAGGTGATTCAAGATTTTGGCATTTATATTCTAGAATTTCATGGTCATTTCTGATCTAGAGTTACGTGGTCTTGGATGCTAACTCAACCACATTTGGCTATTGAGTAATATAGACAAAGAGCAGTTATAAAAAGTGCTCTAAATATAAAACATAACCTGGGTTATATAACTTATTGCTAAAAATATGTACAATATTTCTTTAAAAGGTATATGATTGTTCCAATAATAGATTTTGTTAATTTATTAAGCTTAAATATATTAAAATTCAATCTATTGTTTATTTTTTTAAATGTGGCAAAGAGAAAATTTTAAATTACCTGTAGGGTTAAAGTATATTTCTATTGGATTCCAGTTATCTAGAACTTTACCTATCACAGCTTTGAACATCTTTTAGTGTGGATTCTAATATGTGGCCTTATATGCTAAGACACGTGGCTATCCTAGCTAACCACAGCACCTGATCCAGTACTTTATCTAAAGACAAAAAATATATGCTCAAATTAAGTTAAGCCAATCAAAACAATTATCATTTCTTATACTCTTCTAACCACATTTTATGTAAGCTCCATTTTCTGCCTAATAAATAACAGGCAGAAGGCAAATTATAATCCACAATATTGACTCTATGAGACAGAATAGACTATTTTCTAAATAGTCACTGAACAATTTAGGTAACTAGCTTGTATATTGAAGATATAGAAACTAGTGCATCTTATTTCATATTAAATATATAAGAAGTCAATCCTTGATGGCTATGTCAGTCAATAGCAGGAAAGTTCTAGAGTATGTAAAGTATTAATTTTGATCATTATAAATTTATCTTTTCATACTTTAACATATTTAAAATTAAGATGCATCTTATGATTGATAGTATCCTGTATTTTTTATCACACAGATAGCACTGACTACAAACTCATCACTGGCAGGCTGTGTATAAGCATCGTTCTAATTGGCAGCATGATAATACAACTGAAGTGTTGTGAATTTGACCTCAAATAATTTAAAACCATCTGGGAAAGGAATATGATTTCTGTTTATATCGTGAAAAACCTTCCATAGGCACATTCTAATTAGATAAAGCACCAGCAACAATCCGCGTAGGATTGGCATTGATATTGTGGAAGGACATTCTGGTGACAGTACAGAGCAGTCTAAAATAGCTACCTGTTCTCAATATCTTAATGGGGGCAATATAATTCGTGGGACTAAAACTGAGGTGAACAATAATCCAAAGTCCTTAAGTGAGCTTAGGAGAAGACATCTGAAAGATACATTTAAAGAACATTAAAAATGCCTTTATCAATTTATTTTACTTTTATTTCCCATTTACTTATATATTTTAAAGATAAATGATAAAAAATCTAGATATAATTCTGGCTGACCTATTTAAAAACGTTAAAATTCCAAATTTTTGTAATTAATTGACTTTAGCATTTTTCTTAAGATCTTAAAAAAGGGCATTGTTCTTTATCAGTACCATCAGTTAATGAAGTAAAATGCTGAAACCATAAGATTGAAGAACAGACCATTCTCAGTGATAAAATAGAGTATTTGAATTATCAACTTTACTTTTATGTTTTTGGATTAGTTTTTAATTCTCAAGAAAATATCAAATTAAATCAAATACTATTCATATATGATTGTATTTAGACAGTATGTATTGATTTGTCAATATTAGAAATAAAATCAATCGAGAATTTGTTCAGTTTTTCCCATTTATTTCCTATTAATCTCCCAATTTTTCATATATTTGTCCATCATATAAAAACAGACATAAAATTAATTTAGTAATTATTGAGACTCTATAAGTCTCAATAAGAGAGTCTATAAGACTCCCGTAAGGTCTCCTCTCAACTGATGTTGCTATTGTTGCTTGTTATTCAAGTATACAAAATTTACATTTTCAAATTACAGTCTACAGAGGTTTCTTATCTGATGATTGAACAACTAAAAAGCCATGTATGAGATCATATCATTTTTAACATTTATTCTTTATGATCAAAAGCCATAATGGAACCCATAAGAAAAAAACATAAAACTCTTATCAGTGTGTCCCTCTAGATTACTCAAAAATCATACCACATTTTTTTTGACACAGATGTATTAAATTTTTTTCAAATAGTTTTTAGTTTTGTAAGTATTTTAGATTACTGTTCTTTCCTATTTATAGAAAAAAACAAATGTTCTCATCTTTAAATTTTGACTTTCCTTGAACTGCCAAATAATATGCAGTTGGATAGTTTGTAGATTCCTCTATGTCTCTGCTATCTCTTTGCATTTCAACATCTTAAAAAATATTTTCCTGAGGGCCATCCCTGGTGGCACAGTGGGTTAAAGCATAGCACTAAGAAGCTAAAGCCACTTGAGCATGAGTTCTCTCCCCGCCTCAGGGGTGACCAACATGGCGCAGCAGACCTCTCCTGACACTCTTGTGCTCCCCTCAGCAGTGTACTTTGTCAGTCAGCCTGTTCTGCTCCCCACTCTGTCTCTGGTGAATCCTCTCACTGCGCCTGTATCCCAGTTCTGTATGCATAAATAAATAAATCTTAAAAATAAAAACTTATTTTACTGAGATCAGTGTACTACTACTTCATTTCTTCCTAGATTTTTTTTATTTGAGTATATATACATCTTCAAGTAATTTATACTGTGTATAGTCAGTGAAAGATAGATTTTGAGTTTTATGTCTATATATGTCTATTGCTTTGCACTTACATTTAATATGGTTTGTGTTACAAAAAGGTGAATTGTCTTATTTAACACCTTTTTTGGGTTCCAGTCTCTTTTTCTGTCTTCTCTTGTAAGATTTAAGAGAATGAAATTCACTACTCAATTGTTAGCTCCCTGACAGCTGTGGAGAGTCAAGAAGCATAGTTGCATCTGGCGCACCTAAGTGAAATCCTGCTCACAGACAGAGCAGATTAGGAAACAAAGAAAGAAACAAACAATACCTTTTGTTCCCTGATCAGCAATACGGTTAAAAAGATTCAGCTGAGGTGTTCTCCTTCCCCATCCAACTCTCTTCTACATAATTGGGAAACTGGTCAAGAATTATCTATTTTTTATCTGAAACTAAACTAGATACACAGTTTGTTGTTTGCTAAATCTGCCAAATCTAAAATCATCCTAGATTAAACATCAATACACACTTCCATTCCAGGGGCAAGGCCTGGACGTAAAAATAGTAGTTCACAATGCTGATTGACTCAAGAGACATTTTAAGGAGTATAAAGTTATATAAATTGCTTAAAGTAATTGTGAATGTCAATTTCTGTAGTAAGTAGCCTAACAAGATTTTCAAAAGTTGAGCTTTGAGGGAAGCAGATGGACAATGGAACTTAGTTGAGAATTTTATGAAGAAAATAGAGGAGTTTAAGTATTTACGACTGCCCAAATCTTTAAATTTTTAGCTCACCAGTAAGAAGTGAAGGTGTAGGAGAAGATAAGGAAGTTCTTCCCAGGTAGAAGGAACCAATTTAAAAAAATGAAAAACTTTTATACCCGACATAGGTTTTTGAGAATCCTCAATATAAAGGGAATTTTTTTTAATGTGGCTTCAATATCTATTTGATAAGAAACATTGATAATGATAGGGATCAGTGAAATTGGACATAATGACTTAGAAAATATGAAAATTAACCGACAGTTATCTCTTAGGCATGGTGAAGGACTAAGTCATCTTTTTTTTTTTTTTTTCTGGTTCAAAAAAAGCCAGTCCTTTTTTTTTTTAGATTGTAGGATCCAGTCCCAGAAAATGGAATGCTATTTTATTTATTTAAGAAATAAATTTAAGCATACAATATATGCTTTCCCCATTAAATTCTCACCAATTCACTTATGCGTCGTCATGAAAATCCCTTGTTATCCCCACTCCTGTTATGATCCTTCTTCCGCCTCCTGCCCTACAGAATGCCTCTGATCTATAGTTGCCTTACAATTTTGATTTTTACTTTATTATAGTTACTTTTTTCCCCTGATTCCTTATTTGGTTCCTCTACATTCCTAGGTTAAGTGAGACCACTCAATATTTTTATTTTTCTTCTGGCTTATTTCATTGAGCATAAAATTCCTTAAAGCTCTATCCATGTTGCTGCAAAGGACATGAACGTATTCTTTTTGACTGCTGAGTGATATTCCATCAAATATATATGCCACATCTTGATCCAGTCATCTATTTTTGGTCATTTGGGTTGTCCATAGCTTACCTATTGTAAATTGTGCTGCAGTAAACATAGGGGTCCAGTTGTACTTTTGAATTAATGATTTTGTATCCTTTGGGTAGATTCCCAGGGGTGGAATTGCTGGATCATATGAAAGCTCCATTTTCAGGAACCTCTACACAGCTTTCCATAGTGGCTAGACTAGTTTGCATTCCCACCAGAGTGTAGGAATGTTCCTTTTCTCTCCACATCCTAGCCAACATTGGTGTTGCTAGCTTGATTTAACATGTATCATTCTCACTATTGTAAGGTAGTATCTCATGGTGGTCTTGAATTGCATTTTCCTGATTACAACTGATGTTAAACATTTTTTCACATGCATATTGGCCATTTGCATTTTTTCTCTGGAAAAAAATGTCTTTTTTAGCTCTTTGCCCATTTTTGACTGTGTTGTTTACTGTGTTTTTGTTGAGCCAGGTTAGCTCTCTGTAGGACTTTATGATCAGCCCCTTATTGTGTGCAAAGATTTTCTCCCAGTCAGTGGGGTGTCTCTTTGTTTTGGCATATATGTTGCTCCTTTGCCAAAGATTAGTTGTTCTTAAGTCTGGGTTTTCTCATCAATTCCCACTAATATTTCACACCATCCAGCTTTAGGGATATCTATTTTCCTCATTGCTGGTTTCCTGTTCACTCCCTTGTGCACTTATACCCAAGAATATGTATGTTTCTTTTGGGGTGAATATCAATTCTATGTAAAATCATAAATGGTGTATGAGTGTATATACCCTATATCTATTCGAGCTGCATATAACATGCGTTACATTTTCTAAAGAAAGAAAATTTCATATAAAGTATGCTACCTTTAGTTACATTTCTTCCTCTCTTAAACATTTAAAAACCAGTGTATATGAAACATCTTCTGAAGAATGACCCTTTGTTTTTCAGCTAAAGAAAATCTTCTGGGTTACCACCCTTGCTGCAAAATATCACAGAGCCTGTGAAATAAGAAAGTCAATATGTATTAGACAAAGAGAAGAAACAAGGGTATAGAGAGTGAACAGGAAACCAGCGATGAGGAAAACAGCAGGGGCTTGCTTGTTGAGCCCAGTGACCTTTTTCTATTCTTAATACATTGAAGAGTGTGTAGATCACAAAAAAATAATAATAAAATCTTTAATTCTTTAGTTATCTGTGCACAGATAAGGTTTTTTCCTGTTCTATTTTCTATTTAACTTTAGTAATTCTCTCTACTAAGGTTATTATGCTTGTAAATGCAATTCAGTGTAAACTAAGTAGGAGAAAATAATAAGAATCTTGAAGTTTTTCCTATTATTTCAAAAACTCCCCAAGAACTACAAGTATTCTTCCCCTAACAAGTAAACTATAGTCTCCAAAAGAAAGGAACAGAAATTAAAGTAAGACTTGCAACACATTAAGCATTTAATAATAAGAATTTATAAAAATGTGGACCATGTTTTATATATTGTGACCATAGTCACTTCCTAATTTGAACAATAGAAGCAGAGAGGGAAGTCATTGTGGTGAAAAAAATCAAATATAAAATGGCTGAGAATAACTGATTCATTGTATTTGGCATTTGTTAATATGAACTTTCAAGGACTGAGCTATGAATGCAGACAGTTTGGTGCCATTGCCTGTCTGTATGTGTCTCTAGCTCAATATCTGAAAATATTGAGATCCTATTTCATTTCCAATGCCTTAATAACTCCTTTGATATATTCATTAATCAGATCCCTGGACTGCAATTTATCTTGACTTGTGATATCAGACACTACAACCAATATAGGAGACATTAAACATAATTTGATAATTCAGAATGCCTCTCAAACTCTGACTCTCGAGACAAGCTATTTAACATAGTAAAGCATTACATTGCAGTGATAGCAGGCTTAGACTCCAGTTTCACCAGCAACATATCACATGCTCCTTCATTCCCTCTTCCAAATCTACACTACCCTCGTAACCTAAGACTTAGGCTCATTTGTCACCATCCTCCGCTGTTCAAATTATCTATCTGTCACAGGTAGGCAGAATTCTAAGATGGTGCCAAGACTCCTATCCCTGTGATAATATCCTGTGTGTAACTCCCTCTCCTGTATGTTGAATCTATGAATATGATAGGATATCAGTGCCATAACTAGGTGATGCTATATGTCAAAGATGAAGAGATGTCCAAGTGAGAGTCTATTCCATGTAGGTTTAGACTTTTCTTAGCCTCCAGAGTTTCCTTGCTTCCATGTTATGAGTGGGAGACATACTGAGAATAATACTCAGTAAGGAAATACGAACTTGGTAACTTTCAACCACAAAATAATTTAAATCAACAACCAGAATGAGCTAGTAAATAAATTATCCCCCCAGATACTAAGATCCTAAACTAATGTTGAACACATACTAGACGTTGCATATATGACTGAGTTAGTGATTAATTTATAAATATTTTAATAATATTTTATAAATTTATTTTTAAGTTAAAAGCACTTTGAGATATATTGACATTTTATTCAAATGATAAATTATTGATATGGGTGTTACTGAAATACACATTTTAAAAGTGAGAAGATTAATTCACCAGGAGAAAAATGACTTGACTGAAGTCATAGTTTTGGTAAGTGACAGAAATCTTCCAACCTGGGGGCATGTTACTTAACAACTTGAAGTTTCAACTTCTTTGTCTATAAAATGGAATTCAAATAGTATCAAACTTACAGAGAAGAGAAAATTCCCATGAGTGTGTTTTCTGCAGATTGATAAAAGAATGATAAATGTAAAATTTTGGAATTTTACAGATTGTATAACCTTATTACATACTGCCTTTGTAGATAGCTATGTATTTTTAAATAATAAATACATTTAATTCTTGGAAATATAATTTGTGTAGATTTTATGTACTTAACACAATGACTTTAGGTAAAATGATTTCTTTTTAAATAGTTAAATCAAATGCTCAATAGGAGAATCATGCTTCAATATTTTTTCTATTTATCCTCCCAAGAATAGTACCAATAGTGAAATTCATTGAAAACGATAATAAAAGCATAACATAACTTAGCTATCAACTTTAGAATTTCAAAACAAGCATAATCATTCTGGAATATTAAGCAAAGGAATAGATGATTCTCCGAAGATATTTAACTTTCTGAAAGGAGGTCAGGATGTATCTTTTCATTAAATATTGGAAAGAAAGCCATTTAGCAAATAGCCTTTTAAGACACTCTAATTGAAATATTGTCCTTAAGAATAAAAAAGAAAGCATCATCATATTTGCATCACTTAAAGGAAAATATTAAAATGACTTCACAAAACTAATTTTCCTATTTTTCTAACACTTGAGGCCTAACAATGTATTTTCAAACATACTTTATGTGTTTCTAATTTGCACATATACTTTTTAAGGTTAGTAATTACTTTTGATACCACCAAAATAATTCACTTCAGTCACTTGCCTAAAATAAGTCCAGTAGATTTTGAATAGGACTTCCTGACAGATACACTTAGATATGAAAAATTTTGCAAAATGATTGACAGATTCTCATCTATACACTAGAGCTAAAAAAAAAAAAAGTACCATTTCTGGGGTTTGTAATAAATGATTTTTAAAAATCTAGTATTAAATTTAGTTAGTTATTTCCTTTCTCATCATATAATAGATTGACATGCTAATTTGTAAGTGACCACTAACATTTTATTCTATTCTAAAGAAAAATAAAAAGTGTAATTATTGTGTACTTTTACCAACATTAATGAGTGTATCAGTAGAAAATTATCACTTCTGTAAACATTTGGATTTGTCCTTTTTGAGTAATTGTATTCAAAATATAAAATGTTTGAAATAATTAAAAAAAAATCAAACCCTTGTGCATTGGAACAATTTTATAATTTAAACTTCCCTAAATTTTATTAGTGCTTATCTTATACTTGAGGGTTACTAATATGTCACCCACCATCGCAGATATTCAGTTTGAACAGATGCTTTTTCATAATTTTCACACATGCACAAGTCACTATTCTTTTTGTTATGAGTGAATCTTCAAAAGCAAGGAAACTCCTACCTCCATCTGCTATTACCAAAAACAAAGAAATTGTGATTTTTAAAAATCTGCCTATAGTTTCATATTTTAAATAACAAATATAAAAGTAATTATATCAATAAATGAAGGGAGGGAAATAGGAGCAAAATAGGAAAGCTTAATTTTCAGAAAGTTTTTACAAGCAGACAGATGATGATGAAAAAGTTTTATTCCTTCTGTGCCTCCAGGCACAGGAAAAGCTCCCAGTATTCAGCTTACCTTAAAATAATGCTTGTTGACACTACAGTCCATATTGTTATAAATAACAAATACAACTGATTGTGATTATACACATAGACACATACATCACTATCTAGAAAGAAAACAATAGATCAATAGCTTCAACATGTAGATGAAAATGTCCCGTGAATAAAGTTCTAGAAACTATATTAATTCATTTTTTACTAGATGTCACATGAGCACATTGTAAAGAAGCTGCTGATGGATGTTGCCGAGAAAGTTGTGCTAAAGGAAAAATATCAAAACTTATATAAAACAAAGTTCCACTATTAAAGAAATAGAATTTTGCTACAGCATATAGCAGTTCATTTTTATTTGACAAATGTTTCTTTTAAAAAAATCTTTATCTGAGAGAGAAATTCAATTAGGTGCTTCCAAGTCCCCATTGCCTTGCAAAAGTCACATACACCTTGTCCCTGTCACAATGCTTGATATTATCTGGAGGTGAATGACAGAAAAGTCCAGAACTAACAAAGGTTCGCTCTGTTCCTGTCAGCATGTTCTGGTATATCTTTCTTATTAGATGTACCCAGGAGTTTTCTCTGCACAAGCAGAGTCCTGAAGTAGGTAATAGCTTTTTCTTATTTTAACCATTTATATTCTTGTATTGCAGTATGCCTCTCCCTTAAATTCCCATGGAAATGCCTGCCCCCTTTTGGCCAAATGCCAATGATCTAATTTACATTAAGGAAACACAACCCATAACACTTTTCTTTACCTTACCTGCTTCTGTCTTAAAGAATATAGTGAGAAATTGCCAGACTAACGAACAAGCTAATGATGTTAATGCGAAATTTGAGTTCTAAGCATACGCCTATCTTTTGTTGCACAGAATAGAACAGAGACAGCATATGGTTTTAATTTTAGTGTCATGTATGAAAGAATCAAAAGAAGTTCAAGTTTTAATCTACATATACTCAGACATCATGAATTTATTCCTTTTTCTTGGGTTCAGGTAATAACAATAACTGGAATCATATGGTTAAGTAAGATTATAAGCTAAATTTCAAACTTAAACATTGTATTTATTTGAAAACTATTTTAATGTATTCCATAACAATGTATTTCATAACATATTGCTGGTGCTTTAAAAAAATCAGCTCATATCAGTTATTACTGTATTACTTTATTTGATACAATGATCAAGTATACTGTCTTGTGAATCATGTAGTGTAGGATGTGAAGAATAAGAATGGCCCAAATGCAAAAATAGCTGATTCAATCATAAATGTAAATAATCAAGAAGTCAAAAAAAAAACTTATATTTGGGGGGAAAATTATAAAAATCATCAAGTTGGTCCCATGCTACCCTTTGATTCTCTGATTAGGAATGAGAGTGCAGTTACAGATGTTGGTACACATAAATAAATACTGACATCATTCCTCCCGGCCACCAGATTAAATTACAAATGTGATTACTTAAGAATGACATTGAGGACCCTCCCTTGTGGGTCAATGATTTTATGGGGGTGGAGTGGGGAATGGGTGGGGGAGTGCGCTGGGCTATGGTGATGGCACATGTGTGATTTGGTGATGGGAAGCCCACGGGGATTACAACTGAGATGGGAAAAGGCACAAAATGATGTAAAAATAAACTATTATATTAAAAAAATAATTCTAAGGACATAAGAACAATTTGTGGCTTTATATATACTTTATATTATATATTGTATGTTCTTATATATTGTATGTTCATTATATAATCCTAAATGACAATTTGTGTAGCAAAGTCATTGCAAGTTAAAAAAAATTCTTTATCTCCCTTTTTGAGTTGTAAATATTGAGATGAAAATATTTAACAGGCCTCCTACAGGTTTTCCAGTCCAGGATGGCTCTCTTAAAGACTGAGGATTCATAAGTAAAATATATTCCTCAAGGAAAACAACACCCTATTCCTCAGTTTTTACAGTAGACTAACAGCAATCTAACATTGGAAGACAGCCTAGCTCCACTTTGTAAAACCGCCTCCAATCATTAAGACAAATGACGGTTTATTTTTCTTTTTTATGAGACTTTATAGGTAACCTGCAGACTCACTCATCTTTCTTAGAAAACTTTCCCAATTTTTGTTTCAGTAGTTTTCTTTCTCACCTTTCTCTTACTAAAGCCTGAACAAAGTCTCCTTTGCCTGTTTTTCAGCCAATTCAATGTTTGTTTGTTTTTTTTAAGACCAAAATTAATAGTGTTAAAGAACAATGTTGTTTTGGTGATGTGGGATGATCTTAACAATCTTTGTTCAAATTCTTAGTCTATAAGCACTTTCAGAAACCCTCTTTCATCTTCTTTTGGAGGTGTGCAAATTTCCAAGGATTCTTAGGTACAGGTACAAAGACAAATTTTTTAATTCACAAAATAAATACTTCTCTGGCTAATCTTTTCTTAGATGCATTTTTTTTTTTCATTTTATTTGATGCAGTAGGGACATGAGAACAAAGATAAGGTTTTGAGTTCAAGGCAAATGTTTATGAATTTGTGTCATGAGCCCCTGAAAATCTGGTGAAGACTAAGAATGCCTTCCTATAATATCCCATTTAAGCACATGCAATAAAATACAGTGTTAAAAAGGAAGCTAATCTTATTTATTTATTTATTTTTGCATAGAAGGGCTGGGATGTCTTAGATCACAGGTGCAGGAGGTGAGAGGATTCACCAGAGTTGGGAGCAGAACAGGTGGATCTACTGAAATACAGTACAGAAGAGAGCAATGGGAGAGACAGGAGACATAGTCTACTGTACCATAAGTGGGTTAGCTCCTTGATCGGGGAACAAACTCAAGCTTCAGCAGTGATAGTGCTGAGACGTAAACTCTAGGCTACCAGAGGAGTCCAGAATGCCAATGTTATTTTAAAAACAGTTATCAGATGTTTTTAAATGTTCTCAAACATGATATAACATAACGATATACTTTAATATAATATAAAATATTTTAATATAATAATAACATGTAGGGGCTAATCTATTAACTGTAATCTTAAATTGGTGATATATATTTCAGTATTCTGCAGATAGGTAATAAGAAAAAAATATCATGCTTTAGCTGATAGTCTAGATGATATTATTATAAGGGCTTTTTGAGGCTGGGTGGTGGGACAAAATTTGGCCTCTAATAATAATTAAATTTGAGTTGGTGAGTAAAGTAAAGAAGCTGTATTTCCCTCACATCCTTGCAAGTAGATGGGTAGACTGGTGTATCATACAAGGACCAGATGAGTGCTTCTTCTAAATCAGGACTTCAGAAGAAAGCTTGTTTCCATAGCAGTTCACTGTAGCTTTATTTATCACTAACTCAATATAGGAGATGGTGGCAGAACCCCTATATAAATAAACTATAAATCTTTTCAAAAAGATCTTTGTTGTAAAACTGAAGCAGTGCTAGGATGAAAATTCAAAAATACTGGAATTCCAGCACAATTCCATCACATCGTATTTTTACTAGCCTCTAACTTCATGGGTATAAATGTACTTATTCATCAGACTATGCTAAGTTCAAATGCCTTAGGGAGAAGCTGTTCCCTTTCAGTGGATATTTTTGTATTATGAAGTAGGAAAAAGCCTAGGGGAAAGAGTTCCAGAGTAATGACAGAGATACTATAGTGCTAATTCACTTGCAAAGTCTTCTTTAACCACGTAACACATGGGAATGTATGTATACACACACACACACACACATACACATATCACCCCATAACATTTATATAAAGCTGAGTTTGTTTATATGTGTATAATGTCATTACATGTTTTCGAATGCTGGTGTTTTGCACCTCCAAGTTGTATAGATGTTTGCACAAATAATTTTGAATATGCATTGAAATAAATAGATAAATGGAAAAACAATTGAAAGTCTGTTGTTAGAAACAAGCTGACTGGTTAAACTGTTTTATTCTAATATTGAGAACTGTCAACTTTATGGAAAGCAACAGAACTAAGTATAAAAAAAAAGAATTCCACATTTCTTAAACAAAATGAAGAATAACTCCCAACTACTAAATAGAGATTTAATAAATACTGTAGTCAGGGGGATAATGATAGTTAATATTAAATCTAATAATTTAATCCTATATAATTAATAGTGTCTGTAAAATTTGCACTTATGACCTGATTTTTTTCTCTGTACGTGTATTTAAGTGATAATTTTGTGTGTGTTTTAAGTGCAAAGGACAAATGTGTGGACTAGAAAAATATAATGGTATATAGATAGATAGATAGATGATAGATATAGTATCCATAATAGAATACTATTCAGCTACTTAAAAAGATGAATAACTTATGACATGTATGGAACTGGAGTGAATTGTACTAAATGAAGTATGTCAGGAGAAAGACAAATAAAAGGTGGTGCAAATTATGGATGGACTATAGAGAAGTAAAAAAAAAAAGTGAGACAAAAATCAAATCCATAATAAACTCTAGAAATCTGACTTTAGTATTGAGGCTATACGATACAGAGGACGGGCATGAAAACAGTGTGGAGGGGCCCAGTGGATTTTGGCAGTGGGCTGTGGGTGCTTGGTGGGTGGTGGGAGTGGTGTGGTCACATGCATGCTCGATGACAGCAGGCGTTTAAGTACCTCTAGACTCAACGATTTACTTAGAAGTAAATAATATATGATAAGCATGTTGAATTGCTAATTCAGAAACTAATATTTATTTTTTGCTTATAAGATATCAGTGTGACTCACCAGCCCATGGATAAAGCAATATTTGAGTTAATGGCCTATGCAGTATCCACAAATGATGAATTTTTGAAATGTAGTGAAACAGAGCTTCCTTCTGAAACACTTAACTTCAGATATATTTATAATTCCAGATAGAAAATTAAAACAAAATGCCTGTTCCTGAGCTGAGAAATAAAATGTAGCACTTACCATCAAAAGTAAGTCAACTTACCATTCAAGTTTAGGTATTTCATTCATGCTGGCTTAGTACCTATATCAAAAGATGCAGAAATTTCTACCTGTCAGTCATAGAACAGTGCCTGAAACAATCAGTGATCATTAATGTATCAGATGGGAAAGGTTAACTTTTTTTTGTTATTATAACAGTTTATTTTTATATCATTTTGTGCCGTTTTCCATCTCAGCTGCAATCCCCATGGACTTCCCATCACCAATTCACCCGTGTGCCATCACCATAGTCTCGTGTACTTCTCCCCCCTCCCATTTTTGATCCCATTCTCCACTCCACTCCCGTAAAATGTCTCTGGTGTATAATTGTTCATTATTATTTCCCCGCATGGTCCTTTATGCTCCTGCTATTAGTGAAACCATAAGGTATTTTTCTTTTTCTTTCTGGTTTATTACACTAAGCATGATCCCTTCCAGTTCCATACATGTTGCTGCAAAAGAAAGGAGTTTATCTTTTTTGATTGCTGAGTAATGTTTCATTGTGTATAGTACCACATCTTTTTAATCTAGTCATCTACTTTTGGGCATTTGAATTAATTCCATGTCTTTCCTATTGTAAATAAAACAGCAATGAGCATGGGGGTTCAGGTGTCTTTTTGAATCAGTGTTTTGTGTCTTTTGGGTAGATACCTAGGAGTGGGATTGCTGGTTCATAGAGAAGCTCCGTTTTTAGCAGTTTGAGGAACCTGCAAACCGTTTCCATAGTGGTTGTACTAGTTTGCATTCCCACCAGCAGTGCAGGAGAGTTCCTTTTTCTCCACATCCTCTCCAATATTTGTTGTTGCTCGTTGTTTAAAGATGTGCCATTTTTCACTGGGGTGAGGTGGTATCTCATTGTGATTTTAATTTACATCTCCTTATAACAAGTTATGTTGAACATTTTTTCATATGCTTGTTGTCCGTCTGCATTTCCTCTTTGGAGATGTGTCTTTTTAGCTCTTCCTGCCCATTTTCTGATGAGGTTATTTACTTATTTTTTGTTGAGTTTCATGAGTTCTTTGTATATCTTTGTGATCAATCCTTTATCGCTAGTATTGTGTGAGAATTTTTTTCCCAAAGAGTGGGATGTCTGTTTTTTGTAATGTCTCTTTTGCTGTAAAGAAGCTCTTTTACTTGATATAGTCCCATCTGTTTATCCTGGGAAAGGTTAATTATTAACAGTTTTTCCTCATCAGAGCTACAAAAGCAAAATCACAGCACACATACACACATATACATGCTCCTACTCATATATATGCTACTTGAATATCAGTTAGGAAATTAACAACATAGCCCATAAGTTGCCTAAATGAAGTGTTTATAAACATTTTTTAATTGTAAGTTAACAATTTCTACTTGTATTTCTTGAAGTTTTGCCTGGAAAGAATGGCTATCATTTTTCACTCTGAGAAGAAACTTCTAACCTTGGACTGTTTTTATGCTAATGATATTTGTTCAGTTCATTGAAATCATGCTACTTTAGAAGTATACTCTGAAACAAGCCAAATTGACCCTTGTACGTTCAGAAAAGAACAGATGCAATTGAATTTTTGCTACTGACAGATATCAAAAAAAAAAAAAAAAAAAAGGAGACAACAAGGAAAATCTTAATAGGGCTTTTCATTTAATTGGATTTATTTATTTCAATAAGACTATTAATACCATTGTTCACTTATTGTCTGTGCCATTTGTTTACACTCATGTATTAATGTAATGCTGTTGGTTACTTTTCATATCTGTGTGCCTTTCTTGTAACTAAGCATACATCACTGGAAGACGCAAATACTTCTTATATTTTATATTAAATACTGAGCACTTCCTTTACACACACTATACATTAATAATTATCAATTGAAGTCTATGCCAAGCCTTTAATGCTATTGCCTGAAATACTGTCTCATCCAATCCTAATCCAACTGGAGATCCATCTGCCTAAACTGCTGTGGTGTTTCAGTATTAAATTTGGATGCACAATAACAAAAAAATTCATATAGATACATTTTATGTTAACCACATCCAAAATGCTCTTTTATTTTGATTGATTGATTGATTGATTTTTCCAGTTTGAAAATCTCTTTGTTCCTGGTGGGTGCTGAGACTTTCTAGAGCATTCAGAGATACCCTAACACCAGAAATGAAAACCTGGGAGCTAACATTCTCTCTGCTTTGCTAGTCAAATTTTGATGCCATCATTCTTAGCTACCTTTAAAAAAAAAAAATAGGTAATCTTCTAATAATATCCAGTGCCTAATAAAGAGGACATTAAAAAAAAGTTTATCAAAGAAAAACATACCCAAATTTTAGTCTTTTAGTTTTCAAATGAATCTGATGGATCATAACTTTCAGTGATTGTTCCTGTTGCTTCTTCATTTTCTCTCTACCCAACAATACATTGAAGATTCTGTGACAAAATCAGGGTTTTTTCTTCAGCACCTTTCCCCCTAAAACCCTGAACATACTCTGACAGCCTTATTTTTTTTCCCCCATGTCTTATTACTCCTTTTCATTTTATTTCTGTTTCTTCTATTTCATATACATTGTTTTTACTAACCAACCAAAAGAAAAATTTCAAACTTTAAAAAATGTGTGTAATATTTTTCTTGATAGTAATAGTAAAGGACAGTGAAAAGGTCTCTCAAGTATGGAATTCTGAATTCTACAATTTATTTCGTAGACATACCCAATATTCCCCATCAGTATCATCACCAGAATTATTAGTTTAAACTTCTGCCATCACTTCCTACTTGAATTATATAAAACTTTCTAATGTTTTCTCCTATAAACTTGATGTTCTATAATCTGTCCTGCACACAGCAACTTTATTTTGAAATTACAATCTCTCTGTCTCTCTCTGCCTGTTTCTTTCTCTTAGTTCTCTAATGACAAAACCCCACATTTTTTAATGCCATCTACACAGTCTTATGTGGTTTCAGACTATGCTCTGCCATTTCCTCACTTTGTGCATGCCCCCTGGCTGATCTCCGGCTACCAGTTATCCCTGGTTAGCTCTCAGTGCCTTTAATGAGCCTGACTGTTGTGCAGTCACGGAAAGATTTGATGATTACTATTCTTCTAGCCATGATGTCTCCTTGCTTTTGACTTAATTAACTCTTAGTTTTCAATTCAATTTTAACTTACTCATTTTTAATTCAAGGGGGTCTCTCCTACCTCCATGTCAGACCAAGTTAAAGTCTGTCACAATACCTTACTTAGCAACATTTATCATTCTTTCATTGTGTTATAGTAACTTGTGAAAATAAATTTAATTTTGTGACATCAGTTTTTTATTCACACAAGACAGAAATTAAACATCCAACAAATAATTCCTGTCTCTTCTGCCCCCTTAATTTCCATTAAATCTTGGCCAGTTATTTCGATGCATACAATTAAATCCACCTTAGAAAATATTAATACTGTCTCAAATCATGGGTCATTTAATCTCTTTACTCCTTAGTCAAAAATTATTTTAAAGCATAAATATAAACATTGTTTAAATAAGTACAAAGGGCCCCATCATAGCCCTCTAAATAAAAATGCAGGTGATTTAATATGACAAACCTTTGCCATATTTGTTTCCCACCTACCATCTAATATCAAATATATCCCCCTACTTCTGATTTCATTGATGTTACTTCTTTACTTCATTTTATTCTAGACTTCTCTTTAGAGTTGTCTACCTTGATTATATGTGACTGCTTTTGTTGTTCTTTCTCTGAACTTGGATTGTTCAGAAATATTCTCTTTCTTTCCTACAACCTTGCTAAACACAAGCACATGTCCATCTACACATGTCTGTATATGTGAATAAGTATATAGATATGTGTGCATGCATGTGTGTTTGTACATTATGAAATTTTTTATCTCTCACAGATAGGTAAGACCTGGAGAGCTGCATTTATTTAATTCATTTTTGCTTCTCTAGGACCAAGTAGTCAGGATATAATATACCTTCATTTCAGAATTATTAAGTTAAAAATTTACTGCCTTATCATTAACTTTTATTGTGGAAATATTTTTATTGTCTGACTTCCCCTAATATATTACAAACTTCTTAAAAGCTATAGTATTAGTATTTATAAAAACATAAATTATATTTTTCTTATGTTATTTCAATTAAAGAAAAAAGAAATTAGGCACATCTTATTATTAACCCTATATTAGGAATGAAGCACTGAGATTTTAATAGATGAAATCACTTGTATAAGTCTATGTTTTATTGAAATTATTAAACCCCATCTTTAGCTTTGATATACTGATTTCTTTGCATTCTCTGTAGTTTTTCAAATGTCAAAAAGAAGCACATCATTGGTGCTTTGCATTCGGTTTATTGAATGAAAGAATGACTGCATTGTAATTTAATAAAGTTTTATATTTGTATTAAAAATTATAATTACCAGGTGAATTAAAGCAAAAACCTAATGGACTTATCATTCACTGCGAACTAGCACTATATCAGGGAAATTTAAATAGTATAGGTTGTATTCCCTGTAAAGTATTTTTTTTCTGAAAATATCAAGAATGAAGAAAATTGCAAGTGTAATACAGTATGCAGAATTTTGCTTAATGTTAGAAGTTTTAAATTGATTTAAAAAGCTATTTATCAGAGTTAGCTGTCATTAACACAAAATATTCCCCCAAACTCAATAATAATTCAAACTTTCAATCTATTATAAAGTAAGTTTACATTTAAAATCATAGTTATTTAAGGCTTCACAAATTTTGTGTATCCTGATGTACCACACCTGCCTATATGCATCTTTGTTCATATAAGTGTAGATTCAATTATGGCAATGAGAAAATTATAAACCATTTACATCCATTGTAGTCTCGTTTCTGTGACAATGGGAGGAGTTGACCATGATCTGTTTTCACTGCAATCAAAAATGCACAGAACATCATAAGAGACTCCGCCCACAATCTAATGAAAAAATCTCCTACATAATAAAATCAACTGTTAACTATCTTTAATGACATAGCAAGATTTGTTCACTTTAAAAATGATATAATCATTAATGAGCCTCCTGGTGGTCTAGGGATTAAGGCTCAGAACCATCACTGCTATGGTCTGAGTTCTGACCCACATTTGCATCAGACTTCTCCTTCTTACATATGGCTCCCCATTGCAGTGTATTTCATTATATCTGCCTTTTCTCCTCTCTGCAATGTCTCCAGTGAATACTTTTATTCCTATATCCACATCTCTCGTCTACATCCCAGTTCTTCTATATAAATATAAAAAAAATTAAAAATTGGAATTATCATTAGTAGTTTCAAATACCAGTATGCTGCTTACTATTGATAAATTAAAGACAGAAAATATCAAAAACGTTTGCATTCTTAAATTACATACTGAAATAAATTCACTTCATTCAAAATTTAAAGAATACAAGTGTCTTTAATTTAAATGGAAGGAAGGAAGGAGGGGTGGAAGACAAAAGAAAAAGAACTAGCATTTCCACAGTGGTGTGCAACATCAGTTTGCAAAGATATATTCATCACTTATTTTATTTTTTAAAGATTTATTTATTTATGCATCCAGAACTGGAGTACAAACTAGAGAATGAATAGAGGATCCACTAGACACAGAGTGGGGAGCAGAACTGGCAGATGAACAAAGTACACAGCTGAGGGGAGCAGTGGGCAAGATAGTCTACTGTGCCATGTAGATCTCTTCCAGGGCCGAGGATCAAACTTGCACTAAAGCAGCTGTGGCTGGCTTGCAGTGCTGTGCCTTAACCCATTGTGCCACCAGGGAGGGCCTATTCATGTTTGTCTTAAATAGATTTGCTTTAAATTGATTTTAATGGAATGGGGCAATATTTCCCCTGAAGATCATCTTATTTGAGGGAAGAAAATTATCAGGCATAATTTCAGAACCCCAAAATTATTATATCTATTATACAAATGTTTTACTGGATTTATAAGAAAGATTTAATATAGCTACATATACTTCCCAAAAGATATACTAAGCTGTGGACAACTATGAAGAGAAAGATGTAGGACTAACTTGTTTTAACTATATAAGCATTTCAGAAGATTTTAACTCTAAAATACAGCTTAAAATATACTATGAAGGTCTGCATTCCCTTTGCAAAGACTAAATGAAACTTTTTGATTCTAGTACTTAAAGTCCATATTGTGTAGAAAGTTGTAAATTAGACACGCAGTTGGAATGTGACCAAATATGCAGTTAGTGAGTTTACAAGTAGTCATATGACTCTGAAAACATGCATGCAGACTGCCACTAAATAAATGTATTTCTATTTGTTGTCTTTTTTTTTGGTGGTAAATATAACCAACTGAGGAGATGTATAGACATTTCCAAAGATACTAGCTATTAGTATGGCAGGTGTATTATTTCATTACTGTATGTTACTAATGGATAACTTTATATACTGTTGTAATTCACTCCTGTAATGAAATTACTTCTTCAGCAGGCCAAACTCAAAGGAATCCACACATCCCCAGTGCTTACTGGGTCAATTTGATCTATAGTTAGCTTCCATATATCAGTGTCTGTCACATTATCCCATTATGTGTAACATCCCCTGTGTTGTGGTTCTTTTTTTGGTTTCAGCACCAAGTACAATTGGAAAGAAAATCAGTGATTTCAAAAGGTTGTTAGTTCTTAGGCTCCACTACTAAATTCACAGTGTAGAATTCACTGTCTCTATGCAATCACCAAGCAACCTCTGCATATCAATTTGACACATTTTTTTTAAAGATTTATTTATTTATTCATATAGAATCGGGTTACAGACCAGAGATGTGGAGGGTGAGAGGATTCACCAGAGACAGAGTGGGGAACAGAACAGGCAGATCGATGAAGTACACTGCTAAGGGGAGCAGCGGGCGGGTCAGGAGAGGTCTGCCACACCATGTGGTCACCTCCAGGGCAGGCAGGGATTGAACTCATGTGGAAGTGGCTTTAGCTTCTTAGTGTTGTGCTTTAACCAGCTGCGCCACCAGGGAGGGCCCAATTTGACACAATCTTAATCATTTCTTAAGTAAACTCCTAGTTCAATTTTCTTACCTATACCTCTACACTTGCTTAAATCATACCTCCTTAGGGATTCATAGTATTTGCCAATACAATATATTGTCCTAGTTTGATAATTTAAGGATTAATAGGCATTGAGTATAGTTGACTAGCCGTCAAAGCCAGGAAACAAAGTCTATTGTACTTCACACAGATTTTCACTAAGGTAAATAACAATAGTGCTAAATAGCTGTACAAATACCTCAACATTCCTTTTGGCCTATAGTAACTTATGAATATCACTTCTTATCTTAGATTTGTAGTTGTTCCCAAGTTTGTTTGTTTGCTTTCATTATAATCCAACTCATACTTAAATCTCTCTTGACAATTTCACTCATATTTAAAAAAAAAAATAATTAACTTTTTTTTTTCTCCTGTCACTGTATTCCAATCTGTTTCTGTATTCTAAGACAGTTTTAAACAAAAGCCTAAGACTGTCAAATTGGTCACTATAATCTTTGCTATCCAACCATAATTAGCCCCTTGTTTTCTTCACCAATCACTTCTTTCATTATTTTGGAGTTTCTTTTAAGTTACCTTATAGAAGCTCTTTTCATAGTTCCAGAATTCCTCCTGTTTTCAATATTATACCAGCTTATCACCCTCAGCACGGAGCTTCACCTTTCTCCAGTGAAACTAAAATTGTTGCACATGATTTTCACAGTGTTCTTTCTCTAGAAAAACTCAACACCTGTCAACACATATCTCTCTCAATTTTAGAACATGACTATCTCTTTGGATAGCCTTCTTAGGCTACCCTGACCCCAGAACATCCCATTCTACCTAATATCCTCTCTCTGCTCCTTTCTATTCAACAATAAATATTCTATGAACTCCGTGAGACTTAAAATTCAATATCAAAGAGAGACGTACAAGTAACTTATAAAGATCACTATCTCTACTTTCTTAACATTTATTCTAGGATTTTTCCCCACTATATAGAGGTCAGCTTGTAGAAATAAAGAAATATAGAAAATCCATTCTGGCATTTTCGAGGAACTTCCAAATAAGAATACCAAGGAAAGTATGTTATTGAGACTATGAGAACTGAAGGGGAAAAGAAAATACTTCTTACAATTGAGATTTAACTGTATAGGTAACATTCACCATTCAAATTGCTGTTGTATGGATCAGTAGAGAGATGAGTCTTAACAAATGGTGCTTAAAAGACATTTACTGTACACTTTTAAATTAGGTAATGTTGGGCTCTCCCTGGTGGCACAACAGGTTAAAGCACAGCACAATGAAGCTACAGCAGCCGCTGCAGCACTAATTCCATCCCCAGCCAGGGAGGTGACCTGCATGGTATGGCAGACCTCTCCTGACCCACCCACTGCTCCCCTCAGCAGTGTAGTTCAGTCAGTCTGCCTGTTCTGCTTCCCACTCTGTGTCCGGTGAATCCTCTCACCCTCCCACACCTCTGGCCTGTAACCTAGTTCTGTATGCATAAATAAATATATCTTTAAAAAATAGAGCTAATGTCTCATTTAGATAAATAGTTGTAAATAAATTATTACTACTTAAAACTTACATGATTTTAAATCCTGTTTTGGTAAAAATTCAAATTATTTTTCAATATACCTCCCCAAGCTAGTTCCTAACATCCTGTTTGTCCGCCTTATGACATGTAGTTCTTTCCTGCTTTCCAGCCACTATCACACATTTCCAACATGATACTAACGTAATTTTCTATCATGTACAGTTTATGATGGATTACATTTAACAATATCTGTGTCCATCTCTTATACACATTGACTAATAATCACAACTGAATAAGCCCACTATCTCTTTTATTTAATTCTGACTTGAGATCAGTAGTCTCACTAGAGAAAGCATGGTAATTGTATTAATATGTCTCTGTATATTTTCAGTTTCATTTAATTCAATAAATACTCAGTGCTTATATCATGCAGTGTCTATCACATGTGTGGACTCTGAGAAATAAAATGAGATCATTCTTCCTTCTGAGAAATATTCTTTATGCTGATGTTACAGATAAGGGCCAAAATTGAAATTAACGACATGTGACAAATGTTATGAAAAGAAGGGAAAATCATGTACCTGGGTTTGATGGGAGCACAGAGGATGGACTCAATCTAAAGTAGGCTTGGGGAAAGTCATAAAAATGAAAGGATTTCAGATAGGAAGATGATTGCATACAGAGGAAAGGAGATATGAAATAGCTCTGTATATTTAAGGGGTAAAAAATAACTTCAGTCTAGTATAAAAACTGAGACTGGACTAGCAGGACAAAGATTGGCTATAGAAAGATTTGTGCAAATAAATTAAAAAAGAAAAGAAGATGGGAAGTGTCTTGATCCAGTAAGGAGAAGGGACTGAGACTATGAAAATAGTGTATTTGATTAGGAATAACCAAAGTTGATTCATTCCAAGCAATATAATATAGGTTTGAGTCTAAACTAGATACCTGGAAAATACATACCTGAGAAAGTATTTATAACAATAATAACTGAATGCATGTGTGTAGATAAGAACACTCATCTAGCATTGGTCAAATAAGGATAGATCAAAGATAGAATTTCAAGGAAGGGAAGTAGAATGTGGAGGAGATAATGAAGTATCTCAGGAAAGAAATAGGCAATTAGAACTAAAATCCAGGCCTTCCCTGGTGGTGCAGCAGGTTAAAGCACAGCACTGAGAATAAAGCCACTTCCACATGAGTTCAATTCCCGCCTGCCCTGGAAGAGACCACATGGCGTGGCAGACCTCTCCTGACCCGCCCGCTGCTCCCCTCAGCAGTGTACTTCATTGATCTGCCTGTTCTGCTCCCCACTCTGTCTCTGGTGAAGCCTCTCGCCGCCCCTGCACCTCTGGCCTGTACCCCAGTTCTGTATGCATAAATAAATAAATCTCAAAAAAAAAACCTAAAATCCAGAGGTAGAGGTCACAGTACCATAGACAGTTGGTTCTGGGGTTTCATGTATTACTCATCGGTCCCATTTATTGCCAAAGTCGGTAAATGCCTGGCCAGTCTTTCTGGAAGATATTGTCTCTTTATTTCTGACTCTCCTAGGAAATCCATAATTTTCTCACCGCTTGGCAAAAATTTAAAAACAAAATAAATATGAAAACTGGAGTGTGGCCTATAGTTTACCACACCTCTGATGTGTACCCAGTTATATGCAAAAATAAATAATTAAGAATAAATAAATAAACAAATGTGAAAGCTGATCTGTTCAGATAAGTCAAATATTTATAGTGTGGGAATACAACCTGCCAATAGGTTGGGCAGGTGAACAGTTTCATATCTTTGTATATTGTCACTGCCACTTAACCCCACAGAGTTGTAAAAATAAACAGTAGTTAATTACATATTTATCATTAAAAACACTTTTGCAAATATGTTATGAATGCTTATGTCTTGTAGAAAAAGAGTTAGTAAAAAAAAAATTGTATAGAAAAAATTTGGTAAAGTCTCTCCCCTGTCATAAAGCTTTTATGTCTTATCTAATGAAGCATTTAAAATAACAATTTTGAAATGAACAGGAAAATGCACCAGGATTATTATACTATAGCTTCATGTGTTAAGGCATATTGAATGGTGTTTCACTGCCAAAACAGCAAATCATTTCAACCCTGTTCATTAAAGATGAAAAGACATGTTATTATTAAATGTCCATATGACCTTTGCACTTATCAGTCTGTTGCTTGTTTGATAATTTGTCAGCCTTAAAGAATCCAGAAAGGAAGGGATACATCCACTGTACCCAAACAATACAGTGTTTTGTAAGTCTTCAATATTATATCATGTTTAAAGTGCCAGGTTTTACATGGTATTATTAAAAGTATTAGTAATATCAATTACTAATATTATTAATATTAGTAATGATAACCTATATCTTACTACAAAATCAACTTCTAGCAAATATTTTTCCTTTCCAAAAATGAGCACACATGAATGAAAATATGTGGTCTTAAGAAGTGTATGTCATGTGTTCCTGCCACAATGTATTATGATAAAAAATTCTTAAAAGAAAAACAAAATCACTGAATTATTTCAGTTCTCTTGTAAAATTCTTATCTATGAGTTCTTATTATTTACATATTCCTTCATTTATAACCACTCACCTATTGAAAATAATACAAATCATAGTCAAAAGTAACTTAACCCCTTCACATCCTGTTTTTCTTATTAAGAAATATGTAGAGTGCCATTATTGACATGAAGGAATACTAGGGTTAAAGAGTCATAATTTTAAAAACTAATGTGCCATTCTTATATCATGGACTTTCTTATTAACTCAGTACCCCTTTATCTCACCTTCCAAACCAGCATTACATTTTAGTAACTATTTTTTTTAAGAAATAATAGTTACATGGAATAAAAAAATATCAAAATCTGACCATAGAAAATATTTTAATAATGCAAATGTTCTGTTTCTTAGGCATCTAGTGTTTCTGAATGATTTCCTTTTTCCCATAAGGAAAACAGGGTTTTCATGATACAAGCTCTATATAGCTAAACTGGATCAGGTCCCTGCCAAAACCCAAGTATTATATGTTAACACTGGTATTATTTCATTCCAGTTAATTAATTATGTCAAAAAATACAGCTTTTTTTTTTTTTTTTAATTTGGCAATGATATTTACCAGGGGTTTTTCAGAACACAAGTAATAAAGAGTGAGAAGTAAGAACACATCCAATGAGCACAGAAAAAAATATATAAATTAGATTTAAATTTTGACTACATGTCTGAAAAGATAAATTGCCACTTAATATGAAAAGTGTTCTTTGGCTATCTATTTTCCACTGATGTCTGTAGCAGAAAATTATTAAAGATTCACACAGTGGTCTACTATGTGGTGTTAGGCATGCACCCAACAGGTGTTCCATAAGTTCTAATTATTGCTACTGTTTCAGGACTCTAAGGTGGTCTCAGAACATTGTATAATCAATAGGAAAAGAGTACAAATTGCATTAGTGGATTTTATTATTATTATTATTATTATCTCCAGACAAGGATGATGCATAAATAGAGCTGATACCTATCAACCAAGCATTGCAAAAGGGAACATTTTATAAGACTTCAAGAAAAAGATGCCTTTTGTTTGATTCTGAATATTTCAGGCTTTCTCTATCCAGGTTGGGAGTGGGAAAAATAGTGGTATGACCAAAATAGGGCAATTTTCAGTGTTAGCAATTAGTATTTAGGTTCAGGGTTTATAACATGCAAAGTGTATCTCAATCCTTGGTAGAATTCCCAAATAGCATAGGAATTTTGGGATTCTCATTTTCTTACCCCCAAAATGAAAGAAACACACACACACAATACAGTTAATGAGTACAGAGGTGAAAAAGGAAGATGAGTTTTTAAGGGAATGCATCATCATGAAAATAAAGTCTCTTAGGAATGTTATTATAAAACCTATGAACATATATTTCATTTCATCCATTTTATTAAATCAGAGGCAATCATATGCACTAAGGAGAAATAAAGACTTGTAATATTCACATTAAAGAAAGAAAAATCCACAGAAACTCTTTCATTATAGCCCCTATACAGTGTGCCCTGATTCTTTGTTAATTATAAGTAACTTTAATGTCTTACTTTGTTTTTGAAAGCTGTGTAATCTAGATTTAAAGGTTGTTTTTATTTGTCCTGCACTATGTATAATTGTGATATACCCCCTCAGCAAGTGCTGCATATTCATATCAATCTGTTTTTAAATTAGCCTTTTAAGAATATTATTCAAAATTAAAATTACTCATTTTTTCCAAAGCATAAATAAGAAAAATTAGCCTTAGTTATTAATTCATTTTTTCCTTGTTTTGTTTCCTTTCCTAAAAATTATTTGAGATGATTATTGTTACAAGGAAGTATGAGTTTTAAGCTTTTTTTGTAATTAGGCATTTGTCTAATATTTTCTTTTTATCATTATGTGAGTGTTGAAGTGGTTAAGAGCTTACATTCCTATTGACAAATATATTTTGCTTAAATTAAAATATTTTAAATACCTTAAGCAATATATTCTAATTATCTACAAAAAAGCAGTAGGGGAAATAAATGACCTATAAGAACAAACTACAGGGTGGTAATCAAATCTGTAATATCATGTCTTGGAAAGGAGTCATGGGGCTGCATACCAAATACCTGACATTATTTTTCCTACTCCCAAAGAGAATATGACTTTCCCCTGCAAAACATTCAAATTGTAGTTTGTATCCAATGCTCTCAGACTCTCAAATTGTTTAAGACTTTAAAATTTAATCAAGGGATTTCTTAATGGAAGCTAGGAAGAGCAACATCAGAAATACATTTGACAAAAGGGTAACAAATTTCTACTTAATTATTTACAATGCCCAAATAAGGCTACAGAGAGACAGAAAAGTAGTCAGACTCTGGCGAATCAAACTGAGCTGTCTGAAAGAACAAGGGCATCAATTCGTCCTCACACCGTGCAAACAGTTTTCAAGATTGCATCTTGTTGATCTTGATGAAATTACAAGACTAGGATCTGAAGCTTCCTGATGGTAATTTATGGGCACAGGTCACTCCGAATTGAATGTCTTCAGGGGATACAGGGCCTATTCGTCATTTGCATTCATCTTATTTTATCACCTGAAACATATTTTTCATCATTCTCTCTCTCTCTCTTTTCTTCTCCCTCCTCCTGTCCCTTCTCCTTCTCTTTCTCTTTATCTGTCTAGTATAGAACAGACACGTTTCCTATGGAGCCCAATATTATATCAGAAAACATGTGTCTCTGAGGTCAGAAGCCAAGGCCCTTGTTGCATTACTCTGCACCACAGTGTTAGAGCAGATGGTGTAGTGTTAGTTTCCTTCTGCCTCAAATTCCACTAAGTTGAAGCAGGCTTAGCTCAGGGTAATGGTGTACACAGTTTGTTAGTGTCACAGCTGTAGCTTCTGGAGCTCAGGGAATCCCAATCGTTTATAAAAATGGTTACTAGCAAACTGATTCAAATTTTTTTCAAAGGAAGACTATCTCTTTTAACTACACCACAAACAAATCTGTCAACAGCAATGGAGAGGGACACTATTACTTTTACAAAGCTGCTTCCTATGCAAAACTCTTAGAATTTGAGCCTAACTTGTTCAAGAGGATAAATCAAGCACTAACAAGCTATCACCAGCCACTGCAGGATGAATTTGATCCCCTGCCAGGGAGATAACCATATGGTGCAGCAGACCTCTCCTGTCTCACCCACTGCTCCCCTCAGCAGTGTATTTTAGTAAGTCTGCCTTTTCTGCTCCCACTCTACCCCGGGTAAATCCTCTCACCCCCCCCCCACACCTCTGTCCTACACCCCAGTTCTTATATGCAAAAATAAATAAAATAAAGTTTAATATTTATCCCAAGACAAAAGCTAGTACAAGTGTGGAAATGTCATAGATTATTGTCTTCCAACTTTGATATGTGTTATTGCACCTCACTGTGCTTGTAGGGTTACAAAACTAGTAAAGGCAGCTAGAATTGACAAAGCTGTTATCATGATCCAAAGAAATCTGAGTACTTAAAAGTTTACATGTCACTAAGAATTTGCAGTAATAACATGGAATATTTTTTTCCAGGTTGAATAACCTTTAGTCCATAGCAGAATCAACATAACTGCAAGTTAAGTCTTTGAATAAAAAGATTCATTTAAGAGTCCTAGAGAGGAAGATTCTCTCTCTATCACCAAGTGCAGGGTGCTCCCATGGACAAGGAAGGAGTGGCCCATTTGCCCAATAGAGCTTGTGGCTTACTCTCCAGGGAAGAGCAGTTTACACTACCAGGTACTGTGAGCCTACAGAAACTGTTGTAATACAACATCTCATGCACGGAGCTCTCCCTGGTGGTGTAAAGGATTAAAGTGCAGCACTATGAAGCTATCTGTAGCCACAGCAGTGCAAATTCTAATTCATCCCCATCAGGGAGGTGACCCACATGGCGTGGCAGACCTCTCTGACCTTGCCCCTGCGTCCCTCAGCATTGTATTTCAGTAGATTTGCCTGTCTGCTCCCTACTCTGTCTCTGGTGAATCCTCTAACCTCCACACCTCTGACCTGTACCCCAGCTCTGGTACATGTAAATAAATAAATCTTAAAAAAAAAAAAAGTCTCATGCATCTTACTTCAACTAAGTTTGGCCTAATACTTTTAGAAATTGACAGAGTTTTAGTTTTAAAATGTCTTCCTTTCTCTTTCTTCTGATTTTTTTTTTATTATAATTTGTCTGTCATTCTCAAATCTAGGTAAAGTTTGTCTGCCCTCTACCCGCATGTTGCAGCTCAGATACTCCCACTTGAAATTGAGGTCTTTTTCTCCCTCCCCACATGCTGTTATGCTCAGCTGATAGTGACACAGTGAGGCAATGTATTCTTAAACTACTCAGTAATCTACAGATATGTGGTGCCTTAAGCTGTCAAAATCTAAGAAAAAGTATTTTTGCTAGTAAAATGTAGTGAAGTTATTGAGGCTTATTTTAGAAGGAGGTGTGGTCACTCAGAAGAAGCAAAAAGCACAAACCATGGGTTAGGGGAAAATATTTACTTCACACCTAATCAACAAAGGATTAGTTAAGAGAAAAATAAAATACCAAAACATAAATAGAAAGACACAGCCTAAAAGAGAAATGGATGAAGTTATAAGCAAATACAGCCCAAGATAATACAAATGGGTAACAAACATGTGAAAATATGATCAGTCTTAGATGTCAGAAAATTTATAAATATTACTCTAAGAAATAATTTTCTGTACCACTAATTTGGTAAATATTCAGACATTTCAGGGTATGAAAGGCTGGCATACTTGTGTTCCTGAGGAACTCTTATACCTGTGTGTTAAATATGGTATAGTCCATCTAGAAAACAGTTCATAATCAGTCCAATAAACAGTTTAGTGACATAATAAGTAAACTCTTCTGTATTTATCACAGGAAACAGAAAGAAACCAAATACTCTGGAAGCTGTTTTTAATGTCATACAGCTGAAAACAACCTAATATTCCTTGAAAGAGTAGTTAAATAATTTTCTCAAATGAATACTATGGGCATCACATGGAACAAATAGAAAATATTGGGTTGTCAGAAAAGTCAGAACATATTTTCTTTGAACATAGAAACAGAAAAAAAAGGTGTTGTGACTTTTCCAAAAACCCAATATATACATTATACATTGTAAAGTCAGACACTATTATTGGTACAAATTGCACACTAAAAAATGATGATGTGTATGTAATTAATGAACAAATATATTACAAAAATAAAGATAATAAGATGATAATCCAATATGGAAATCTGCATGTGTGTGTGAGTTGTGTATGTGTGTGTTTTCTGTTTCTCTGAAAGAAAAGCAGAGTCTTGTATTAAAAAAAAAAAAAAGATAATGTACCATTTATTTAAATAGAGAGTGACTTCACTGATTTATGTACTTTAATTATTTACTAGTGTGCTTCATAATTCACACATGGATCTAATATTTTTATGTGAAACTATTTTACAACAGAAAATAGGGATAGATACATAAATCTGCAAAAGGTGTTAAACAAATACTAGCTGACTGTGCACACACACACACACACAAGAGGGAAAGAAAATTCAGTGGAGCTGAGTTGAGTTGTTTTCTCTGAATACTAAGGGCTAGTGTATTCCAGTCCACTGGTATGTTATATGGTCTGAAGACATCTTCTGTATGTAACATTATTGCAAAAAATATATAAGGTTTTCTAGACAAATAGTCCTTAACTTTTGAGTCCTAATTCTCTTTTTTTTAAGATATAATTCGCCCTCTTTAGGAAATTAAATTAAACGTTGGACTATTAGTCTGTTTCAGTATTGCTGGAGTCGAGAGAATGAAATGCAAAATTAGATTTAGCTTGTGGCTTTGCGTAACTTTTTATATTGGCTCTAGAGACCTTCTGACTACCTTTGAGCAACTGGCAGGCTGGAAACCTTGTAATCATTCCTTGGGCCACGTGTCTTCCGTACATAATTATATAGTTAATTGCTAACAATAATTTAATATTTTGCATTCATTATCTTTCCTTTAAAAGTGAATGTTTTTCATAATATTTGTTTTTTTTTTCCTAAGTTATGTCCATTTATTAGATTGTTATAATGACTTAGAGAATGACTGGAAAACTTAGGTTTCAGTATACCATAATACAAAGAGGAGTGTGTACTTTAAATATTTGATCAGTTTTTGTAAAAAGATAAGGAATTTAGATCAAATTTAATTTTTCACGTAAATTTTGTGTGGTATCAGTACTGTTGTGCAATACATCTGTTTTATAGACTAATCAATTATTAATGACAGAATTTTAAAATAAGACTCTTACAAAACAAAATTAATATTTTATGAAGCACTGAATTTTGTGGTATCTAAATACATATGTTAGAGCTTTTGTGGGTCCTATCTATGTGTGTATATATATTAAAAAACTCCATATGCTAGTGCTTGTATTGCATTAATATTAGTTATCTCCATTTTGGAGAATTTGGGATCTAATTCTTTATATTGATGTTGACTCAAACTGTGGAATTAATTACACTATCATTACAGACTTGTTAAAACCACAGTGAACATGTAAATCTCAAAATCTGCAAAACTGACATCTCAACATCTTTATAAATAATATAAAAGACATAGAAATTCTGTTCTGCTTTGCTTTATTTTTTAATCTTCAGATCATAAAGTGAAAAACTAGGTTAGTTTGATGAGAACAAACTCTACTTTTAAAACTATTTTATAGCAATTTGTGATTTTACTCTGAATTTTAAGTCAAAATTATATTTTAGGGCCCTCCCTGGTGGCGCAGCAGGTTAAAGCACAGCACTGAGAAGCTAAAGCCACTGCCACATGAGTTCGATTCTCACCTGCCCCGGAATTGACCACATGGCGCAGCAGACCTCCCCTGCCCCGCCTGCCCGCTGCTCCCCTCAGCAGTGCACTTCATAGATCTGCCTGTTCTGCTCCCCACTCTGTCTCTGGTGAGGCTTCTCACCACCCCTGAGCCTCTGGCCTGTACCCCAGTTCTGTATGAACAAATAAATAAATCTTTAAAAAAAATTGTATTTTAGCTAAAGTTTACCCAGGGTGGCTTGATATACATGAGTTTCTCAAATGTATATTTAAGGAACCTTATAAGGACGATATAATTTTTTTCCTTAAAATAAAATATGTAACATTTAGCTTCAGGTTTAAAATCATGTGTTAACTATTCATTAAGTAATAAACTTGAATTTATGTTCATGCTTTTTATCCTTAGAATTATAAAGCAACAGGGGCATAATGGTACAATTTGAGTACCTTTATTTTTATTGTATGACTTTTTTTTTCCCACAGAGCATTAAGCAATATTTTTGGTACAAAGAAAATATAAACTATTTCTTTACACACTAAATGCATGTGTGTGCAAATATACACATTTTTATATAGGTGGACATTTGTAAATGTACGAATGTGTAGGCATGTGTTTATATGTGTGTGAATAGATGCATATGAGACATTTAAGATAAAGATATGATTCCATCAGCTAAAGTAGAGATTCTAAAATCAGCTATTGTATCAAAACATAAAAATTCTTACAGTTACATTCAATCACATTTATTTATTTATTTATTTTAATTCTAGAGACTACTGTAAGGAATAAATAATTAAATGATGAGTTAATATAAGAAATAGAATGTGAAGATGTTGGATTTATTGTTACTTTAGTAAGGTCAAGTGTCATTACTAGTTCAAGCTTTTCACTCTTTAAATGATAGCAAATTATTAAAAATGTAAAACATTTGCTGGTATTCTTGTTGTGGCACTGAAACCCTCAGAATTAAATGCAAAGAACACACTCCCCTCCCTCATCATCATTCTTCCTGCTATCCACAAATGTGTGTGTGTATGTGTGTGTGTGTGTGTATATATGTATGTATACATATGTATATGCATATATATACATATGTGTATGTATATGTATATGTATATGTGATTCCTAAATCACTTTTTGATATGGACCAGATGATTCAAAACTTTATTATAAATTTAAATTTATTTGGGTCTGTGATAGTGTCAATTTTATTGTGTTTTCTGTCAAATACACCTACAAATGTATTTTTTTCATATATTGTCATTCTGAAAACCTTGTATTTTTTCTAATTATGTGGAGTCTGCTCTATATATCAGTTAAGGTATATACTATAGAATTGTAAAATGTGAAAATAATTGTCAATACCCCCATGATTACCATGGTCAATCAATTTCCCCACTTTTTCTCCTGAAGTATTAAGTGACTGCCAGTATCATCATGCTCACTTAGCTAATTTTTTCCCCCAAAATCATGTCTTATCATATCTGTCTTCTTAAAATATTGAATAGTTCTTGTAACTATAAGCTAATATTCACATATTCAACATGATTTAAAGGCACTTTGGGCCAGGGACAAACCTCTCTGCACCTTCCTTCCCAATTATTTCCCAATTACATTCTCTGCCTCTGAAATACCTTATGCCTCTCTTCATTTGTTCCTGTTGTTTCTTCTGAATGAACACCTAAAACATTTTATTACTTTGATTTCTCTTTTAAGCTGAGGTCAAGCATTATGTCTACAACCTCTCTCTCTAATCAACCTGAGAAAAGGAAGAATTATTTTCTTCTTGTTTATTCACCTAAACCTCAAATTTACAAATTCACTCGACTTACACAGGGCTGTTTTTATTTCTCCAATTGCTATGCTTTAATATTAGAATCTGTTAAAGTGAATATATGTTTTATTGGATTTAAATTTTCTGGAGCAAGTGGTCATCATCATTGAAATACCAGACTCAGTTAAGGGCTGAAGTCTAAAAGTTTTTTATTTAACATCTATTGAAAAACAGGGCAAAATGAGATAGCCACTCAAAATATTAGTAAAACGAGATAATTCAAAAATATTGATTGTGAACATGACTTTATGTTAATGTAAGCATCTAGAGTTTAAACATTTATATGAGAATTAGAGTGTTTTCTGAAGCACTTGTCAAAAATGCCAAATCTTGAATCCCAGAGAAATAAAATGTTCTGGTCTTTGGAATTATGAATTTTATTAGTCTTTTAATTAATTTGAAAGTTGGTTCATTTGCATACTGAAGAATGGGAATACTTATGTTGTAAGAATTATGCAATCATTTAAAAGTTTTCTATTGTTTTTAGAAAACAATTTGGTGTGTAGTGTAGATTGATATGATATGTGATGCAGCGTCACATCTTTGTTTTCATAATGAGCAAAGATGAATGATGGAATTCTAAATCTCTGGATCTTGACTCTAGTCAGTTTTCTTCATATGCCAATTCAGCTGTTTCCAAATGTCTCAAGATGGCTTGTTAATAATTGTTGCCTTTTCAAACAGAACTGGTTATTGGATTTATATAAGTTAGTCAATGATTTCAGCTTTAAATATATTCAAATGAAATGCTTCTTTTATGATTTTTTATTTACATTTGTTGTTGTGGTGGAGGTAATGATGGTTTACAACACTATGTGACTTAGGAGTATAGGTTTATACTCAATCAAATATAGGTTACCACACTATGTCCAGCATCAAAGCAACAATTATCTTCCATGAGAGTTCATTGGGACCTTTTGTGTCTTTGCTCCAATCACCACACCCTCTCAGGTAACCTCAGTTATGCACTCAGATTCCAAGGGTTATGTTTGGTTCATTTTGTCTATTTCTTTATTTGTTTAATGACATTCAACTTGAGAGTGCAATCATCTTGTATTTGACTCTCTCCGACTGACTTATTTTTTTAGCATAATCTCTTCAATTTCTTTCCATATTACTTTAAATAATAAAGGTTCATCTTATTTATAGGTGAGAGTATTTCATTATGTATTTTCAGCTATTCACTCCTCAGTCATTGTAAATGGTTCTTTTCTATAGTAAAACTGTTAACACAATTTTTGAGACATAAGATTTTATATTGGGCCCTGTTTGGTGTTGCCATGCGTTAAAGTACCGCACTGTGAAGCTAGCTGCAGCTGCTTCAGTGCAAGTTCCATCCCTGGCTAGGGGGCAACCCACATGGCTCAGCAGACCTCTCCTGTCTCACCTGCTGCTCCCCTCAGCAGTGTACCTCATCAGTCTGCCTGTTCGGCTTCCCACTTTTCTCTGGTGAATCCTCTCATTGCTCCTGCACCTCTGGTTTTCACCCCAGTTCTGTATACATAAATAAATAAATCTTTTAAAACATTGCATTAGGCATACATTATATATTATATATGTAATGTACAATATACACACATATAATATGTAATATATACATATATAACATGCATTTATCATATATATGTGTAACATATATGATATACATATACATAGGTTATATATGTGTGTTATATATGTAATATATACACATATAGCATATATATTATTGTACATATACAATATCTGCATGTACATGTTATATATGTATATATGTATTACATATCTGCATGCATATATATTGCATATATAACATATACATGCAGATATTATATATGTATAATAATTTTATTAATAAAAGTTACACTATTCAGAAGACAAGTGATAAAGTTAAATTCTTTCAGAAACTCAAAATGTAGTATATGAAATATATAGTATACCCCTCCAAATAAACTTGCTCAAATTTTTATATCTGACCCATGTGTATTTCTGAGTGCAAGTATTATGTAATTAAAAGAGTAAATTAGTAAAAATAGGTATTGTTTTCTTCTCTATTTTAGCCTTCTCTATAGAGTTATATAACATTCAAGGGGCTTATTTTTCTGTTAGCATATACATACACATATATACACATGTAATTTCTTGTCTTAAATTCAATATGATATCTTTAAACCTTTTGTCTTCCAGATTGTATAGACTTTACTATAGATTTGACTTATCTAACTCATTTTCAGAAATGAGTTTTCTGATTAACTTGACTCATTCTTAAATGTATAGATTAAATACTCTTAATGTGTCTGCTCACATCTGGTATCCCAGATGTTTGCTATAATAATCATATAAAAATCAACAGAGCATTTGCAGGGCCATGAAAAACACTGAAGAATAAATAAGACAGAAATGTATCTGTTCCTGAATATGATGCCATAAAATTGGGTATCAATTTTATGTGTACAGCAAAACCCAAATTAATCTAAACAATACCAAATAGTCTAAAGTTCTAAAAAGCATAGAATGAATTTCCCATTCAAGAATTTTCTGCAGTACAGAGATCTTAAGAATGTCCTGAAAGGAGGCATCATAAAACATGTCCTTCATCATGATGACTTTTTTTCTTTTTATCAGAACTTGGATTTGTTGGGGTATAACTCAGTCTGTGCAAATAGTCATGAGGAGAAAGCTTGAGAGTCATATTGAGTAGGGCTGGAGGGGATGATTCAAGTTATAGGAATTAGGGTATCTGGAGAGTGTAGTAACACATCGGGGTCACTTCTGAGGTGGAAACTATCAGAAAATCGGGTAGTGAAACAAAACTATATGGGTGATATAGCAGGTCAAAGGTCAAGATGGAGGCCAGGTCACTGCCCCTGGATTCTTACTGTGTATCCAATTGCAAGACCACTCAGCTTCAGAGAACAACAATGGGGTTTATTTAACAAACAGGAGACACAGTTTCTAAGATCACAGGTGGCCTTCTTACCCCAAGTAGTGTCCACAGTGTCCATAAGACCTAAAGAAAATGTGCTCTTTCAAGATGGGACCATCCAGTCATCTATGGAATGGAGCTGGGGTGCTCTGGCAAGCAGTAGGCCAGAATCCAACTCACAGCGGCAGCTGGTGGTGCTCACAGGCAGGGTTGCCAAGAAGAAGCAGTTCATAGCCACAGACCAGACAGCATGGATGCTGGACCAGACAGCACGCAGGCACCAGAACCAGGAGGCAGTGTCTGATGATCAGATGCACTGTTAACTGCTCCCAAAGGTGACCCAGACACAAAGTGTCTATCACCCATCAACAGTGCTGGATAGCAGTGGCCAGTGGTGCCAGTTACCGAGTCATTAAGGGGCATGAAAACACCAACACTACAGGACTGAGAGCCATTGGCCCATATCACTGAAAGACAGCAGCTCTTTGACACACCAGGCAGTGGTAGTGGCAGTGCCGGAGGCATGTGCCGCCTGGTCTGTGGGAAGCACTGTGCCTTCTCTTCTTTCTTGGAGGTCAGCTACTGGATGTTTCCTTCTTTTTTCTTCTGTGGAGTCCAGGAACAGAGTCAGAGTTCCCAGCCAGCTCCTGACCTGCCAATCCCCTTTCAGGATGTCCCTACCCTACTTGCTGAGTGAACCACTTTTAGTTATAAGTGACCAACTGGACCATTTGGGGACTAATCAAGCCATTTGATGCTGAGTAATCAATGTGCTGATGAACTCGATCAGTTCATTTTGCTTGCACTTCATTGGCACAAAATACAAAAAGGCTAGTGTCAGGTGGCCACCAAGCCCTGCCAGTGCCAGGCCCCTGGGTAGCATCAGGAAGCTGTGAAGTGGTCTGAGTGATGCCCAGAGGCAGAGATCTAAGCAGCTGATGGGAAACTCCCACTGGGCTCCACATCAAAGGGGGGTGGGGCTCATGGGAGGGGCTGCCCTCAGGCAGCAACTTCTGGCCTGGAAAACTGTGCCTGCTTTCCCTAGGACTCTTGCAGCTTCTGCTGGTGTTTAAGAGTCAGTCCTGCCTTGCAACCCACACTGTGAGGACTGAATTTGTTTATTTATTTTTAAAGATTTACTTATTTATTTATGCATACAGAACTGGGGTACAGACCTGAGGTGCAGGGGTGGTGAGAGGATTCATCAGAGACAGAGTGGGGAGGAGAACAGGCAGATCGATGATGAAATACACTGCTGAGGGGAGCAGATGGCAAAAAAGAGGTCTGCCACACCATGTGGATCACCTCTGGGGCTGGGAATAGGACTTGCACTAAAGAGGCTGTGACTTGAATGCAGTGCTGGGCTTAACCTGTGGCACCACCAGGACTGAATTTAAATAGGACACTAGTGAAATGAGGCAACACAAATGTTTCTGGGTGAGTGACAGATGTTTGTTTGTGTAAGTCATCAAAGGCCAATTATTGCTTACAAAACCAGAAAATGAGGCAAAGTTGTTGTTTCCAGGTAACCTGAATTAATAATTGAGATTCCCTATATGAATGCTAGCAAGAACTCTGGCAAGTTAAGAATGTATGACTCTCTACTGAGAGATTTCAGTAAAACCACTAGGTTACTTTATATTTATTCTTTTTTCAATAATAATAAAGAGCAACTAAAGACTATATCATATAGGTGGTTTGAAAATTTTTAGTTTAAGTATACTGTGACATACTGATATGATGGTAGAAATAATCAAGGTGAAATGAGCCATGACTAAAGAAACTTTGTCTCTAAAATGAATTCAAGGAAGTAAAGAATATTGAATGGAAATGATATACCTTAACAAAAATATCAATTGGAATAATTCTTCTATCTCAATTTGAGAGTAATATTGTTTGATATTTCAAACTCTAACATAGCAAGTAACCAGTTAAAAGAATTATCGTTTTTAGACAAAGGAACTATGTAACCATGTTCTTCACTTCTAGTGTTCAATTCTGGACACTAGTGTTACATAGCATTGATAAACAATTATATAGTAAGAAAACAACCAGTTCAATTCAGTTAACATGGATCAGCATGGTGATAATTTGCAAAACACAATGCTAGGTAGAGGATTTAGAAATCATTGCAGGAAATATAATTTGTAAGACTATGCATACCTGGAAATTTTTTTGAAATGAAGTGAGATTTGGAAAAAATAGCATTCTATTGCCTCTCATTTGAATATGTACACACACACACACCCACACACATAAAGGATTGAATGCCCAAGGAAATGACAGTCATCAAAAATAACACCATACAAAAGGAACTGAATGGATTGGAACTGAATGGGTTGGTTGTCTTATGAAGTAGCAATTTTCCTATTAATCTACACATTCAAACAAAGGAATTGTGGCAATGTTTTGGCACCATGAAAAGATGAGGCTACATCCTAACATTTGATGAAAATGTTCTTGCAATTCAAAACTCTATTTCTTCCCAGTTGTTAAGATGACATGTGCAGAAATAGAACCTAGGATTCTGTCTTTTATTCTTTCCAATACACTGTGACTTACCTGGGTGGTAGTCACCAGGCAGCCTCTTCTCCTTTAGCAATAGATAATGCATTATAGTCACATCATATCAGAAAATATATAGGCTATGAATTGTTGCTCCAACTATATATATGTGGGTGTATTGGAGACACACAATGTAGTCACTTTTCCAGAAGGACAGGAAATGATATGCCTGATGTGAGGGATCACGAGGCACTTGGAGAAGAGGGTATTAATTGAAACCTAACTAAAAGAAACATCACTGTATTTACTATTACAGACAAACATACATGGTGATATTTTTCTGATGTTCTTAGACTTATGGATACAGTGGGGAAGTGCTTAACTGATTAATCAATGACCAGAGAAAAAATGAAAAGTTTTGCTCAAAGTCTTAGTTTGCAGACGTCTTAAACACATTGGAAGGGTGTGTGCTTCTAAAAGGAGACAAGTTCTACAAAGGCAAGATCCCAGGCCCCTCAGCAGCTTTGCTCAGGGAAGGGAAGTGATTCAGGCTCAGAGTCCTAATATTGTGCCTGCAACTCTGAATCTACAAGAGTGCCCTAGAGCAAGGAGAGAGCGCATCTGTGCCTGGTGGGGGCGGCATTGGCTGGTGCAGGAATAGAGGTGAATGCTGCAGCTACATCTGGGAAGGCACCTCACTGTGCCTGTGGGTATGTTCTGACTCTGGGTTCCACGGTGCAGGTCCCTGCCTCCTGCTCTTTTGAGTCAAAATCTGCAATCTTTCTGTGGGTTGTAAGACCTAACTCTTCTATATGTGTTATTTTCTGCCTGAATCAGTCACAGTGGATTTTGCTGCTTCCAGTGAAACCTAAATGTGATGCAGTGAGCTCACCAGGAATGTTTTTTGACACATAGCATGATGAGTTATATAATTTATACTCTTTTGAGAATTAAATAGATGGATATAAATTTCATAGTTCCTAATGTTTCTAGAAAATTCTCCTTTCAATTTCTCTGTTCTTTTTGATATCTTAATATATTCATGCTATCTTGTGGTGGTCCGAGATTTCTTCTTTATCTTGCTTGAAACAGCTATATTGAGAGACACTCCATAATTTCTTTTTATAGCCCAAATCACTGTCAGAACTTAAAGTAGGTTATGGTCACCATTGTCCTAAAAAGAGTCAGTTAGAAGTGGCATAGACCAAAATAAGAAGGCTGACATATTAGTCACACATACTTTAATGTCTGTAGTTGGTCTACTTTTTACTAGAGAACAGTGTTTCTTATCTTCATGTGTATTGCAATCGATGGTCTATATCTTAGGCTCAGTTTGCATGAGTTGATTCACCTTGGGGCATTTGACACGGTAGTTGGTATCAAAATAATGTTGTATAAAGAACAGATAAACATTATTGAATGAAGAATGAACCAAAAGATCATAACTTCTCAAAGATGATGCTCACAGCAAGAGAATTAAACTGCATAAAAATCAAGTCACTACTTTGAAATACATGGTGTAACAAAGGCTTGAGAGAAAAATGTAAGATGAACTCAATTTCTCAGCCATTGCCATGAGTGTAGATGTGCATCCTGCTGTTATGTGAACAATTACCATGCCCAGAGGGAACTGAATGAATGTGCTGGCACCTATTGGTAGATGGAATAAAAACCTGAGCTTATTCTCCTATCATGAGGCTCACATGCCAGATGCTACAAACAAATACATTGTTGGCATAATGAGGATAACACAATTTACCACTGCTTGCTTGCATTGCAAAAACTTAACACAATTATACAGATTGCCTGTAATTCATTGAATTTCTGTTTTCATGCAATATTAGAAATTTAGAAGGATATAAATGTAGAATGTATGATTGATCTGACTAGATAAGAATATAACTTAGGTCTAAATGTTATTCTTTTAAGTTCTCTTGAATCCTCCAACACTATGCTATGAATCTGCAATTGAGTTTTGCATTCTATATCTTTTTAAATATAAAATAGAACAATGCATAGAAATATTTAGGTAGAATGCCAAAACTTTTATGTGAATTATTCTTATCAGTATATTTTAATATTTTAAAAATATGATTTAGGTTTCCACACAAACTTGTTTGCTGTGTTCTCTGCAAAAATAATATAGTTTGAATTTTGAGGCTGGATATCACTAGATTTTTGAATATTGATTGCAAATACATGACATGTTTGGAAACTTAGATCTCTGCAAATCCAAGTATCATCATTTCTGACATATCACAATAAAGCTGTATGATGACAAAATGAATAATTAACCCATATAAATTGGGATCAAAGTTAGTACATATTTCCAAATTCTCTTGGTGGAAAGTCCATGGATAACTCAGAACAGTAAACATGGGCATGGCAGGGTGAAGTCATGAGAAATGGAAAAGAGTAATACGCATGTAGCTACTATACTTCTAGAAGTCTCAACAAATCAATCAACACATTCTGCATTTGTTCCTGTATGTGTGATTTTCAAAGAAATGTAGGACACAGTCTTTCTTTTTACAAAATCTAACATGCAGGGCCTCCCTGGTAGCCTAGGGATCAAGTCTCAGCACCATCACCACTCACAGCATTATCACTCACCCTGGTGAGTTCCATTCCCACCAATGAGCTAACCCACATGTGGTGCCACAGACCCCTTTTTCTCTCACTGCTCCCCTCAGCAGTGATTTCAGTAGATGTACCTGTTCTGTTCCCCATGCTGTCTCTGGTGAATCCTCTCATCCCCCGTGCATCTGGTCTAGTCCATATATCTCCTATGTTAAAATAAAAAGAGTGAAAATTTAAATAAATAGAAGTTTAACATTCAAATGGAGTGACAGCACATTTAGAGTTAAAGTATGAAAAATAAATACTTAATAGAGACAAATGAAATTTAATACAAATGGGGTGAACTAAAATACTGTTGAACTTCTGGGAAGTCAGTAGACTTTATGCATAAGTTCAACTTTAACTATTTACTAAGAATGTGCATAGATGGTAGAAAATACCATGAAAAGAATGGTACACAAAACCATTACAGTAACAATGAGCATTCTTTTTCCTTGGGTTTTGCTAATGAAATGTCAGAGAATCATCTGGTATGTGATTGGGTATGAAGATGTAGATATTTAAAAGGTACAGATATTTGGACTTGATCTGCTAAATAATAAGAAAGTACTGAAGAAAACATGATTTCATTCAAAACTAATACATATTAATGTAATTCCCAGCTACCACCTTGCATTGTTCAGGATATTATCTCGCTAAAATAATTTCCCCTGCTTTATAATTTCAAAGGTAGGAGAAGCCTTCAGCAGTTATATCATCAAGGATTGACCAGCTGTTATTAATACATACTGAAAAGGTATTCTGGGAGTTTAGTATCAGTGTGTGGTTTCTTCATCTTGAAAATGGTTTCTGCCTTGCTTACAAGCTTATTTTAGACTTCAAAAAAGAGAAAAATAAAGTGTGAAAATTATTGTTAAGATAACTTAGGGAATTGACACATTGAAAGTTTTATTCCACTGACACCCTACCTTCTCCATTAAATATAACAATAATAGATTAAATATATAAAGAAATATTTTTAAAATTCCAATATAATAATCATCTCCAGGTATCAAATATAGAATATAAATGCAAAGCTTTGAGTAGAGAGGAAATCACAGACTTCCTGGGCTTTTGTAAATTACTGTAAAATGGGGAGGCCTAGAGTTCCCTTTGTCTATGTAACACAGTTAGAAACTGCACCATAATACAGATGAGAGTAGCAGTAAAAGATTCACATCTTAAAACTAGAATTCTAGATTTCCACTAGTTCTCAAAGCAGCTAAAATAAGTTAACACTAATGTGAGGAGCTAGCAAAGACCCAACTTAAAACAAGAAACTAAGTGGCCCTCCCTGCTGGCGCAGCGGGTTAAAGCACTGCACTGAGAAGCTAAAGCCACTTCCGCATGAATTCAATTCCCGCCTGCCCACATGTTGCGGCAGACCTCTCCTCACCTGCCCGCTGCTCCCCTCAGCAGTGCATTTCATCGATCTGCCTGTTCTGCTCCCCACTCTGTCTCTGGTGAAGCCTGTCACCACCCCTGAGCCTCTGGCCTATACCCCAGTTCTGTATTTACAAATAAATAAATCTTAAAAAAAAAACAAACAAACAAAAAAAGAACTAAGTAAGCCCACATCTGGCTTAGGGTGTGAATTTACCGCTCTGCATGTAGGATAGGAGGTCTAATGTGTCAATGAATTTTTCTGGATTAGAGTTCTGATGGGTTAGGTGGAAGCATTTAAAGCCAATATGTAAGATGAGTTATGAGAAAGACATGATGATGGATAGGAAGGTAGGTAGGAAGATGATAGATAGATAGATAGATAGATAGATAGATAGATAGATAGATAGATAGATAGATAGATAGAAAGATAGATAGATAGACAGACAGATGGATAGATAGACAATAGATAATTGATAGAATAACTGTCATATACCATATGCAGAGTGAAGTAGAAAATTCTAACAAACATAGTCAAAATAACAAATGATCCTAAATTAATTTATAATAAATTAAATTAGAAATATATGATAATATGGACAAAACAACTCCTGTATACTTACATATAAGTTAAAGCAGTAAGTAGGGAATGGCAGTCACAATTTTTTCCTAAAAAAAAATATGTACAGAGATGAAATATCAGGTTACTATGAAAAACCTACTGGAACTATTTGAAAATGTATAAATGTTAAAAACAAAAATTCAAATAAAATAAATACTAGCAAGTTTAAAGTTGAGCTGCATTATGCTAATCAGATATGATGGTATAAACATGTGTTCTGGATTATTTGGAAATAAGCACATGTGCCAGGATATGAAACATAAAACCTCTTAAAATGTGTAGGCTGCCATATCAGTGATGTATTTAGGATTTCAGTAATCTTTGCCATGCCAGGATATTATTTTAAGTCAGTTGCTCTCCATCTTTGCCCTTAGATCCAATTAGTATATCTGGGTTGGAGCTCAAGGTTTTCTATTTATAGCACTATTTCCATGTAAAGCAAAGCTTCCATCTGCTTCGGGAAACAAAACACTGTTTAAAAAGTTTATTGTAATAATCTACTGGGCTCTAACTGAAGTTGAACATCTGACCACTTGACATCAATGAATAGATATAATCACACTCAGAAGATCATGAAGTGAGAATACAGCAGGAACTTATTATGCAATAGAAATGATACCCTTGGGACCCAGCCCTTGAAAATTCCAAGGCTATAAGTGAGGTAGATGAACAAGAAGCCTAGACTTTCATCTTAACTACCGCTATTTCCAATTCCCTGTCCTTCAGCTGTATAACTTTGAGCTTTGAGGTGATCCCTAAGGCTCAGAGACAAAGTTGGATACTAATTCAGCTCCCATTTAAAGATGAAAGCTGTGGAAAAGTATTTCTTTCAGACTATGATCATTTTCAAAACTGGTCCTGAAGAAAATGGCCAGAAGGAAATAGCTTCCAAGTAGAAAGATCTGTATGCAATACACTGGGTCATTTCTGTGTTTTGGTTGGAAATAGCCTGAAGTGCAGATATTACAGGGTCCCAGGAGGCATGAATGATCAACTGATTTGTCCCTGATGTTTAAAGGGTAACGGTGAGAACACTGAAGCAGACAGAAAGGAGTGTAACAAAAGTTAAGTAAATGGATCTAAAGGATTGGAGTTGGGTACAAAATAAAACAATCTGTGTATCTCCTGTTATAACTCACCAGAGAACATAGGAGACTCTTAACATGGAGTGGATAGGATGAATTTTCTGGCATTTGTCTGTAAGGTTCTGCTCATAAACTCTAAAAAGAGAGTGTATATGGTTGAATGGCTGTAAACTATGTATATCCTCAAAGACATTTATTCCCTTTTACCACATATTAACCTGCCAGCAGAAGGGAACAAATCTGAACACTTCTAAATGCCTTTCCTGAATTCAAGATCTCTGTTGTCAGCTTGAATATATTGACCCCTTTCCACCCTGAAAAGGGCAACAATTTGTTCCATACTGCTTTGGCCAGAACTATGTCATAATTTAGTTATATTTAGCTGTCTACTTCAGATAGGTGTTTGTCTTCCTTGCCTGCTGCAATGCTGCTCTGAGCACTATCATGTTAAGACTAAGAGAAACCCTGACTTACAATATATGATCCTCTACTGCATCACTTCAAACCAACAGAACAGCTTTATGGTAGAAGCATGCCGATACACTCCTGATCAAACCACACATTTTTTTTTTTCTATCATATATTTCATCACAAAGACACAGATTGCCTATTAGAATTGGGAATGGAGTCACCAAAAGAAATAACTCAGACTTTTATGTATTTTTCTTAGTCTGAGATGTTGTTTTATATCATTTGCATTGAACCACCAACTTTTTGTAATAATGGACCCTCAGAAGACATGGTCAGGTGAAAGAACATGAACAGAAGTAGCATTTGCCCTTTTAAACATTACTTCCTAAGAACCAGTTGAGAAACACAGGAACAAAAAATAGTGAAATGCATTTTGTAAAGAAGTTTTGGAAAATGCACTCAATTAAGATAACTTATTATTGGTATAAATGAATAAAATAAAATGGAAATCTGACAAATTATTATGTGACAGATATTGCTTTGCAAAACAGTGAAAAGTCAACTTTTTACATAGTGGAACAAGAATGATCAATTGATAATATGGAAGGCATAAATTTGTTTGCATATCAAATGGCAAATATCTATTATAGGTAGATTAGTATGTGTTCAGTACAATCATTTAAATGAGAAAAGCGGCCCTCCCTGGTGGCGCAGCGGGTTAAAGCACAGCACTGAGAATCTGAAGCCACTTCCGCATGAGTTCGATTCCCGCCTG
>NW_004567111.1:25245617-25246560 GCF_000260355.1 Condylura cristata
TCCGCAGAAATGAATATTGAGGTACAATTCAATGCCATTCACATCATTACTATATAGGCAAGAGATTTAACATATTAGACAAGGGGCCATGAACTGTCAGATGGTGGAAAAATAAAATTAGGAATCCCTTCATGCTTCTGAAGGAAGTGTAAAATAACAGCAACATTTTGGAAAGCAATTTGGCAATATCTAGAAAGATTTGAAAGGCACAGTATCTTTTAGAATGATGTTCAGCATTAAGAAACTATAAACCAGATTACAGTATTTTAATCAAGCAAGGGATGTGTCTCAAACACTAAAATAGAAGTTATCTGGACAGGCTTCCGAGGGCTGGAGCAGTGGCTCACAGTGCCCCAGGTAGCAGACCTGTCTTGCCACTCTGTTTTCCTTAATGGGTGGCGGCTGCTCTTCACAGTTCCAGGCAAGAAGATGGTTAGGGGTGATTACTTCAGCACTGGCAATTTATGCCTACACTGCAGTGGCCAGAACTATCTTATAACAGTTATTTCTAGCTGCCAAAGAGACTGGGATTTAGAATAGTTTGCTCTGCAAAATCTCAAGTTCAGAAAAACAATGTTAAGGGGTTCAAGTAGTGGTTTATAAGTCTTATGCATAGTTAACTGTATATGTGTGTGTATGCATGTATGTGTATGCATGTATTGTATGTAGATAGATTTTCAGATGATAGAGAGATAGGGGAAGAGAGAAAGAGATGATCCTGGTGTCCTGCTAATGTGTTCTGTTTTCTGTAAACAAGTAGCAGAGTCATTTTTCATATATGCATAATGCCATGCACCATCCTAGATCTAAAAAATCAGTCTCTACAGTTTAGAAGTAGTCCCAGGACCCTCACAGAAATTGAAATTTGAAAATCACCACTCTGTCCAAGTCTCAGTACATTGTAACATATAGGGAATAATAGAAATAACCTTAATATCCATCA
>NW_004567111.1:25247504-25248030 GCF_000260355.1 Condylura cristata
TAGAGCCTGCACTTCATTCTATGTCTCTGTTGTGTGTACCTATGATTATTAATGTGAACAACCAGTGCTATGACTGGAACAATCTTTCTTGTGATTGTATTTGCTGACAAGATGCCCATCAACAATGATCATAAGGGAACTTTGGGGGAAAATTTTTTTTTTTTTTACTTTTTTTCAATTAAAGACTTACTTTTATTTATTTATGTATAGAATAACTGGAGTATAGGCCAAAGATGCAAGGGGTGAAAGAATTCACCAAAGACAGATTGGGGAACAGAACAGACAGATTGAATGAAATACACTGCTGAGGGGGCATCAGGCGAGACAAGAGAGATCTGCTGCACATGTGGGTCACCTATCTGCCTGGGGATTAAACCCAGGCCATTGTAGTGGTAGCCCTGGACTTAACCTAATCCATAGGCCACCAGAGAGTCCAATGGTTTATGACTGGAAGGACCTGGACATTACATGGCTTTCCTGGGATCCACATAGCTAGGTAATAGAGAGTGAGTGAGAGACAAAGTAT
>NW_004567111.1:25248260-25251326 GCF_000260355.1 Condylura cristata
TTTTTTAATGAAATTAATCAAGATCTTTAAAACAAGGAATTCTCAGTGATGGCAGGCAACCTTGCATCTCAACTAGTCATGCCATTGGCAACATGTTTATTGGAGTAACCATCTATAACCAGCTCTTTGAATTCCATACCTCAGCAATCAAAGATTAAGTCAAACACTTGCATTATGCACAGAAAAAGAAAAAAGAAAAACAACTGCCATGACTTCAAGGTTATCCCATACTCCTGTAACCTACCTGTCTACCAATAAGTTTGACTTTAATTGTGCTTATTTTGTTTCCTACTTAGCAAACATATCTGCTTGAAATATTTGCATCTTATCCTTTGTTTGCTCATTTTTTTTTTTAGTTCTCAACTTTCTCTGTTTACAATGCTTAATATTATCAAGAAATAACACACTGTTTTACCCTGAAGAAAATAATTTCTCAACATATATTACCCTTAGATAGAAATAAGCTTGTCATGAAGAGTATTCTGATCTCTCTACCATGTATATCACTTTCATGTTTACTAGTTACAAGATGAGACCTTAAGAGGAAGAAAATTAAATCCCAGGAGGACACATAATGGAGACTGGAAGACTAGAATCTGAAACAATCTCATGCAATTTCTATTTTGGTGCCTTTTAATCATTCACTATCGTCACAATATCTTCAAATTAAAACCGAGAGTCTTACAGGTTTCTGAAAAATATGAGCTGTTCAGTTTATTCTGTTATTGGCTTCAAGTACTGTTTCTTGATTTCTCACCAAAGTAGATGTCAAGATAGCTGATTATTATAAGCAGCTTATCTGTGGCTACTTGGCTATCTTTATCTATATACACAAATGCCAGAGGGAAATTACAGAAAGAACTGGCAAACTTTAAATTGATGAACCAAGAAGAAAAAAAACTAAATTGTCATTAGTTGCTCATAATATATTTCTATTTGTAGTAAAAGCAAAAAGGCCACTTAAAAATTAATAAAACTAATGAGTGCTCAGTGAAATAGCCACAAACAAGGAAACATGCCAAAATAATAGCTTTCTTGACAGTTAGAAATAAACAGGAAATAACAGGTGTGTGTCTGTGCACACACACACAGTTTATATATAAAGTACTGAATATTTAGGAATGAACGTCAGAAAAAAAAAGATGTAATTGAAAAAATAACAAAAGGGAATACTTGTTTTACTTTAAAAGGAGACATTTATGACTAAAAACAAGCAATACATTTTTAAAAGATTTATTTTATTTATGCACATAGAACTGGGATACAGACCAGAAGTGCAGGGGCAGTGAGAGGATTCACCAGAGACAGAGTGGGGAGCAGAACAGGCAGACTGACAAAGTACACTGCTGAGGGGAGCAGTGGGCGAGTCAGGAGAGGTCTGCTGGTCCATGTGGGTCACCTCCGAGGCGGGGATGGTACTCATGCTGAAGTGGCTTTAGCTTCGCAGTTCTGAGCTTTAACCTACTGCGCCACCAGGGAAGGCCCAAACAAGTGATAATTTTTACTATATAAATTATACTATATGCCTGAACAGAGACATAATAATAAAAATATTTCAATAGGCCGAAATGAGCATGCTATTTCACTTTTATCTCCTTGAAAATTGTAAGAAACGGCTATTGCATGCTAACAGGAAAAAAGAAAGATGTAGAATGTATTCTGATTCTTTATCAATCATCCACAATTGTATATACATAACATACATGGAATGTACACACACACACACACACACACACAGAGATTGTGCAATTATTTTCTCCTCTCTGTGTTTGCATTTCTAGAGGAATGAAGCAGTCCATACTGAACTCTTACTATCTGTCACTTTTTGGAAACAGGAAAGTAGGGAAAACAGAAAAGTTTTTTATACATTATGTGCATCTGTGTTAATAGAAATTTATGTAATGACCATATTTGCAAAAGAAAAAAAAAAAAGAAACAAACAAAAAAAAAAAAGGAGATGCATCATATTGGGAAACATCATGGAATCTTGTTTGGAAACCTTTGTTTGCATTATAAATCTGATTCAAAATCGACAAAGAATGGTAAATAATAGCCTCCTAAGCCATCATGTCTGACTCTTTGGAAATCTTACTTTAAAGGATAAAAGTTACATTGAAAATGTTATTAAGTTAAATATTTTGAGATGAGGAATCGTCCTAAATTTTCATGTGGACCCAGTATCCTCACAAGTGTCCATATGAGAAGTACGTGGAGACAGAGTTAGATAATGAGTGACATAGCCATGAAGCAAAAATTCTCACAAACCTTTTTGAAAATGAAGAAATCAAGGACCAAGTCCTCTTCTGGAATTTCTGGTAGGAATCAGCCCTGCAATAACTTGATTCTAGCCCTGTAAGACTGTTTTTGAATTTTGACCTCCAGAATTGTAAAAGAGCATATTTGTGTTGTTTAAGCCACTAAGTAGAGACATTTATTACATCAGTAACATGAAAATGAATGCAGGCAGGAAAAGTGCTCAGTCAATTCAACCAGTAGGGTGAACAGCCTGTGTCCTCTAGTTGCAGAGTGCCAAGCATGAGGAAATGGAATTAGAATAACCATAATGGGGCCCTCCCTGGTAACTCAAAAGGTTAAAGAGCAGCACTGAGAAGCTGTCCACAGCCACCTCAGCATGAGTTCAATCCCAGGCCAGGGAGGTGACCCACATGGCACAGAAGACCTCTTCTGTCTCCCCTGCTGCTCCCCTCAGCAATGTACTTTGTTGATCTGCCAGTTCTGCTCCCCACTCTGTCTTTGGTGAATCCTCTGACCATCCCTATACCTCTGGCCTGTACCCCAGTTCTATATGTATAAATTGAATCTAAAAAAATTAAAATATTAAAAAATAAACATAAAATGGATAGAAACAATCTATACATCACAAGTAGAAAAATTAAAGGAAAATCAGTGATGAAACTGAGTTTAAAGTGAAGGATCAAGATGGTTATCAATCAACAAATAATTATTAAGTGTCTATTATGCAGCAGTTTTAATATAAAGCATAATGAGAAACTTGCCATCACTGTGTTTGCAAGAAGGGAAAGAAAGAAATCTCTGATATATATA
>NW_004567111.1:25251776-25269922 GCF_000260355.1 Condylura cristata
GACATGTCTAAGCCTTTTGCTTCTGTCTCTATTTATTTCAGTTAGCATAAACCCCTCCAATTTCTTCCATGTTACTTCAAATGACAATATTTCATTTTTCTTTATAGCTGACTAAGAGAATACAACATCTTCTTTTTTTTTAAATTATATTATTGTTGAAATATTAGTTGTTATTTGAGTTAATTTACTGTCAGCCTTACCAGTAGTTAGTTTTATTTTCTGGTACCTTATTAGTCAGATTTCTATGGTTTATTGTGGTTTAGTTTTGTCCTTTGTTTTTATTTCTTTATTTTCCACATATGAGTAAATTTACCCCATCCCCATGTTTGTCTTTCTCCTCTGTCTTATTTCAGCTAGAATCATCCTTTACAGTTCCATTCACAAATAACAAGAGCTCAACTCATTTTTTTTTTATAGCTGAGTAGTCAATATGCCCCCTGTGTATACCATATCTTCTTTATCTACCTACTTTTTATTGGGGACTTAGGTTGTTTCCATGACTTGGCTATTATAAGTAGTGACAATAGTAAAATACAGAAGTACATATATGATTAGTGTTTTTTAATCCTTTGAGTAGATACCTAAGAATGGATTGGTGAATCATATATTAAGCATTTTGAGAAACTTCTGTACTGTTTTCCAAAGATGTTGGTTCAGTTAACACTCCCAACAACAGTGTAGGAAAGATTCCTGGAAAGCACAGATCTGAAATGAGGACATATCAGGTCAGAGCAACCATAGGGGTTAAAAGTCAAAGGAATTAACTGTCTCCCCTGTATCTTTTCTAAAAGGGAAAGGCTCACAAAGGGTTTGACTTAGGGATTTGTTCTGAAGAAGGAAAACTAGAGTTTCAGGTATTCTGAAACAAACATGACATTTATTCTGCTAAATAGAGCATTACTTCATTCATATAAAAGGGGGGGGAGAAAATTTATACTGAAAAAATAAATTTTGAACTGTTATTCTTATTAAAATAATGCCAGTTTGCTTCTGATCATCTTAACAGCCGTGTTGTTGATCTACTTCTAACCCTCAGGATGTAAAATGAGTAAAAATATACACCCAAATGTAAATACAAATATGCTTATATCTTATACAATATTAGGGATTCTATTAGGGTTTTGTAAAGATAATGCCCAAATCCAAAGACCCTATAAGATTGGTTTGAAAATATAAACTTTTAGGATGAAGGTGGTTGGTGTGGTCTTGTTAATCTGCTCCAAAGCCATTTCAGTGTCAGGCACACATTATACACTAATTGGATTCCTGATGCATCTTTAAAAACTAATTTCAAAACACTAAGTAATCAGCAGCTTTGTCTTCAGTACAAGACATTGCATCAGCAAAAAGTGTTTATTACTCAGCCACCTGTGTTCTGCACAAAGCAATTTAAGCAGACACAGTCCTGCCCTGAGGAACTGTCTAAAGCCAGTGCCATTGTATCATTCAGAGACAGTCAGACAACTACACTGATGACAAACACAAGGTACTAACATTATTAAAAATATAAAAGAACCCACTTCATAATGGTTTTTCATCATAATCAAATGATGAGTTAATTTTTATTTTGGAAAAAAGGTGACATGAGAACTTGATGAATATTCAGTAAATATCTGTCATATTAAATGATACATACAGTAATCCTATTTAGATTCAAGAAGGAGAAAATTACAATGTAAATATAGCTTTTTGATTATAATGTGTTACTTCTGACACACTTCATATGAAGTAGGCTTTATTTAACAATTATGAAAACTATGTTTTTGTTTCCATTATATGTTGATCTATTTGAAATCAGGACAAAGAGTTATGTCTCCCTATGATTCAGTTTTCACTATAATGTCTGGAATATGATAAAATGTATGCACACATATGCATACATATGCATGTGTATATATATGTGTACATACATATATGTATATACATATACAGATACATGTGTATACCTATGTGTATTACATAGGTATATATGTATGTATGCATATATGTATATATATGTGTATATGCATATATATGTATGTATATATGCATATATATATGCATATATATATAAATTCAATGAATATTTGGCATGGGATCTAAGAATATTCAGTTGATGAAGGATAAACTTTAATAAACAGTTTAGGAAAACTGGCTGGATAACCACATGAAGAAGAAAGAAATTTATTGATCTCATATAATCTGTACCAAAATTAATCATACACAATGCACCAGATTTAACCCAAAGTAGATTAAAGATTTAAATATGAACTCTACCAGTAATTTAACTTTATGTCCAAGTACAAACTTAGCAATAGATTTTTATCAGTTCATCTTTTTATCAGCTTAGTTATTTTGCCTATGCAATACAGCGGAGTTTTGTATTTTAACTTATATTCAGGTCCATAAACATCGCTTAGAAATTACAACCCTACAGTCCATCACTGAAAAAAAAAAATCAAACACAGAAAATTGTCTTTCACACACCAGGCAATGTGATAAAAAGTTAGAAGAAATTGCCCAATTTATCAGTATAGGATATACCTTTTCAATATTAGGTGTTCATAGTGAATTCATTATAAATAACTATGTTACAGATGCCAACAGCTATCAAAAGAAAAGTGTTTTGGCAGACTGTACAGAGGAGCTATTTAATTTTTAACATTATTTAATTAATTATGATAAATAACAAACAAGAAGTTAAGTTAAGCAGATAAAAAATACAGAAAGAATAATGCTATTTTTTATATCACAGTAATCATATTCTGAGGCGTAAAGATGCTTATACTATAATGAAACTTTAATATATCATTATATGTTAGAAATTTATCACAGTGTTAATAGCTGAGGTGATTCACAAAAATAGTTCTACTCTGTAATCAAATTAGATATAGGCACAAATTCTAATAGCAACACTTCAGAAAAATTTTTTAGAAAAGGAAGGAATGTCATTTAAATTTTGTTTAATTAAAATTTCTACTTTTAACAATTAAACATAACATAAAAATGGATTTGTGTTCTATACTTACAATGTATATTATTTTCAAGAAAATATAACTTTAAAATCATGATTAATGTTCAAGCAAGATCTGCAGTGCAGCTAGGAATGAGAGGTCCCAACTCACTGGAGTCATTATTGTTTTTATTAGTGAGAACTTGTCATGGGAAAGACATTCTCATGGAAAAGAGTCGTTGGTATGAATTTCATCACTTCTCTTACTATTGAAAAATTTTAGAGGTTAAGATAAATTTTATTTAATAAAAATGATGGGTTTCCAGTAGCAATGCATATTCTGTACAACCACTATAAAGAGTTTAAATGGCATTTTTCAAAGAAACAGAGAAAACATTACTGAAATTTATATGGAACCACAAAAGATATTTAATAGCCAAAAACATCCTGCAAATCAAGTGGAAGAATGGTATACCCACTCCCAACTCAAAACTACCCTGAAAAGCTATAGCCCTCAAAGCAATATGTCTTTTGAGATAAAAATAGATATTGGGGCTAATTAATGGAATTGAAAATCTGGAAATAAATTCATACTTACATGAATAATTAATCAATAAATAGCTGACTATACATTTGAGAAAGGAAAATATCCTGAGAAAAAGACTTTAGGGAAACTGAACAGCCATAATCAAAAGAAGGAACCAAGACTATTATATCATAGAATATACAAAATTAAAACAAAGGACCAAAGATTTGGAAATGTGCATTACCTCATAGCATATCTAAAAGATTGAAACTAGATCCTTACCTAACACCATATACAAAATTAACATAAAAAAGATCAAATATTTGGAAATATGACATGAAATAATAAAGTACATAGATGAAAGCATAGGCTGAATACTCACTACACTTCATTAATGAATGATGTCTTGCAGATTTTACTTCAATGACAAGGGAAACAAAAGCAAAAATAAATAAATGTAACTACATCAAAATAAAAAGCTTCTGTACAGAGAAATATACTAATATTAAAATAAACACTACCTATATTAATGGGATAAAATATGATTGACAAATGGCTAATGTCAAGAAATCAGATAGCGTTACAAAAGTTAAAAAAAAAAGGACAAAAGCCTAGACAAATCTACGAAGAAGACATGCAGATTGTCAATAGTCACATGAAACAATGATTATTTACCATCAGAGAAATGCAAATCTATACCACAAGAAAATACAGTCTCACCCTTGTGAAAATGATCCATATTAAATTAGATGAGAAATGACAAGTATTTGTATATAAAGAAAAAAGAAACTTCATACACTGCCAGTGGAAGTGTAGACTGGTCTAACCCCTATGTACTAGTCTAGCCCATAGTATGGAGGTTTTCCTAACATTTAAAATAGATCTAGTATATAAGCCAGTGATTGTAACTCATAGATATCTACCTTAAGAATGTAATAAACACTAATTTAAAGGAATATGTGTCCTCTTAGTTCGTTGCAAAGCTATTAAAAATAGCCAAGTTATGGAAATAACCCTAAGTGCACAGCAACAGATTAATGGCTTACGAAGAAACAGTATGTATGCATATATATGTATGTACAGATATGTATATATGCATGTATACACACATATTTTATATATATACATACACACATAAATTGAATATTACTCAACTATAATAAAAGATTAACTTTTACTATTTGGTGCAATGTGGATGGAATCAGACATGATCATGTACACAAAAACCAGCCTGGAGTAGAAAGACAAATATTGGGTGGTTTCACTTATATGTGAGATATAAGTGAAACAAAATTAAACAAAAGGAAAGGTCAGAATAAAACCGAAGTGACTACAAAATCTAGAAAACTAAGGCTACTAGTGGGTTGGGGGAAAGTGGAGAGCAAACTGGGAGAACTTTGGTGGAGGAGGATGGTGTCTTGATGGGGTGTGTGATGTGGAAACCTAGACCTGAAAAGTTGTGATCCTCATACCTTTAAATCATAGACAATTTTGTAAATCAATACCATCCCAATAAATACATATATATGTAATAAAATAAAGAGACAATATATATTATATACATATATTTTTTACTGTTGATTAAGGAGGTGGCATGAGTCAATTATCTATAAAAGTGGGACTAGTATTAGATACATTCCATACCTATTGAATATATTTGGTGCTATTTAAATGCTGAATGAAAGCTTTTCTTGTTTGTGTTTCGTTTTTATTGAGCACATAATAAATATATTAGAGGAATTATTTTACTGTACTGAAAAGGTCTATAATTTCCCAATAGATCAAGATTCTCTTCCTATAAAAAGAAGAGGATAGGAAGTTATCTTCTAACTCTCTATTTGCAATGATTGGGATGTGTTTACACAGCTTTCCATATTTTGACAAATACAACATACAATTAAAATTTTCTGAAAAAATAATTCTAACCAGCTTTAATTTTAAGCAGGGATGATAACAATCTATATATAATTTGGAATTAGGAACTCAACATTATATATTGAAGCTTTCATCAACTTTTGAACATATATAGTCCTAAAAAATGATACCACTGAAACTGTATGGACAAAATAGTCATTTCAGACTAGGGCTGTTTCAAGAAACAGATGTTTTAAAATTATCTGTATAGGTCAACTAGTAGAATTTCTTTTGTGGTAGGGGGTGTAGCTCAGCAGAATTTCTTTTGCACATGAGTTATTAGGAATTGTGATTATAGGAATTGGAGAATGTTTTGGAAGGGAACCAGTAAGTTTTTGTGTTAATTTGAATGTAGTCAAGTCATAATCTCTAGCCTTAAATTCTTTGGAATGAGAAAGGAAAATGCAATCATAGAAAAATACAATCGGAACTTCAGAACTTATATCTGCTTTTAGTGTTTTACTTGTTAAGTGAAAGATCTGAATTAAAGATGGTAATATTGTAGATTATGTTAGAGAAATATAGTGTTAGTGATGTATCGATGATGTCTCCTTTGAAATACTTGGTAATTAAGGAAAAGACAAGATTATATAAATTAATGTTCCTGAGTTGGAAAATTACATATTCATCTCAACAACTGTTTGAGTTGATCTTTTATCTATGAGCAAATTACTGAAAGAATGACATTTAAAATATAAAAGAAAAAAACAAGTGACAATATAGTCTACTAAGAAAAACAAAGCAATGTTATTTTTTTAAAGATTTATTTAAAGCAATATTAGTAATATGTATTTAGATATTAAAAGAATTGTGTACCATTCTAAGAATGTGCTGCTATTCCCCATTCTTTATTTGAGCTTTTTTTTTTTTTTTTGCCACTTTTTTTCTGTCATGCTGTATTTCTTCACCTATTTATTTGTGTATCTTTTTTTCTCATTAAGACACTAGGGTTGAAAAGATTGTCCTTTAACATTATTTCTTTGTTAATATAGAATCTCTTAAACTTAAAGACTGAAAGAACTTTTCATTTATTCTTTAAGCCCAGAAACCATATTGCTATACTTCAGTCTAGTATCCCACAGAATCAATCTTTAAAAAGGATGGATTAGATGATCCCAGAGGTACATTCAAGGGCTAATATTAGATTATTCCATCATTTCCTTGAAATATTGTCCCTTCCTGTGCTGGTGTTGGATGTTCTGTGGCAGCTTATTAAACAGCAGATGTTTAGGTATCCTGCTGTCATCCAGGGAGCAGGTTTATTTTGTAGAATGTGACACTTCCAGATGGTGAACTGGATGCAGTCTAGCAAGCTGTTGATGAAATGACTCAGGAAATAGTGTAAGGCATTCATGGGCAATCCAAATTTCATTCAAAATTAGACACTAACACCATGTTTTACACATTCAATGGTTGTGAACTTAATGCTGGGGTCCAAATTTGCACATTTAGCTCAGAAAGGTCATGCTTCGTCATTAAACTCTATGCATTTCCTTACATGCTATCTTGGTAGCAGATTTTTTAGAGCTGTCAGTTCTGCTTATAAATTAAAAAAGTGTCATATCTAGTGTACCAATCAATATGTCTGGTTTTAGCTTATTTACATATACCAATCCACTTATTCTGCAAAACAAGTTAGATTTTTTGGCATCTTTTTTTAATTTTTGGATCTTTTCAAAATTAAGATTTATTTTCTTAGTAGTACAACTGATTTTTTACTTCAACATGATCATTTCAAGAATGATCTTATATCAAGGTCACCTCATATAATTTTGGGGTAAGTACCAAGGTGGAGACCTAAATAATAGATAATAGATTGGTACAAACACTCATAAAGTAAATAATAATAATAAGTAAGATGACTACATCATATTTGCAGGTAAATAAATAACTTTATTTAGAATCCATTTTTTCCAACAATACTCTGAATTAATCACCATGGCATTTGTATACTTTTTACTTTCTATCTACTTGCTTCAGAAGAATAGTATTCTCTTCTTGTCTCACTGCAGGCATTTCCTTGAAAGCTTTATGTTAGGTGCTATCCAGGCTTTCACTGAGTATATTCTACTTTGCATAACTTCTATAGGAATCAGATAAAGAAATTAACTAATCTGAGTAGCGAATTCAACTTAAACATATATCTATAAAATTCAGGATCTAGATAGACAGTATCTGATATCAAGTGACCTATTTACAGACAAATAAACTCTGAAATAAACTTTACCTCTACACAACAATAAAAAAATATTCAGAACATACTAGAACATCTTTATTAATAACATATCACATATTACTACAACTATAGCTGCTTAAAGCAACAAGTGCCTATGGACAAAGTTGTGATGATGATCTAGTTTATTCACTTGGGATAGTCTTAAGAGCTTGAAAACCCCATTCTTCAGGGTCAGGTTATTGTTGACAGGGCTTGGCTCCCCTCCAGAGAGCTGTCTCAAGACATGATAGCTGGCTTCTCTTGGGGTTAACTATCCAAAAGAGAACAAGAGCAAGTACCCATTAGAAAAGCCAGTCTTTTTATAACCTAATCTTGGAAAACATTTCCCATTATTTCTGTCCCATTCTACTACTGTGTGTTGTCCACATGCAAAAAGAATGGGTTACACGAAATTGTGGATCTCAAAAGGAATGACTACCATGATTCATTTGATCATGTAAATGATTAAAGTATTCATTTGAGTGCTTCTAAATATTTTCTAACAAAATCAGTAGACTGGTCAAATATTCTGCTCTTAAGATCATGAAATTAATACCCAAGAAAGCTGAAAAACCTGAAGTCATTTGAGGTGATTTTGCATTCTTTATATAAGTAACAACATGAGGCTAAATATAATACACATAGAGAATCAGCTTCCCTTCATTTTACACTCTTAAGACTACATTGTTCCATCTGTGAAGAGAGTTAACCTGTCTCCAAATGGAAGCATTTATACATATGGACATTATATGGGCATATGGTAAATAGTAAAAATAATTTTTGATAAAGTACTTTTGCAATCATCACTACTTTTAGTGTCCTGAAGCAAAACAAACTAAACATAATTATTTTAGCACTGTAAATGGTCAAAGTCTTTTATGAACAGGTGTTTTATGTTCCACTATAAAATATATTTTTCTAGCAATTTAAAGATTTGTTAATAATAGTAATTTATTATACTGAAAAATTTTATTTGTGGTAGAGGAAACATTTTTTGTTCTCCTAACAAGGCACAATGATTTAAAAAAAAAGTGTATTTAACATACTTACATAAAATTTCAACAAATTGTGGCATTAGATATATACCTGCTATTCTTTCTTGGATCATATTTTCTCTGCTGGTTTGAGATACCCAACAAAACTATAGCTTATATTTTGTGTCTTTCAAAGGATTAATACAAAGCTTTCCATAGCCAAGAGACTCTTCAATTTATTAATTATTATCTTTTTAGTTAATAAAATCTACGCTATGAAAGAATTCAAAAAATTAATAAGAAAAGTGTAGGGACTATTAGTTGCTTAAAAGTCATTTTCTGAAATCAATACACCTTCCTACAGTAAAGAAGAGGCTTTTCAAATAATCCTAATTACCCTCTCATATCTAAACATTGAAAAGTAACCTGTTTCAGATCAATATTTCACCATAGATACCTTTAATGATAGCTATCCATGTCGAACAGCTTTTGTTGTTAAGCTGACATAGAAAATTAGCTTTGCTTTTTTTTACTTATGATTTGCACTTGCACATGAACCAGATGGCAGTAAGAATCAGATAAAAGAATAATAAACTTAAGCTAGAGAAGTTGAGATTGTTTGAAACAACATATCATTTCGAAGATCTAAAAACCCTGATGGTTAAATCCTTTCCTTTTGCTCCTTGCATGAGCTATCTAATGCATTTATTTCCGTCTGTCTTTATTGGAGAATCTGTCCATTAAATTAAACCACGGAAATGCAGGGCAGATGAGTCTTCGTTCGGGGAACTAATAAGCCCACTAAGTCATGAACAGTACATCAGATGAGCAGTAGTTTTTCACCTTTCTTACACACCTGGGAGGCATTATGCAATTTTTCCTCTGAAGAGGACTTTTTCCCTTGTCCAGAGGAAATACTTTTCTTACACAGCCTCTAAATAATGAGACACTTTAAGGTAACGCTGTGTAGAGGGACTTGTGAAGCAGAAGTACATCACAGGATGTATGCTGTTAGAAACCCAATCTTATTACTTTGAAACACCAAATGATGCCACAACTCAAAGATTCCTAAATTCTATCTGTTTGGCATGCAATAAGGTAAGTGACAAAGATATTCTGATACAGCTTTGCTGTCTCCATATCAAGGTCTGTATGAAATAGAATTCTGCCGTCCATAAAAAATTCTTGAGAGACTTGCATGAGCTTGGGTCCTTGAACAGATTATAAATATGTACTTATTGCATGAGAGGTTAGCTTTAATAGTACATTAAATATAGTTAATCAGAAAGTTATTCTGACATTGGATAAAAAGAACATAGGAGAAGAAACTGCTAAATGAACAGGAGCAAGAAATGAAAGTTTAAAGAAATAGTACTTACTTCAAATGCAATAACAAAGTAGAGCTATTCGAATTGTATCATATGGCACACACACCTACACAAATCAACTCCTTGTACAACAAAACTGGGAGAATATGTACAATCTTTCAAAAATAATTATTTTCAAATTGTTCGAAGGTGTGTTTTGATAAGGTATCTTATTGAAAATAAGAAATTACATTCAAAATCTGGGGAATCTGAGAAAATAGGTTTGTGTGCTAAAAAGACATTTTTAGGTAACAACTAAGTAATTTGGAATTGCTCTAAAAAATCCGATTTTGGTGATATTGTTTAAACTGATGTATTCACATAATTATACTAGCATTTTTCAATGAATAAGGCATGTTAAAGTAGCTATAGTGTTAAGATAAGCTATACAAGAAAACACAGATTTTATCAGCTATTATTTATTTTTTATGTTTTTATTGTCGGTTAAATTTTGATAGGATTTGAGAAAGAAGGTCACAAGAGCAAATACATCCTACTTTAGTGTGTATATTCCAACATCAGGTATCATTTCTTATATGATAAAAATTTATTTCTATTAGCATTTTTCATATAAAGTATTACAAGTTAAACACCCATAGTAAGATAACATTGACAATACCTTCCTGAATTGAAAAGGTTGAATTTTATCAACATAGGTTTAATGAAATTAAAGATCTAGTTTTTTGAAAAATCACTAGCTTTTATTTTAAAAAAGCATATTTTGGGCCCTCCCTGGTGGTGCAGTGGGTTAAAGCACAGCACTAAGAATCTAAAGCCACTTCAGCATGAGTTCAGTCCCCACCCCCAGGTGACCTCGCCTGGGCCTCCCCCTGCTCCCCTCAACAGTGTACTTCAACGATCTACCTGTTCTGCTCCCTGCTCTGTCTCTGGTGAATCTTCACACCGACCCTGAGCCTCTGGCCTGTACCCTAGTTCTGAATGCATAAATAAATAAATCTTTAAAAAAAAAAGCTTATTTCAAGATTCTGTAAATTAAAATAAAATTCGATATTAAATTAAATTTAAGACCCTTGGCACACTAAGAGTTTAAAAAAGTAAGTAAAAATGAAAACTTATGTTGATCTTCATTTTAAAATGCACTCTTAAGTTTTTAAAGTGCTCATAGAACTAACAATTTTTTAAGTAAAGCTGAATGTTCTTTAAATACTATGAATAAGTATCCTGGTCTTTCAAAATAATTTCCTTCTCCTGGACATACTCAAAGCACTTTCTAAATTTTACTATTACAGATGGATGCATCACCCTTGGGGAAAATAGCACCAAAATGGAGAAGAAGTCTTTATGTAAAAGGCATCTCTGGGGTCTCAGTAAATTACCATGTGTAGAGAAATAAGTTGTAATATGGAAATTTAATCACGGGTTGGCAAGAAGTAATATATTTGCTTATTCATCAATCCTGCTTACAAAATATATTTGTAGTATATTTCAGTGCATATTCACATCACTATGCTCCAGACAGTAGATAAACTGTTGGAAATTTATGAACTTAAACTAGAACAAAAAACAGATGTATCCAACTACTTTCATGGAATATAATTCTGTTTCGGTGAAGATAATTTTTTTAATGTTCTTTATCTCATTTAAGAGGTTTTGTTTTTCACTTCAGAACAATAAGTGAGATAATCACTTGAGTTATAGCCTTAATACTTAGTGATTATCTGATGTATCCAATGAGTGAGATAGAGGAGTTGATTGTAAATCAGTGTTCACGGGATCCTAAAAATCATTCAGAAAAGAGATTAGCAGTTGTAGGATTTTAATTTTTGAAACTCAAAATTTCTACACAACTGATGTTTCAGAGAATGTTCATATATATTAACTATGTCTAATGCATTTCATTAAATGATGTGTTATTTTTGAAATTTTTGTCACAATAAGAGAAAACAATTCTCTAAAAAAATAAGTTCAGGGAACAGCAATCTGTAGTTATGTTTCTCCTAACAAAAATCATGAAAAACTGTGTCCAATACAATCTTTTACTATACTAAAAGCAAAATAATAATAATAATAATAATAATAATAATAACATTTTATACAAATTAAACTCCTGGGTTATATTGGTTGCAGTATAGTCTTAGGCATTGTAAACAAAATTAAATTGTGAAACTCCACTCCAGATTATAATGATTTAAATAGAGTAATGATTTCTCTCATCAAAATGTGGAGCTGAGTTCAGAAGACTCTGATCCAATATATAGTACCTCAATTCATTTCGTATTTTCACTTTTCATTGCCAAAGTTGTTATTCTCATTTGCACAGTTGATTTTATCAACAATTTTCTATACTGTAACTGTAGGGAAAGAAAATGCAAATAATCAAAATACTAAATTATATAAAATTCATAAATATCATTTAAAAAAGTGATTCGGTATTCATCTGCATTCTACTGAAGAAAAAGTATCACTTCAAAGTTTAGAGAAGGTCTCCCTATTCATCTACCCAGCAAAAATCTACTGTGTTGAAGTTTTAATTTGGAACATCAGAGAATAAATGACCCAAGTGTGTCCTCATTCTCCTATATAGACTCATTCCTTAATTTGTTGCATCTTGTTCAGTTTAGGATCTCTTACTAAAACATAGTCTTCTCCATTAAGCTTAAATATGACATTGAAACTAATGTAAAACTAAAGCTATCCCAAAACAATACAGTTGGATGAGAAGGCAACATCTTCAATCTGAGTGTCGTGTCACTGCAGACTGGCACTCTACTGCCTAAAAATATTTAATTTGGAACCCATGGAAATAGTTGCAAGTATAATCTCATGTTTGTCTTATTTTCAGGATAAAAAAATAGCTTGCATTTTTTTTATTACAAAAGTTTATTTTTACATCATTTTGTACATTTTTTTTTTCCATCTCGATTGTAATCCCCGCGGGTTTCCCATCACCAAATCACCCATGTGCCATCACTATAATCCCGTGCATTTCTCTCCCCCCACCGTTTTTGATCCCATTCCCCACTCCACCCCCACAAAATGTCTCTGTTATATGGTTGTTCATTATTTTTGTTAAAAAATAGCTTGCATTTTAATGCTTTTAGGATCGAGATGATTGGTTGCTCAGTCAATATGATTGCTAATTATAGGAAGAGATTGCCTCTCTTAGCCATGCTAAATTTTCTTCTGTATAGGGTTGCAAAGAAAAATGTCATTTCTTGCCCAATCTCAGCTCTTTTTACTAGTAACTTGTTAAAACACCAAAGAACAGCCAAACTCACCATACATCTGAATATATCTAACAAGTTCTAGAAAAATTACAGGATTGGTAAGCAAATGGTCTGTCACTGAAATTATTACAAGTGATACAAGTGTTACATGTGTTTTGGCCATGTCTTACCAAGAGCCATATTGCTGCAGCCAGAATAACCATCCCTTGGTACCTTCTTATAACAGTGCTACTGACAGACACATGAATTGAGTGTTTCCTTAATAATTCTTCATTTCCATGTTTCCTTTCCTGTATTCATGAGCTACTAAACTGAACACAGAATACATGAGCTTAAATAAAAGTTGTTTCTTTCACACAAATTTTGGGAGTGGTATAGACTGAAACCACTGTATATTTCTTCCCATGAAGAAACCCAGCTGCATACTACTGTTACTCTTTCCTCCTCTACAGTGTTGCTTCCATCCACAAGTGTCAAAGAGACCATTTTCAAGACATATTTCAATTTATGGAAATATGAACATATTACTGAGGACAGGGAATTCCTTTTGAGCAACACGGATGTTTTATGATAACTTACTATCCATATTACATCATAGAGAACTTAATCATTCACACCTCTGCACTGAGGAAAACATTGAATCAGCATTTTGGTGTATTGGCAGGAGACCTATATTAGTAACCTGCTCTTTCATCTAAAGCCTCACTTGTAAAGAGCTAATTTGTCTAAGGACACATCCCATCAATATCTTTAAAGACGTGATAACTAATCTAATTGGGAATATAGAGGTCTGGCTCCCTCACCAAAATTAAGGAGAGCTAGAAAAACATACTCAGTTTTCAGAAACAAGCATGGATTCAGCCAAATGTCTGCTGGAACTTAACTTCTCTTTCTGATCATCCATATTTCATTCCATGGCTCCAGAAGTACCGATCCCAAGAACCTACCTGAACTTAATATAACAAAACTCCCTCTTGATCCTGTTTCTCACCAGAACCCAATAATCATTGATGATCAGGTATTTAGCTAACACATCTATAAGTTGATCTCTATGTACTTGAGCTAGCCACAACAAGGCAAATATAACAGATGTTCATCTCCATGATTCCAACTTGCATCAGTGGAGACAGTTTTCTAAATAGTGTTGTCCTCCACCCTTATCCTTGTGACTAGAGTATTAAATGCATAAAATGAGTATAAGAAAAAAAATCCAAAACTTTAGTCATTCAGTGTGTATTCCCATACCACCTTAACATTATACTTATTATATCTGTATTCAGAACTGACTACCTAATAGCAGTAACCAGACAGCCTCTCATCACTTCATTAAAAATTCATGTCAATTTAGTAGGCACTGGCAATACTCCGACCCTCTCTGCTTCTATTTGTAAGTACTAGCTTTTGTTTAAATGGCTCACGCCAAGGCCAATACATCATACGCCTCTAGAGACTAAACAAGGAAGCCTTTTGTCAGTCTAATAAGCAATGCTTGTAAAAGAAAGAAATGTTCACACAGGAGGGAACATGAGGTCCATATGGGTTTCACAAATCCAGGAGTATTTAGCCTGCTCCTTCCCCTTCATTAGTACAATTGGGTAGCGGAAAACTGCGGGAGGCTGTGCCAGTGGGCACGAGAATGACTTTCTGTCTGAACCAGGGGAGAAATGTTCCCAGGGTAGGGGAACAAAGGTGATAAATTCCTGCCAGGCAGAAGATAAGACTTCACTCTGAATTGTCTATGCCATTTCTATTCTGCCATTACATTTTTTTTTTTTAGTCCAATGAAGGCCAGCATTTTAATACATTCTACATTACATAAATTACCATAGTGTATTTTGCTGTCTTGACCTTTTCAGCATCCCTTCTATAATTTGATTGGGCAGCTATTATACTTGCTTTCTGTTTACAACATTTAACCTGAAAGGAAGAGAGAGATTGAGCCAAACAAGCAAAATACTAAAATAACACAGAGACTTAATTAGAGGTATAATGTGCTGCAAGTCAGGAGACCAAAATGCCAGTGAGTCTGGAACTGCCTTGTGAATTTCTTGATTGACAGAGGCAGCAAGAGAGAAGCAAGTGATAAGTAAAGTGAGGACAACTATTGATATTGTTTAAAGGTCATTTACATTAAAATATTAAACATAACGATAACTATGTTTTAAAAATAAATTCACAATTGAGAAATGTGACATATACCAAACTTACAATAGAATAATATTGAATAATGAGATTTGCAGAACAAATGCAAACCATTAGGTGGCATTTCTTGAGTGCTTAGAATGTATAACACATTGTTTTAGTAACTATATAAATAAATATAATACATATTTCAAACAAATTATAATCTCAGCTGAGTATACAGACAAGGAATGTTTGCTGACATAAATTCACACAACTGAGTGATCTTCCCCAAGAGTATTCAGCTACCTAAATGAAGAAGTAAAGGTAATGGACAGCTGGATTGATTAAGGGTTAAACTTTGCCAGTCCATGTAGCAGAAAGGTTAAGGAACAAGGAAGTTGAAGTTGTTGATAAAATTGTGGTTTAAGTGAGTTAGGGGAATTTGATGAATAGAACATAATATGTGATGGAGAGGAAGAAATACACCCTAGGCAGTAAAAACACAGTAATAGTGTTTGAAAGGATGAAGCAGAGGTTGGTTTAGGAGTAAGTATAATAGAAATGCTGTCAAATTAGTACCTATGTTTCTGATGCTAAAAATGAAGGAGGAATTAAGGGATAAAAGCATTAGCTGATTTTTATCATTGTGAGTATAACAGATGAAAAGATTTCAGAGATTAAGTATAGCAGAGTATCTGAATCTTATTTTTTTAAATGATTAAACCATAAACTTCAATAATTAGAAAACTGCCTTCAATCTTCTAAAAGCCTATTCATATTCTATATTTTAAAAAGATAACATATTTTAATTAGCTATAATCCACAGGATATGCCATCTTTATCATTGTGAAATAATGACTGTAAAAGTACAGATCTTACATGAATTTAATGCCCCCAAATAGATCATGCTTATACATTCAAATAAGTAATACTATTTAAAGTAGCTTTTCGTCTAGCTCCAAAAATGGTACATGTTTAAATTATTACAAATGTTCTTGGTTAGTGATCTCTCTAAATCATTGATTTATTATCAACAAATAAATATACACACTGTTGTCAAAAGAAAAACAAAACTTCAAGTCACATTTGAACAATCAGTATTCCCTAGATTTAGCTGCCAAAAAATTCCCCAAAATATATTCTAGCATTCTAGTATAGTCTACTATGATTATAGTGTAGGTACTCTAAAAGAACTTTCTATCCCCAAAAATCTTCCTTAAAATTTATAATATAGGGCCCTCCTTGGTGGCACAGTGGGTTAAAGCACAGCACTAAGAAGCTAAAAGCTACTTCAGCATGAGTTCAATCCCCACCCCGGAGGTGATCCACATGACCCAGCAGACTTCTCCTGACCCTCCCGCCGCTCCCCTCAGCAGTGTAGTTCCCCAGTCAGCCTATTCTGCTCCCCACTCTATGTCTGGTAAATTCTCTCAACACCCCTGCAACTCTGGGCGTGTACCCCAGTTCTATGTGCATAAGTAGATAAATATTTTTTAAAAAAACTTAAAATATTATGTATCAGTAGGCTCTTATGAGGTAAATTAATTGCCAGTTCTATTGTTATAAAAGGAGAATTGAGATTCTACTTTTGGGAAGATGGAATAGACATATGTTTTTTGTATTTCTCCCTTCATGTTAAATTTAAAATCCTAGACAGTATAAATGTTATATATATTAGGTAGAAGTGTTCAACCACAATTTATAGTCAATCTTCATTATACTTAAATTCTGTGTTTGTGGCTTCATTTACCTGGTAAAACTTATATGTAACCTCAAAAGCAATGTTGTGTCGCTTTCCTGATCATTTGCAAACATGCTCAGAGCAGAAAACGATCCAGGTTAGCTGACATGCATGTTCTAGCTGAGATGATGCACTCACATTCACAGCTTTGTCTTCTTGTTTCAGCTGCATCATCCCAAAGGATCAAGACAGTGGGGGGTAACAGAGTGAAGTTCAACAAACTACAGCGCTGGTATGAGAAACAAATCCTGTCTCTCTGTTAGTGGAACAGCTTTAGGCAAGTCATTTAACACTCTGAACCTTTTATTTTGCTGAAAAGTAAAGAAAATATAATCTATAAATTTGATTTGCTTTTTAGGATTACTATTATAAGTCAGTGACATGAACATATATAGATGTAGATGTAGATATAGATACAGATATAGATATAGATATAGATAGATATAGATATAGATATGTGTGGATGTAGATAGATAGATAGATAGATAGATAGATAGATAGATAGATAGATAGATAGATAGATAGATAGAAAGATAGATAGATAGATAGATAGATAGATTGAAGTTTGCTAGCACTGAGACTTTAACCCCTGCACCACCAGGGAAAGCCCCCAGATCACCAGGGAGGTTTTTCTTTGTTCTTAAAGAGGAAATTTATTTATCTTGTGATTATATTTTCCTAATTCTCTGGCAACAACTTAGATTCAGTGCCAGTAGTTAACATTCATGCATAAATAGTTATGAATCTTTCTTTTGTCCTCTTTAAAATTTATGTATATTATTTTCATTTTGCAATTAAGAAAATTGGAAGTTCAGAGAACATAGCATCATACTGAAGCTCACATTCTCTGGTGAGCACATTTTCCGCATAAGGAAATACTTGATGACACATCTGAAAATTCAGCAGTCACCAAAAGAGCTCCAAGAAATACAGAAACATTATTCAAAGGTGACTTGACTTTATATTATGCATCACAGTCCTCTAGTGCTCATTTCTCACTTCTTCCATCTAGTTTAGTTATTTCTTCTTATGAAAATAGAAGACAAAATTGATTTTAAAAAGCTACCATAGGCCCTCCCTGGTGGCGCAGCGGGTTAAAGCACTGCACTGAGAATCTAAAGCCGCTTCCGCATGAGTTCGATTCCCGCCTGCCCTGGAGGTGACC
>NW_004567111.1:25270982-25293540 GCF_000260355.1 Condylura cristata
GGCGGGAATCGAACTCATGCGGAAGCGGCTTTAGATTCTCAGTGCTGTGCTTTAACCCGCTGCACCACCAGAGAGGGCCTTCTTCTATTTCTTTTAATAGTGTTAATAAACTTAAACTATTTTGGCTGTACAGAATTGGATACTGAGTCTGTCCACTGTCTAGATGATCAGAATACACATTCTCTTGCTGGGTTCAAACAAAGGTTCCTGAAACAATTGCTTTTGGCCTGCCCAAAGGTCTTTTGAACAAGTACAGATATACACAGTTTTCTGCTGTGGCAGCTACTCCACTTATGTTTGTTTTTCATAGTGAAAAGGCAGGGTCTCTCTAAATTATTTTGCAATGATACTAAGCCAGTTTTTTCCTCCCACATTAATAGAAAATGGTCTCTGATAATAATATAGGTATCGGGAATTATAAGATGCTCAAGTATGAACGTGTGCCCCAGAGGCAGACAAACCTTGGATCTAAGCTTTATGTTGTCATTTAAAATCTATGAGAGGTAGAAAAAGTTAACAAATCTTTATGGACCTCCGTCTTCTAAGATGCAAAATAGAATGAACTAACTGGGAAGTAACATATAAATAATCAACTTTAGTCAATGAGAGACATTTACAATAGATTTAACATCTGGCAGCCCTGTGTTTTTATTTGAATATTTTAAATACTTGTTTTTGTTTATAGATTTCAGGAAAAGAATGTGTGTTCATTTTGCTAAGATTACACATGCATTCCCACAAAGTTGGACACTGATAAGGTGAACTCTCAGTTGCTGACTAATTATTCTGAAAGTGCTAAATACCCATGTGAATTAAATCTTTGTTTTCATCATGAGTCACCAAAAATGAAGAGCTGTTTAAAGTGATGTAAACCATGATTAATTATCTATTAAAAATAAGATTCCAGTGATATTTAAGCATTTTGCATTCTAGTGGCAGATAGCATTTGACACTAAGCTACATCACTATACCACTGAAGATGCAAAAACTGAGCCTCAACTATGGATGAGAGGTACCATGACACAGGAGAATAACCCTATTCCCATTGTTACAGCATCATGTGAAGTATGTTGCTGTGAAGTGCACAAACACGATCACATATGGGGAGAGGCAACAGCTGTTTCCATAAAGTCTTTGGCCTCCTGCTGCCCTTCCTCCTAGAGGCAGCCGTGGTGGTTGATGGCTAACCCCCATGCTATGCTTTATTGCTTCATTGACTGTCTCAAATGCTGACAACACTGTACCAGCTGCAAGGAAAATTATTTGATTTACTCAAGTTCTTTTGCTACCATTCCAGAGTCTTCTATGTCCTTGGTTAAATGGTGCCCTTGTAAAAATTGCAAGGCAAAAAAATAAATAAATAAATAAATAAATTGTTTTCCCCTTAACCAAATAGATATAGTGCTGTGATGTGAAATTACTGGAAAAAAAAAAAAAAAAAGGTGATTTGGGGAAATTACAGTTCCTTGTTTAGTATGTATTGTGCATGCCCTACAGCCTTCCCTAACCAGTAGCTCCCAATTTCATTTAAATTGTAATGATTTCCTTTAAGGACAATTAAGTTGCCTAAGAGCGGTGCATGCATACTAATGTAGCAGAGGCAAGGCTCAGTGTAGAAGAGAGTAATAACTGTTTATTAATATGATAATTAAGTGTTAATGCTTAGCAACCTAATGATATCTGTTAAATAACTTACATTTTTGAGCCAAATCCTGGCAAATGGAATTCTATTAAAAATAACAAAATGCAGTGAATATAAAAATAAATGATGCTAATCTGCCATTAAATCACATATATTTTCTGATTTGCATCTCATATCAGAGAATCCCCTTTTCTCTCTTTTCTACCAAATATGTAAATATGCAGTATAATTATCCATGCCCATTTCAGAGTTTTTTATGCCTTCCCTGTATAAATGTATATATTCAAAAGGAAGGAAAAGTAATAAAAAGGTAAAGATGTTAATACTTTCTATGGGTCCTCATTCTTCAATTTCAAATTATCTTTCTTCTTTTTACATACTATTCCATAAATAATACTTCCATTTTCCTTAGCTTTACCTAATTTCTTCTTTTTATAATATATAACAACAATATTTTTTATTATTACATCTGCAGTAACATGTACACTTGACAAGCTACCTCTGTCTTTAATATAACACAGTGCTAATTATTGGGAGAACAAGCAGAAATTATCATTATTCATACAAATTGAATAACAAAATTTCTTCTACATATGTGATGCCATACTTCTATAAATGTAATAAATAAATCTTAATGTGTTATTTTTTATTTTTTTTAGAAGTTGTCAAACTATTCCCAGGTTGAAATGAGACACAATGGTGTATTGATTGAGTGTTTTTTGGTCTTTCTGAACCCAATAATTAAATGTTAAATATGGAAAATATCCCACTTAAAGTCAAAGTCATGAAATTCTGCCTTTTTTTTTTAAAGTCATTAAGACATCTTTTCTTTTCACTGTTCTGCTAGTCTTATGGTAAAATAACACAAGTTATTTTATCTCAAGTCTTTGAAGGTAAAAATCTGGTGAAGAGCTTTCTAGAGAGTGATGTGTATGAGAATTGACAGAAGTAAAGACAAAGTCCAATGTTCAGTGGATTAAATAAAAATGAGAATTAAGAACATTCACTGGATTTAATCACAAGGAACTCCTGGATGATCTTTTAAAAGGCATTATTCTTAGAGTATTAGGAATTAGGTGAGGCTGCCATGGTATGAAATGTGAAACTGATTAAATTAAATCACAAAGAATGTTTTAAAATAATTTACATTTACAAATTTTGCAATAAAGGTAGGAATAGATATCAGGTGTTAGCTGAAATCTATAGAATTGAGGACTAGTTTAGAGATAGAGTCAATGTTTATATTTAAATATGTGTAGTTGCTAAAGATATACTTAGGAGATGTTGATTGATGCTAGCAGGAAAAAAAGTAATGGTGAAACAAGGTCTCTAAGAAAGTCAGAGTTGAGGAGATTTAGCACAGATGGAGATTTTGGTCTTGAAATGTACAGGAGCACTGCCATCTCCAAAACTCAATGAAAGTGGGTGGCTATGTGTATATCTTGAAATCAGGACCCTCATATCAAGTCACCTCAACTTTCTCATTGAATTGAAATAAAATGAAAGCATTTCCATGTAATTATCCCTTAACTACAAATAGTTGATATATATATATGCATATACATATATATCAATAAATATATGTTCTCATTCCATATGTATATAATATGTATATATATTCTTTTATATATATATATATATTTTTTTATATATATATATATATATATATATATATATATATATGCACACACATTTTTCTTAAATATATATCTCTATATACATTTTTCTTCGATATATTAAGCACTGGGGTTTTTGAAATGCAGACTTCCCTGTCACACCTGATAGTATTTTTCTTTAGTCTGTAGACATCACAACCTTAAAGATTGTAGCTGGTCTAGTTAGTCTTCCAGCTTCTGGCTCAAGTTATTGTCTAGTGTCTTCCAGTGCATCTCTAGGGTAGAGAGGAATTGTCTCTTGTTTGCCCCCAGGTTCATCCCTTTGGCTTATGGTCAAAATTATACTGACATCTTATCTATCACCTTGTACAGTTGTCTGGTATCCATGATGCTATGTAAAGGCTTCTATCTCTATGCTACTTCTTCTTTTCATAAAGGGGCATAAGTTCTGCTCTCTCTACAAAACATGCTGGATATTCTGCTTTTCTACATTTTCTGCATTACTTTAGCAATTCACATCTTACTTTTTAAAAAGTATATTGAAAAAGGACGACAGATTTTAAAAAATCATTTTTGTTGACATAAAATTTGGTAATTTATGTTTGAGAGCTTGTATCTTCATTCATTCATTTGCAATAAGGTTTTTGTTACCTATTGAATAACAAGTAAGGAAACCTGATCCAAAGTGGTTTTTTTTTTTTTTTTTTTTTTTTTTTTTTTTTTTGTTGTTGTTGTTGTTAATGCAGGATTTCCTTGTTGGCATAGGGGTTAGGTCTCAGCACTATCAACCTATTACCACTACAGCCTGAATAATTTGATCCCTTGCCAGGGAGCTGACCCACACAGTACAGCAGACAACTACTGCTGCCCCCCTCAGCAGCATATTTAGGTAGATAAGCCTGTGCTGCTCCCCTATCTGTCCTTGTCTCTGTGAATCCTCTCAATCCCCACACCTGTGGTCTGCACCCCAGTTCTTCTCTGCATAAATAAATAAATCTTAAAAATAGAGAAGCATAGATAGTAATTTAAATTGAAGTTTAACTGAAACTTACACTTTTATGATTATTTATAATAAAACTTGCGTACTAGTGCTAGCAATGTCAAAGTAATAAAAATGACACATTCTAACAAAAAATGTCTTGGAGGAGCTAAACTCAGGTCAGAAAAAGCTAGAAAGTTAAGAAATCTGAATGAAGATACAGCATGTCAGCATTTTTTTTTCTTTTGTTAGTCTAATGAACACACAAATATATTAATGTTTGGGAGTTAGATACAATGATACCAAACAGGTGATTTTACTAAAATATTTTAAGTGTACACAGCAATGTTTTCCCTCAACCCAAGGTGGTTATATCATATTTATTATAGTTTTCTTGCTAAGATTCCCTAATCAAACCTGTTCCAGAATGCTTAAAACAAATCTTATTTATTACCTGGTCCAACGAGGTAAATTATTTTCAAAGGAACTCTACTCTACTATACAAGCAAAAAGGCTTTGTGTTAGTGGAGGTATTATGGACAATATCATTGCTACAAGGAAACAAAAACAATAAACTGTTGATTTCAAGATGTCAATATGATCCCATATATTTATTTTGGATATCAAAGAAATTATTAGGTAAATATGAGAAATTCTATATAGGATCACGAAAAGCAATGGTATTGCTTAGATTAATTTTTGTAATAGAGGAATCAAAGGGGACTGGATGAATAAAAAAAACAACTAGTTTTGGTATACATAAAACTAAACATATCAAAGTAGAGACAAGCAAAAACAACTGAACTTGTTTACTCCAGAATGAATAAAAACCACCATTTTGAAGTATAAAGGAATCAGTGCTACAAGAAGCCTATGCAAGCACATTCAGGTATGTGCGCACCTGTGGGTTTTATGGGTGCTTTGCAGGGCTGGAAGGCATGGAGAAGCCTGAAAACTTCATGAAAACCAAAACTGTTACTTATTTTTTAGTGGTCATTTGGTGATTCAAGTGGAGAATCCAGTAGAAAAAGGGAAGAGAAGCTGTTACTCAGGTAAGTGTTGGTATGTGACTGCCCCAATAAACACAGAAGAAAGATCTTAAAGTGAATTTTCCAAATCAGGTGAGTCTCCACTTTAACTCTTTTTATTTATGTCCTTTTAGTAACTTCATTTAGAATGAAAGACATCCTAAATACCCCATGAGCTGAAGATGAAAAAGAATAAAGATTATTGACCAGTAGACAGAGATTACATCAAAGACATAAGAAACCTTGTCAGCACCCTGCACTGACAACATCAGCTTCAGGGGGAGTATACAGGTGAGATTTGCCCACCAGCTTCTATCAGCAGAAACATTTTCTGCCTCATTCCAGGACTCGGAGGAAATTCTCCAAGCATAGGAAGAAATCATGTGATTAGCAGCCAAGTCATAGTTTACTGTTGCTCATGTCCTTGGCACCAAATAAAAGAAAAAAGAAAGAAAGAAAAGGCACTAAATATAGTGTCATAGTCCAAACTAGTAAATGGCATTTTTCCACTCTGAATCCTTGTAAGAAAATGGAAGTTAAAAAGTGATAAACAAAAGGAAACAACTAACCACTCAGAAATTTAACAGCACTTCTTAATAAATCTGTGATCAAAAACTAATTCAAAGTTAAACTATTGAAGTATATTTATAGGGAACTACAGCAGAATGAGAACTAATATCCTGTAGAATTTTTTTTAAGACTTTGTTTTAATTATGCTTATAGAACTGGGACACAGTCCAGAGGTGCGGGGGCAGTGAAAGGATTCATCAGAGACAGAGTGGAGAGCAGAACAGGCAGATTGACAAATTAAACTGCTGAGGGGAGCAGCGGGAAGGTCAGGAGAAGTCTGCCATGCCATGTGGGTCACCCCCCCTGGCAGGCGGAGATGGAACTCGTGTTGCAGTGGCTTAGGAGAACTTCATAATGTGGTGTTTTAACCCGTTGTGCCACCAGGGAGAGCCCTCCTATAGAATCTCTAAAGGGCATTGAGCTAAAATACAGAACCTACCATTCAGGGCTAGGCTACTGTACCTAGAAAACCCTACCCAGAGCTGAAAACCATAGAAAGAGCAAAGGAACTTTCTAAAATGACCAATAATGTGTAAATGATAATATAAACATGACTGACTGTAAACAATGATTGGCCCATCCATCAGTATGCACACAGCATAACTTCTATTAAAAGGACAAATGTTTCTGCTTTAAAAACATGGAAATAGTAATAAGGTGACAGCAAATGTTTCTAATGGAGTGTGGAGCCTCAGACTAAAGCCTTTCCAGTTTGAGAATGTTACAATCATTACCCTAAAGTGAAGAGTGCCAGCTAAGCCCAAATTATCCCCTAACATAGAGATCCCTGCAGGCTTCCCACTCAGGGAAAAGTGAGAAGTCATTCTGTATATACAACAGAAGAAATCCAAACTACCTTCCCAGGGCTTAATTACTGAACATAAATGGTCAGCCAGAGACTGCCAGATGGATATATAAAGAACAGTGGTAGCATGAAAAATATCAACCAAGATCAACAAAACAAAAGCTAGCTCTCAGAGAAATATAAGCCAACAGACAATGTTTAAGTATATCTAATTAATACATCCAGAGAGACGGGTTGGTGTAAGCTACATCTTCAACACAAAAATACAATACCCAAGGGGAGAAAAAGAGAGGGACTAGGACACAAACCAACCATATAAGAAAATGAATTTCTGTTCAAAACTTGAGATTTGATTTCATCCTCAACATTTACTTCTGTACTGTCTGCTGTGTGTCCATGGGTCAGGCAACCTCTCCGGGGCTCTCTTATACTTGAAAATTGTTTGGGTTAAGAACCATGTCAAAAATTCAGACATAAAATGCCATTTTCACAGAATGATAAAAGGAAATTTCTAAAATCCCCAATATTGTGCAAATAATAATAATAATAATAATAATAATAATAATAATAATAATAAATAGTTGCATAAGCTGAGATCTAGAAAGAGTAGAATGATTGAAATTCCGAGGGAAAAATCATAGAAATGAAACAAAGAAGAGTAATAGTAATGAGGAAATAGGCCTATCCCAATCTCTTGGCAGCCCCCATGTGAACAATTAGATTGGCCAATCAGCAGCTAGTAGCTTTCACACACGTGGGCATTGTTTTGTACAGCAGTATCTAGTTCTCTCCTTCCAGATGAACTCTACTTGCATTTTCAGGGCTGGGGGTCCAATTAAGAACTTAGGCTCCAGTCAGGAAGCAGGGGACAAAAAGGGAAGTACATGGGTAGGGGTGGGCTTCGGGCCCTGAGTGTGGAAGACCGCCTGCAGTTAAAAAGGATCGTTTCAGCTCCGGGATTGCCTGAGCCTTTTGGAGCCCTGCCCTCGGTGTGGTGAGTAGGTGCTATGATTCTGCCTCGCTTCTACCCTTTTTTATAGTATTAGTTTGTCTAAATTTGGATGCCAGTTCTCTGAAAGGAGTCTTCAAAACCTATTTTAAATGAGGGTACTCTTCCCTTTTTCGTAGCACCGGTGCCGTGAATGTTTACTAAACAGCTATATAAGTTTTATTGACGTTTTAGTGGTGGTAGTAACATCCGTTTAAAGAGGTATGAACTTGTACTCCTAAAGCATCAACCAATGTTACTTCGATTTAAAGGGGGGAAAAGAGTTTGAAGAATAACGAAATAAAATGTCAATATTGTCAAAGTATTGTCCCTGGAATACAGGAAATTCACTAAAAGGGAACTATTAATACTGGTGAATTTTTCGTTGTTCGTGCAAATAGCATGGCTGCTTTTTATGGTTTCTCTTTACAAATAGCAAGCATATTACCTTTTTCCTCAAGATGTGTCAAAAGGTGCTTGTCAATAAAACCATTAGAGCTGTTATTACTATTAGAAATCTCCAGTCTGTTATTGTGACTAGATTTTATGGATAAAATGCTTAAGTTAATGTATAATTATGATTAAGTAATTATTTTTTAATCAATAGGGGACACTGGAAGGAATGATTCACAAAATTTAGAATATACACAGGAAATTTTAAAATGCTTAAGTTAATGTATAATTATGATTAAGTAATTAGTTTTTAATCAATAGGGGACCCTGGAAGGAATGATTCACAAAATTTAGCATATACACAGGAAATTTAAAGAACAAAAATCCTCTCCCAGACTTTCTGATTTGGACCAAGGAGTAATTTCAACAGAGCCCACAGTTCCATGTTTCTATACTTAGGGAACCAGTCCATGCATATGAATTGTTGAGAAATTAAAATATCTTCATCTGTCTCTGAGTCAGCTATTTCTGGTTGAACCATTTATTACATCTTAAACTATTAATAGAGTTTAATATCCCCATCTTTACTCTTACTTTAATTCAAAAGGAAGATCATTCTGCTATAGGGAAATGAATTAACCTATCATTACTATAAATATGATGACGGTAAAAAAAATGTGTGTGCTACTGTAATCCTGTATTGTACTTGTAGGCAGATTTAGAAAAAAGTGTAGCAGAATATTTAAGATGCATCCAACTTCCCAGGTGTAAATTGTGAGCAAAGCTGCAGTTGAGTGCAGGTGATCAATGCTGATGTCTTGGCTGTGAGGAGTCAACACGCAAAAATGGGCTGAAAGAAATTGAAGTGGGAAAAGGCTTGAGTGTAGTCAAATCACTGGTTCAGGCTCTTGTTTGGGACTCTATAAAAGCAAAGTCATTTACTTTAACTTTCAGTTGGTCATCTTCATATCCAGATACCATTAGTCCATTTGTTTATTCAGTAGCAACTATTAAGAAACTACTGAGTGCCAAGGAATATGTGAAATTAATTTATCTTACCTTACACAGAGGCTTTTTAGGAAAAAACTTAGAGTTCAGTAGTGTTCTGGCCTGAAAGGATGGCATAATTAGTAGAAGACAAAACTCAGAATGACTATTGAAAGCTATTTCCAATTCTCTTTGCCAGCCTGTTCCAGTGAAAGCAGATGAGTAGACAGTTTCTCAAATCTTGCAGTTACGAACCTCAGCCAGTTAGATGATGACTTCATCAGCATATTAGAGCCACACAAATCATTTCATTCTAATCTATAATTTGATTCACTTATCAAAGAATTTGCTGTTTTAAAGCCTCAGCAGTCTGTAGTTCTCCACAAGTCATTTGTAGAGAACTACTGGAAAAACTAAGTTTCCCCAAACACATCCATTATAAATATGAAAATAGAACATTTTAGAACATTTCTCCCTAGGAAATATTTATTTTCTCTTTATTTCTCCAAAATTAACATTTAAATTTATTAAGATAAGCTTTAAATATTTAGATTTAATATGAGCTTTAATAATGATAGAATATAAGTACTTACACAATTTCTAAGTAATATATTAAGTAAAAGTGTATATGATTGGTCAACTTGTCCCACTAAAACATGGAAAAAGATCTAGCATTCTGACTTTTAAAAAGTATTATTGGATTCAATGTGAAATATATGGGTATATCTTTAAAAAATTCAGTGCTATGCTTCTGTCAGAAATATTTCACCATATTTCTATAGGAAAATCAGACTTGATTTGTATCATTTTGACTTAAATTACTTTTTATAGGTCTGTAGCACACCTTATGTGTTAAGACTATTTTTTGCCTCATTTTTTTTCTTTTTGGAAAATCCTACTCAGCTTGACATTTTTCAAGGATATCAACATTACAGGAACTACATCATCTGAGGAAAACAGAAGGAAACTTTGAAATGACCCAAAAAGATTACAGTGGCTTTCTGAATGCAGTGAGGTAGAAGTAATAAAACTGGTGGTAGGAAATAAAACTGATCAGATATATAGATAGCAATCTGTTAATGAAAAAATAAATAAGTTCAAGAAAGATTGTGGACAGAGAATGGCAAATAGAGTGAATAAGATCTTCCAGACTGAAAGCCATTTTGATAAGTTGATTCTAGTAATTAGAAAATGTGAAATGAAAAAAAAAGCAATCAGATATAAACAAGGAAATGATGGTGGCTTAAAGGGACTGGACTTGCTTACTAGTAAATAACTGTGGCCTCTGAGTGTCACCTGCTTGGCTGTAGAATAGTCTAAATATCTACCTTATTTGAAGGAGTCTAGATTCAAAACATGAAATTATTCTTTGAAAGTTAATGTAAAGAAAGCAACAATTTTACAAATGCACATATGGGTAAAACTTGAAAAGAAGAAAAATTCTCCAAACAAGAGAGCAGATTATGGCAGTGAAAGGGCAGAGTGAAAGCACTGTAGCATATGCAGTACTTTAGAGAGCTGTGCATTATTCATTTCATCCCCATATCCACCAACGGGGAGAGAGCGGGAAGTTATAATCCCTTTTGCTTATACTCAAAGGCTAAATTTTCTGGAGCGTGTTGTATTTTTTGTCTCTGATCCACCCATAGCTTCCAGCATTTCTTGTTATTTTCTTTTGATTCCTCCTGTTATGCCTTTGTTTTCTGAGGCAGAATATAGTTTCATTATATGATATTATTCTCGGTGATCCTTTATGCCCTCCTTCCAACAGTGAAAAACTGAATGAAGATCATTTGCAGGTTTTATGTTTTCCATGGACACATGTGGTAAAGAAAGGCTCCTAAACTATATTTATAAGGCATGTCTTTGTCTCTAGCTGTTTTCTCTCTATGCTCCAGATTCCCTTCCTTCTGACTCTTGAAATGGAGATATTTTCTTTTCTTTCTTTTTTTTTTTTTTTTTGCTTTAAACATCTGTTGAAAGTTAAGACTGCTAAATTATTCCCTTTCCCTCCTATTCTCCAAACTAGTGTAGAGACATGAAATAGAGGTTTCAACAGGAACATGTTGCCACTAACAGAAGTGCTGGAGAAAGCATTTTAGGGTGTGTCTAAATTTGTGTGGCTGTCACTTTTATGCCTCACTGGAGGATAATTTGATTTTGTGCAATAGAAATGTTTATTTAAGCCACTGTCTTTCTCTAACCCTGGGTCTGGGCTGGGGGGAAAGGAAAACAGACCCATGCACTTAAATATATACAGTTGACCAAAATAAGAGTAAGGAGTTAAACAGAAGGCAGAGTGTCTAAATGACCTTCACATCAAGAATGGGGTTATTTTCAGCTGTGAAACAATGTAAATACATAGCTAAAATATCACAGATGTTTACATTTTTTATCATTAAATCCTGTAGGCAGGATGAGGTTGGTGAGATATTTCTAGGATCTTCAGGATAGTGAGGAAAGACCTGAGACTACAGTTACATGATTGAACTTGGAAATAATACTTCCCCAGTCAAGCCATATGATAACTCTAGCCCAAGTCTAATACTTCTTGATGTCACCTTTATGAGAAATAGTGAATTTGAGGACCCTAATTGAGCCTAAGATTTCTAATCTTGGGAAATATGTAGGTTCATGATTGGAATTTGCTAAATTTTAGGGAAATGTGTCATACATCAATAGATATCTAATAGGATAGAGTTTATCCCAAAGAGGTAAATGTCCTTTAAAAAATGTAACTGTTTAGTGGGAATGATCGTATTTATCAAGAATAATGTGTTAGTGAAATTTACATTAAATTAATGAGTGGTTTCTGTTGCAATAAAAATACCTTCAATAGTAGTATAAAAAGTTTTCAAAAGGATACTGACAGAAAGCGCTAGCCTTTCCTTCAATATCTTGTACACCAGCAGGTTATTATACATTCACATATTTATCACTTTTCTTTTTTGCCCAGTGATTCCCTAATTATTTGACATAAGTTTCTACTCTGACCTATGGTTAATGTTACTGTAGTGTTTACTGTTTTTATGTTTTTGTTTCTTTGATTTATTAGGTGTTAAGAGTAGGAATGTTATGACACTGTTCTGCCATCTTTTGTCAGCTTTTTTTATTTATATTACCGTACTCATACAAGATACTGTATTTTTTAAGTATATAAAATCATCTTGCCCTATAAATTTCAGGAAAGAGGTACACATGTAATAGATTGACATATATTCCTTTATATTATTGTTTTAGCTGCAGTGAAAGTTATAAAAAGGAAAATTATCTCCAGATTATTTACTCGCCAATTGATTGTCAATGAGTTTTGAAATGCATATATCTTTTCTTTCTTTTTGAATTAATAGCTCCTTATGGGATGACATATTGCATTTAACCCCCAAATGTGTGCAGCTATATAAATCCAGGGGCTCAACAAATACCTTTATAAATAAGTGATATGTAATAACAAAATAGAAAAGATGAGAAAGAAGGTTCAGATTTAAAAGGGAGAAAAAGAAGGGGAATGGAAAATGAGTGAATAATGAAGCAAAATTTCATAGGATAGAAATATTAGGAGCACAAGAGGTAGCTAGTTGGCCATGTAAATAAACATGGAGACAGTTTAATGTTTCCCTACATTATATATATGCACACACACATATATATATATATACACTATAATTCGATATTATATATGTAATAAAATCAGTATTTTATATATACACACACACACACACATACACATACAATGTACGCACACATAATTTCAGCTACTGCTAACATGTAAATAATAGGAAACAACACATTATCATTAAGTTCCATATGTCAACCAGTTGATTGATAAAATGATAAAATAATAGAGTTATTGCCCTCCAGGTCAGTATATTTTACTTTAATAGAAGTAAATCTGTTTTTTATATTTTAATGAAAAGAGAAAAACAATTGCTATTTAAAAGAATCTTAAACCTTAATACCAAAGGCTCACAATATTACTAGCAGACACACATGTATGATAGGTGCATTTTAAGATAAGTGATTGATGTTGTGTATAGTTTATTTCATAAATCTGAGCATACCCAAATTCGCAAAAATGTACTTTGTTAGTGCTATCATGATTTCCACGATTTTTTTTTCTCCGTAGAACCAAGTATAGTAGAGTTTAACACTGTCAACAAGTGCTTGGAAAACTGTGACTTTAAGCAAAATGACATAAAGTGAAAGCATGTAATCAACTGACATCATCCCATTCAGTATTGATTGGGATTGTTTTTGTCTCGTTACAATGAAACAACATTGAACAAAATGACATTATTTAAGAATATTCTGTAAGTAAGAAAGCATCCTTGTGCTTTTGTGTATATAAACCAAGGTTTCAGAAAGGACAGATATTTGCCCCTGCATCTAACTGTATTCTTCAATAGTCATAGCCAAACTTGAAAATATTATTTAACATGGATAAGTTAAATTCCTCGGAAAAGTGATCTGAGGCAAATGAGTTATACTCAGAATACATTTTCCATCTTTTAATTGTAATCTAATGCTGCAACTCCAATTTTCAAATGTATATAAATTAACTATTACTATCATAATATCATATTTGAGTGCTACCTTTGTTAGCTATGCTGCCTTCTTTGGTCTCTCATGTCTTCAGCACTAAAAAGGAATAATAGTCTGTGAAGGTGTAATAGATAATACTATCTATTAAATGCTACAAAGTTAACAAATATATGTGTATGCACATACATGTACCAATGCATATGTGTTAGATACATCAAAGGGCTACATAACATACTCTTGCTCTTGTTGCCAAGGCCTCCTATTATATCTACAATGGAGTTTCCAGTACTAGTGTATTGGGCTAAATATTAGGTCACATTTTTTTTTAAGATTTATTTATTTATTCATACAGAACTGGGGTACAGGCCAGAGATGCGGAGGGTGAGAGAATTCACCAGGGACAGAGAGTGGGGAGCAGAACAGGCAGATAGACGAAGTACACTACTGAGGGGAGCAGCGGGTGGTTCAGGAGAGGTTTGCCATGCCATGTGGTTACCTCCGGGGCAGGCGGGGATCGAACTCATGAGGAAGTGGCTTAAGCTTCTTAGTGCAGTGCTTTAACCCGCTGCGCCACCAGGGAGGGCCCCAGGTCACATTTTTAATTTTACTTAGTCAAGACTTCACAAATTAGTGCCCAAGACTCGGTGAGCCTTTTTAAAAATTGGAGCACTGTGAAAGTTGCAAGAAGAGTGATCCATAGACTAGTGGGAAATACATGGTATAACTCTGGGCATCCTTTTGGAAATTCAGTATTGTGAATCAGTCCATCTAGAATCAAGACTTTGTATAAAACTTACCTCATCGTGAAATACACTGGGAAAACAGATTATCTAAAAAGACTGACTTGAGAGGTATTGCAAAGCAGACTAAAATAGACCAAATTATCTGACAAGAACCGTTTGATCTCAGAAAATAGTGAGCAAGAGATTATGACAAAGTCATTATCCAGAGTTCAGATATTCATTGAAGCAGAACTGTTAAATACTTAGACCAAACAAGAATAAGGGCTTGGGAACAGCACAATTAGGCAGCCAATTTCAGGAGTGTTTCCTAATGTTGAATTGAAACTGGAATTCTCAAACAGTATAGTTGTATTTACAAAGCTGCTACTATCAAACAATCAGAAAACTGACTGAGGAGCAAATGGACTCCAACCTGTTCAACCATGGGATTCTAATCTATGGTTAGGTTCAAATCAAAACATCTAGTGATGATCAAGGAACACTGTCAAGATTGTTAGTCCCGCATGGGAGGGTTGAAGAAGGCCTGGCCATAATAAGTAGAAGGTCAAAAACTCAAAATGAGAGAAAATAATCACTAGTCATCATCTGCTTTTGTGTAGAACAAGGAACCCATCTATTATAAAAAACTGAAAACAAGAAAAAGGAAGCTTTCATATTTAGTAAAAACTCTAAGAGGAAATATATAACATCTATTTTAAATTACTTTCAAATTAATTATATGTATTTGACATATTAGGACCAAAAATAAAGTATTTAAAATGGAATCACCAAATAGGATTATGAGGTACACTGTAGCTCTCATGGACATAAAGTGAATATTCTCAGTATGACTTGTGATTTGCAAAAGCAGATAATATGATCTGATGATGTCAGCAAATATTGGGTGTCTCCAACATTTAGCTGAAATTAGAAGCAAGTCTGATCAAACTTTAGTACAAAGAGATACAGGAATAATCTGTTTATGATCAATTGCTGGCCTAAAACTGTTTTAACAACTACAGATTTTATTTTTATTTTCATTGCAAATTAACCATCACAATATCTTTTTCCACCCCTGTAAGATGGCTAAACTTCAATATTTGCCATTAATATCCAGCCTTGCTCATCTTCTTTAGCTATATTCAGACTTTCTGAGCTGAGGAAATCTGAGCTTTGTAGTCATTAGTGGTCATTACCCTTAAATGAAAATGTACTGGAAATAACTTTTATATCATTCTTATGGGGTAATTTAAAGAAGAAAATGGGAATATTAATGTTGAAAAGTACACTGTAATAGCCGCAAAGCCTGCCGAAGAGAACATCAAGCTATAAGATTTACCAGGAAAGACATCTTCGTCTGATGCTTCACGTAAAGTCTTTAGTATTCCATTCCTGCAACCAGAGAGGCATCCCTGCTTTCCAAAGCAAAGGGAAGGTGCCGATCAATACAACCTAATACTGAAGTGGTGCTCTTAGTTCCTGGTGACTTGAAACACCTGTGTTCTGCAATTGCTGCTTTCAATTGTTCACTAAATCCCTAATTTATATTTGAATTCTCCAAATTTTAACCTGATAATTAAACGTAGCATTTACTCTCAAATCTGGACCAAACCTGTATTAGCATGAAGCCACACTTGTTAGATGTTTCCTTTACTTTTGTTGCAAACAAAGCAATCAAGTGTTGTTTACATGAGATGTCAGTGAATAGAAGAAATTCAACAAGTGTGGGCTCAAACTGTTTTAGAATTAACATTCTAATCAGCCCCGAAGACAGGAAGTAGGGAAGGTACCTCACTTTATTTTTTCAGTCAGTATGGTTATGCAACAACTCTTAAGATGATGCACCCGGATAAGCTCGACAGTTCTCCCTCTCTCACAGGCAACGAGAGTCCACTGAGTCAGTCCTGGGATACTTAATACTCATAGATTTGTCCTATCTACATCTCTATTGGCAGCAATTCTTGATTGCAAGAATTCCTTCTACTTGTCCATTTCTCCCATTCTCTAGTTCACAAGTAGTTTTCTACTCTGCCAACGAGAGTCCACTGAGTCAGTCCTGGGATACTTAATACTCATAGATTTGTCCTATCTACATCTCTATTGGCAGCAATTCTTGATTGCAAGAATTCCTTCTACTTGTCCATTTCTCCCATTCTCTAGTTCACAAGTAGTTTTCTACTCTGCCACTTCATTACACATAGTAGCTTCTTTGCATTTCAAAATAATTTCTTTATAGTTGCAGTGTCTTTGTAGGAATATTTTTATACTTTTTCCTCAGACTGAAACTGAATTACCATTAGAAATATGTTATTTTATTTCTGCACTCTTATAGGTGGAAAATAGCCTTACCTTTCTTTATTATAGATTAGGAAGTCGGGAGGCAAAAATCAACATTCTTCTAATTGTGTTTCTCGCAACTTGATCATTATTCTTTCAACCTTATATAAAATCCTCTTGTAACTCACTTAGAAGTTACATCCTTCTCAATAATATACTTTGATAGGCTGTGGTCTAATGTCCATTCAAGAGTTAAACAGGCTCTTTAATCACCATGATTCCCACCATAAGCCTGAAAAAAATATGCTTATCTTTTGGATATCCATCAAACAATCACATCTCTCTCTCTCTCTTTTTTTTTTTAATTTTCTTCATTCATTGATCTCTCATTACTGTTTCAACAGCTCACTAACAAGAGTTTCTAAAATCTTAGTAATCATCCTAATTTCTCACCACACATTCTTTCATAACTACATTTGAAAAATAGTAGACTAGTAGGCTCAAGTATTAGATTTTACAATGGGAAAAATAAATGTTTTAAATGAATTATTTGACATACATGTATAAATTTAAGATGTACACCATGTTGATTTGTTACATTTATATCTTGTAATATAATTATAGCAATAGCTCTTCTCACTTCCCATATTATCTTCTGATGGTGATAAAGCTTAAGGTGTAATTGCTTAGCAACTTTGACTACACCATTGTACATATCCCCACACTGTGGGTTAGCTAGATCTTAGAAATGACTACTAGTTGTTAAGTTTGTACCCTTAAACAACATCATTTCTATTCGTGTGTCCCCAGCTTCTGGGAATCATGATTTTACACTCTGATTTATAAATCTGACTTTTTTAGATTTCACATGTAAGTGATATTCAGTATTTTTCTTTCTCTGACTCAGAGATGAGAAACATCTTAAACTTGGAGGAGGATAAAAATGTCACAGTGAATTTCTTAAATTTGTAGAGGGGGCATAAAAATAAACAATTAGAAAATTTTAAATATTCAACAGAAGAACAAAATGTCAAAGTTTCTAATTAATAAAATAGATATAAAACTGATGAGATTAATCAAGAACACAAGGTACAATTAAAATAAGTTATAATTACATATCAAAGAAGATTTAAGATAAGAGAATGACATAAAATATACCAATAACTAAAAATCTTAGATAAATAAGCAGTTTCTTAAATGATAGAATTCATTAGAATGGACTTAGGAAGTCAAAGCGAACCTGTCATTAGAATGGATTCAGGAAGTCAAAGAGAACCTGAGTCTGAGAAATTGAGTCTGTAGCTGAAAATTAAGTATTTTCAAAAATAAAACACATTTAGGCCCAACATAATATGTTATTCTGTATCTCATTGATTTGTAGAGTTTTAAACATGACTTCTTGAGGTAAAATTTTAAGGTGATGTATATCCCTCATGTATTTTTTTTTCTTTTTCAATAATAAATTGATTCTGGAAAAGATTAACTTCCCCACATTTCAGAAAGAAATAAAGAACTGAAAACTGGAAAGGTAAGATGCATGGTGCAGGAAGCATAACCTCTTGAAGTATCTAAATTTTCGTGACTGTGAGGTAGATTAGCCCCTAGCTTACTCACATGAAACAACCACCATAATTTGGCTCATGAATCTGCTACCTGTGAGAAATATTAGGATTTGTAAACGTTTTACAGGTATCTCAGTTATCAAAGAACTGCATTTTTGATGACAAATGATAGAAGATAGATATTTAATATTCAGATAGTCTCAGAGAATGATCCCACAGGAATAAAAACCTAAAAGAATTTCACCCTCAGTGAAACAGTGTCAGTAATGATTAACCCTCAGTGGAGAGAGAACATAAGAAAGCCTGAGTTGGCCAGAATTCCGGAGAGAAATGTCTATTATTTACTCCTCCCCACCAGATCTACCCCTACTCTGACCCTCAACAGCCACATCAAGATCCATCTGACAATATTTGTTAATCTAGTTTAGAGTTTGACCCTTGCTGAAACTCAGATGATAGGGAAACATTGTCATATAGTAATACACACACACACACACACACACACACACACACACATATATATGGACAAATATCAAGGGCCTCCCTGATGCTGTAGTGGTTAAAATCAGCATTATTGCCCAACCCACCAGCCACTGCTGCCTGTGTTTGATTCCCCAGCCAGGGAGTTGGCTCACATGGTGCAACAGACCTTTCCTGTCTTAACTGCTGTTCCCCTCAGCATTATATTTTAATACATCTGCCTGTTCTGCTCCCCACTCTGTCTCTGGCGAGTCCCCTCACTACCCCTGGTATCTTTGCCCTACATTCAGTTCTTCTATGTATAAATAAATAAATCTTTAATTTAAAAAAAAATCCACCTGAATGAAAATAAAATGTTGTCCCCAAGTTTTCAAGAGAACAGTAGAAAATTATGCATTTTAAGATTAACATTAAATATAAATATTACAATGATACAATGATTTTAAAATGTGGCAATTTTGTATTTACTGTCATCCGCCTCCTTTCTGCTTGTTAACAGAGAGGTGAAGTTGTTGAAGAAGGATTGTACCAAGGAAAAGCCAGAGTTTCTGTTCAGCTTCGTTCAGGGAAAAGTGACTATTGTGAATCAAGGATGCTTATCAATCAGGATTCTGAGATTTCTTAAAAGAGAACTGACTTGCCTACCTTGCTCTTTTACTCTCAATTCCTATTTACCTCCAACTTCCTGCCTGATGTTGTAACTGTTGAACTCATTTTTCAAAGATGAAGAAGCACAATTATTCCCGCTTTGAACTCTTAATTTACCCTTTTAACACCACAGATTTATTGCCTTCCTTCTTTTCTCCTTGGTCTTCCTTCCTTTTATCTTATGTTAGCATAGTTTAAAAGGAAAGCATACAATAAACATGGAAATAAATGACTTATTTCCCTCCGATAGTAAAACTCGAGGATTAGGGCAGTGATTCTGAGATGCTACCAAGCTCCATCTACCTATGGGACCAGCCATTTTTGAAATGCGACTTTTATCCTCAACTTCAACACTGTATCTGTGCCCCACTGCATCACAAAGACATTTTAGCCGCTAAAAGGAGAAGGAATATAAAAATAAAAGGGAAATTGACCCCTAGATCTGTCTCATTTGATCTAAGAATAAACAGTTCTCCTGCAAGTCATATCCAGTATTGTTCCACGCAGAACTTTTTAGCCAATAATGTATTTATTAGGCCATACCTAGTTGGTAGCAATCTACTAAATCAAACACTTAGCTGATCGCATTACTAAATCAAACAGAATTGGGGTTCTGTTTGAAAAAAAAAAAAAGTATCGAATGGGTAGCCAGTGCTGTCTAGTATACATCCTCCATCAGCATTCTGACCTTTATTTGTATGTGTGATTATATGTCTCATCAAAGTATTTGGGATATATAATATGCAGTGCAAATTAAACAAATGAATATAATTTTCAAAGTAGAAAAGTCCTAGAATTTCAGTGTGATTTTAATTATTAATACATATGACCATTTGCTCAGTCTTTTAAGGGAATACATTAGTGTGCGTGGCAGCATTCTAATTAGTGTATTTACTTAATATTAAATCAGCATTCTGTCCTATTTCTAACAGAAAACCAGGATCTCTTTGTTTAACTTCCCAGTGAAAGCTTTTGAATATTATATTCTTAACCCAAATGTCCTTATTATGTTTTTCTCAGATGCTTAGCCATTTAGCTGCATCTTACAGCAGCAATAATTCTCTATTCCATAAAAAAAATGGAATTTTACAAGCAGGACAAATGGTTCCATAAATTAAGAAGAATACCTGCCTATGCTGAAACAACGCATTTCTCTCTTATTCATACTTTTGTGATGTATTTGTCTTGCAATCACACACATTTTGCTTAAATTTACAACTCCTTTTTATGGGTTGAATATCCAATGAAAAATTGGTTGATACCTAGAATATCAAGAAGCAAGGAATTTATAAGTAAAATGATATTTCAGATATAAATGTTTTCTCAATACATATATCTCTTAAAATGTTCCTAACGTATTTAGTAAGAGTTTCCTCCCAACACTCTTTCAATGACTTGTGTTTGTAAATACATAGAGATGTCCCATAGTTGAGAGTATTTAATTGCTTATTTTCTAGGCAAACTAATTTCAATGGATTTTATCTTTTTCTTTAATATAAAAAGTTTTACTCAAAATATATACATGACAATTGGTAAAGGAAACTCTTCTGTAGAAACAAGAGTATAACAACCATAACTCAAATGTTGCATTTTGATTGATTTAGTGTATTTGACTGCTTACTTGTGACAAGTGAGGCCACTGTGTGCCTCTGTGTAACTATTTTTTCTTTTGAATTATGCACTTACTGGTAGTCAGGCAAGTGCTTAATACAAGCCAAACATCTTAAGTCATGCAAATACTGAAAATAACTTTTGTAGAAGTATGACTTTCTAGCCTATCATTCTTACTTATGTAAGTGCCAATTAAATACCAAGAACAAAGTACAAAATTCAAAACAATTCTAAATTTCTTCAAAATATATATGACTAAAGATTCGAGGCTCTAAAATATTTCCCCTGATATTCTGAGGAAGAATCTTTACAAATATCATCTAGTATATGCTTTTATAGATGCAAAATATCTAGGTACTTGCATAGTTTCTCTGCAAATACAGCAGCCTTTGTTCATTAACATTTTAGAGCTACTATTATATGCCAGTTTCCAGGGTTATTTGAAAAATATTATTCAATCCATAAATTTCAGTAAAAATTATCTGGATTAAGAGAGGGGAATCATTAAAGCTAATACCAGTTACATGTTTATAATTTATATAACTTTTTAAAAATAAAATACTTAATACCTTTAATACCTTATTACTATTTCAATTCAGATTAAATGCAAAGGTAAGACTGCAGAGGACTCTTAGAAAGCCATAACTGTTTTAGACGATTGTACGTTTTCTCCACTTAACAGTATTTTTAATATCTAATGGAAATGATGTTCCAGGTTTAAATGCTTCAAAGACCCTGGAATGAAATACATATATATATATATATATATATAATACATCTCCAACAGTTAAAATCTAATTGGCAAAATTAACTATAGGACAAGGCAAAAGGAGAACTGGACTATTTTGGTTTAGGAAAAAAGAAGATGATGGTGAAAGAGAGGGAGAGAGAATAACCAATCTCTTTGGGACATCAGAAAAGTGCCTTATGTATTTAATCCTCATGACAGACTTGCAAAGGTAGACATTCTTCAATTTCATTAATGAGAAAATCTGAAATGATTAATAATGTACAGAATCTCATCCATCTGTATCTTCTGAGACTGTGCAGCAAAATACTCTCTCTAACTTCATTGTATCCCATCCATTTCCCTCACCTCGCCACTCCCCCCCCCACACCTTTTCATAAAGTATTAGAAAGTCATAAGCCTTTGTTGGGTTATATCACTTAGATTCTGTGCTGCTTATTACTACAATGTAACCTTTAATTTATCCTCAAAGATACTGCAGTAGGAGGAACAGTATAAATGTTTAAACAAATATGCAAATAATATATAATGGTGAGAAATTTATCTTGGCTAGAGTATGCCATCTGTTCAGGGTGGCAATGTAGGTTTAGGTTGTAAAGGCCCAATATCTGTATTATGGAAGACCTTCAATAACAGATGGAAAACTCACCTATCTTCAATTCAGTGGGTATAAGTAAGTATGTAGGCAGTAGACTCAGCGTATCATATGACGATTAATCACCAGTAAGCAATCCCTAATATAAAAGCACCTTCTAATCTAACTAATCTATTATGCTCTATTTTGAAACTGATCTCTGTTTTAAATGAATAGAAACAATCCTTTATCTCTTTTATGAAAGATATGCAATGAGAAACTAAAAATAGTCAATTTGGGAACAAGACAAAATAAATGTTAGCTATAGTTATTGAATAAGTAGTAGAATGCAGTAATAATTATTACTAGAAATATACTAAGTCTGG
>NW_004567111.1:25294035-25297265 GCF_000260355.1 Condylura cristata
AATTATAGCTATGTATAAACACATGATCAGACAAATGTACAAAATGAAGAATTATGTAAGTATATATACATTATATATATATATATATATATAATTTAAAAAAGAAAAATAACAGATCCCTATACCTTATTACCACACCCAGTTCTCCATCATAATTTGGAATTATAGATGGAACGGTGGCATGTAAGAGAATTACTAAAAACAGAAAACAGAGTTCCATCCCAGTCTATGGAATGATTTGTAAAATGATGGAATGACAACCTTAGGAAAATACAATAGCAGAACTATTAAGAATAGAACTATGACCGAATGTCTAAATTCATGTCCCTCAGTGCTAACCCCACCCCCACACAAATAATGAAGACATATGTACACACTCTGTACAGATTAAAATTTCATATGCCCTAAATAAAATCCTAAGACCTATCTAAGAAAATTCTAAGACTGACCTGTGAAATGAACAAGAAGAATAATTGTTGAACAGTCTAAATTACAAATGGTAATACTAGATTTTAGTATGTTTGGTTTTGTAGAATTTAGGAAGATAAACTGTATTTTTTTTTAAACATCTACTAGATTGTACATTTTGCTAAACTCAATCCAAAGAAACTTCAGAACCAAAAATAATAATTCACTTTCCTGGAATAACAGATCTTTGTTCAAACACTCTTTGGATTTACTGCAGAATTAATTCCTCCCCTGCAGCTTTGTAATAGAAAGATACTAACATTTCCATGATGTTTCAAAATAAGGAATTATATTTTAACTTGTTTTGAGGTTAACAAGCTTATTTAATGGCAGGAAGGTTTTAATTGTATTTTTGTTGTTTCTTGGTTTTCTTAAACAAACCTAGGAAGGCCTCTTTAGTACAGAAATAGAATTCTTAAATTATTACTATTCAGCTTTAGCACCGTTGGCATGTTGGATCTGCATTTCTTTTCTATTGCTATTCAATAACAAATTTAGACATCTCAAACCTCCATGTATTATCCCACAATATTGTAGGGAGAAGCTTTAGGTGACTGGTGGGTTCACTGCTCTAGTTTGGACTGAGTTTTCATTTGTAGGTTCCAGGTTCTTCTAAGCTCATTCCAGGTATGGGAAGAATTAGTTTCTTGTGATTGTAGGACTGCAGTCACTATTTTCTTGCTCAATACTCACCAGGAACTGCTCTCCTCCTCCAGAGATTTCTCACAGACTTGTGACAGTAAGACCTTGACTCTTTAGCAACAAGGAACCTTTCTCACATCAAATCCTTTTCACATTGCACATGTCTCTAATTTCCTTTTCTAAGAGCATCAAGAGAAAACTCTTTGCTTTAAAGAGCTCATATGATTAGCTGATGTAATTATCTCCTTATCTTGAAGTTAACAGTGACATATAATATAATTCCACCCAATAAATCTCATTATATGAACAATTTAGGAATTGTACAGCTAAGTACACTGGGAGAAGGTGGCAGGTCTTCAAGGGCATCTCAGAAACCTGCCTAATATTCTAATACCCAAAGACTAATATTATCTTGGTGTGGGTATTCTTTAGAAGGATCCCTAGTATCTAACTAATATACCCTCTACACCAATTATAACAATCAAAAATGTTGCTAGACTTTGCCAAATAACAACTGGGAAGAAAATTGTCCCTGGTTAAAATAGAATTTTGTTAAGAAATTAGTATAAAATAAAAATATTTATAATCCTATATTTTAATATAGTATTATTTTGCTTTATAAGTCTTGTAATTTTTTTTTTTTCAAATCTTTTTACTTCACTAGAACCATGGTATTGGTTTAGCTTTGCTTATTGAACAGAACCGTGATAAGCCTCAGCTTTAGAAAAGTAGGTAGGGAGGAGGCAGAATAGTGGAAACTGCTAAGAAATAGAACTTTAAATAAAATATTAAGATAAGTCATTAATGCAAGTCAGTTTCTAGCCACATCAACCTTCAAATTCTAGTTTCCTTCAATCTGTTATGCTTTTGCCATCTATGAAATTTTCTCTACTCACTTCAAATATATTATTTATAACTTTAACATGGAGTGTTTTCAGGGTGCTAAATTCCATAGTTTTACAACTAACTCTGTAAAAGGAAATGCATTTTATTAGTCCTAAAAAGTATCTTTTGTGAGTTTCTAGGGATAGCCTCTTCAAATATTCAGATTGCTAAAAATGTTCATGTCCAACCTCTCATATTTCTGAATTTATGGACTTTTATAACATCCCTTCTTGACTTTTATTTCTCCAAGTTGTGGAATTCTAGTTTTTTTTTTTTTTTAACTCTCTACTTACATATAAGCAATCTTTTGCCTCCATAATTCATGAGGTGTAAAGCTTCTGTTACAAAGGGATAGTTGACTATTGTGCAACTCTTCCTTCAATAGATGAAGAGGAGCTTTTTTTTTTAAACACATTAAAAACTTTATTGCATCACACATCTAGATTTGCATCAATTTGATACATTTCTGCTCACTTTGCAGACCACAAGAGTTGCACAATTTCCTTAAATCTCCAGTCACCTGCTGTCAGTCTTCTCACACACAGGGAACCTCCTGTTCTCTCTTCTGTTCTAGGGTTGGGTCATGCTGGCCACTTCCCAGGACACTCAGGTTAGGCCTCTGCTGCTCCAGGAAACCACTATTGTTTTCATCCCCTTCTGACCCCCAAACTGTGTGGCTGACTGTGGATATTCTGAGCAAAGTTAACCCGTTTTGTTGCATGGAGTATTCCAGAATCTTGAATTGGAACTTATCATGATTCTTTAATGGAAGAAAGGACTGCCAAAGGACACATTGACTAGTTGGGAGACTTTGACAACTTAAACTTGAATCATGGTTGTCCTTATTTTAATCTAGGAACTATAGCATATGTAAGGAACCTAATAATAGTATTTAGACCATAAAACTCAAGAACAAATGTTTCATACATTTAAGAATTATATGTTGGAAACTAGTCTATGAAGGGCCTCCCTGATGGCTCAGGGGTTAAAGTCTCATGTTAAAACTCAACTGCCATTGCAGCATGAGTTTGATCTCCACCCAGAGACCTGACCTACATGGCACAGCAGACCTAGGCAGTCTCACTCACTACTCCCCTCAGCAGTGTGTTTCAGTCAGTCTGCCTGTTCTGCTCTGCTTTCTGTCTCTGGTGAATCCTCTCACCCACCACACTGCTTATATGCATGAATAAATAAATTAATCTTAAGAAAGGAAGAAGAAAAATAGAAAGTAGGCT
>NW_004567111.1:25297540-25358117 GCF_000260355.1 Condylura cristata
TTAAAAAAAAAAAAAAAACACAAGACATGACTTTAGTGATCATTGGCCTAATAATTTCTGTGCTCATGGGAAGATGAGGATAAGGTAGGCGAAGATGTTAGTTATGAAATTCTTCCACCACTGAGAGGAAAATTAAAATTTTGGAAGTCACTGCACAGGACTGGATACTAAGGGCAATGCCCAATTTTTCTGTCTTTTCAAGCCTTAACAAAAACTTTGATTAAGCAAGAGCTTAGTAGTAATTCCGAATTCTTCCATGAGTGACTTTTAAGATAACTTGATTCATCAAGTTTCTAGTGGGGGATGTGATAGAAATGTTCTTAAAGGACCACAAGTAAATTTTGCATAAATAAGTTCAGAAGGTATTCCTTGTGGGCAATGATATATGGCAACATACAGAGTCACCCATTGACCAATTAGGGATTATAGCCTTAGTAATTTATTACATTAATATGAATATTTTCATTGTAGTAATTTATTGCCTGAAGTGCAGTTTCCAGAAATGCATGTAATATTCAGTCCTGAATGTGTCTTCACTTTATAGAAATATATAAAATAATATTTTTGGCTTTGTATTTAACACTTTTTATTAAAGAATCTCAGCTTCCTCTCATGTTGTAATATTTTCAAGTCAAAACACATGGTAGTTATTTCATCATGGAATAAGTCTGATAGAGGAGCAAATTTAATGAAGTAGATTTCATATCTAGTATAGATGTCTAGAATATTCCCGTGAAGTTCCTGTGCTATACCTCTTTATTTATCCAATCTCTCCTGAAATCTTTAGATTCTTCTATTCATTTGTCATTATATGCTCTAGAAATTCAGTGATCTCTGCAAATATAGGTTTATTAAATCCTTCAGGAATATATTAAAATGGTAAATGATGGTCTTATAAGCAATTTTTAGAAGTCCTTCTGTTTATAGTGTCTCATCATTTGTTTTTAATCTGTATTCCTTTACTTTAACTCCATTTTTATCCATGATCTAGTTACTTTAGCCCTTTGATTTTTCAACATTGTTTTAACTTTTTCAAAAAACTTTGCATTATGGCTAAGTATCCCCATCTCTAAGAAAAATGAACAAAGAAGTTTCAATTATTAGCCAAAATGGTTTTCACTTACAGAAATTGTGTTTTTGTCCTTTATAAATAAAATTTTACAAGTGTCCCCCCATTTACCTTTTACTGAATTCTACTAATTAGAAATAGCTATGTAAATGAGATAAATTGGACTATAATCTATAACATCCCAGGAGTCCCATTCTGGAATTAAATTAATTGGTATTTTTAAATCAGCTATTAATTATACACTATTACATTTTCATAATTTTATCCTGACGTTTTTTCCTCTAACATTTTGGCAGTTGTCTATTTGGTAGTCTCCAATGTTTCATAAATTACTGGCATTCAAATAATTTTTGAAAAGCTTTATTTATGCATACAGAATTGGGGTACAACCCAGAGGTATGAGGAGTGAGAGGATTCATCAGAGACAGAGTGGGGAGCACAACAGGCAGTTTGATGATGTACACTGCTGAGGGGAGCAGCGGGCAGGTCAGGAGTGGTCTGCTGCGCCATGCAGGTCACCTCCCTGGCCGGGATCAAACTAGTGCTGCAGTGGCTGCAAAAGCTTCATATTGCTATGCTTTAACCCATTGTATTACAGGGAAGGCCCTCAAATGATTTTTAACACTAAATTTGTCTTATTTTTATTAAGGTAACATGAGAATACAATACTACGTATGATTCATGTGTGTGTGTGTGTGTATGTGTGTGTGAGATCCCACCTCTTTGGATGTATGTTACTACACCATACACAGCACCAAGGCACCCATAATCCACCAAGCCCCTTCACTCCTTTCCCTCCACCCCCAACCTTTCCCTCTGGTAATCAATTTTGCAGTTAAATTTCTAGGAGTTTTTTTTTTTTTTTTTTTTTTTTTTTTTTTTTTTTTACTAATAACTTGCATTCTCTTTTTATGTAGAATAGTGTTCAGAGTTTAGCAATATAAGATAGTTCCTTTTTTCTGCACATTCTGGCCAGCATCTGTTGCTGCCATACTTTTATATGTGTCATTCTCACTGACGTGAGGTGGTATCTCATTGTGGTTTGATTTGTATTTCCCTTATTATAAATGATGTTGAACATTTTCCATATACCTGTTGGCCATTTGCTTTCGCTCTTAGGAAAACTGTCGTTTTAACTCTTCTGCCCATTTTTTGACTGGATTGTTTGCTGTGTCTTTGTTGAGTGGTGTGAGTTCTTTGTAGATATTAGAAATCAGTCCCTTATCAGTTGTTTGAAGTGTAAATATTTTATCCCAGTCTGTTGGATGTCTCTTTGATTTGCTTACTGTCTCCTTTGCTCCTTTCCCTTCACTCTCTCTTCGCATCGCTGGATAAATCTTTAAAGGTGTTTCTGACCTCCCTGGTGGTGCAGGGGTTAAGTCTCAGCACTATGAAGCTACCAGCAGCCACTGCAGCATGATGCTATATCCACCCAGGGAGCTGGCCCACATTGCACAGCAGTTCTCTACTGTCTTGCCCACTATTCCCCTTAGCAGTGTATTTCAGTAGATCTGCCTGTTCTGTTCTCCATCTACCTCTAGTGAATCTTCTCACCCCAAGCATCTCTGACCTGGAGTGTACACCAGCTCCTGTATGCATAGATAAATCTTTAAAACTATCAATAAAAAAGGAGAAAATAGATGTTTCCAAATGTATGTTAGGAGTGTTTGCCAGGTTTTATGGTTCCAGGTTTTATGTGCAAGCCTTTTATTCATTTTAATTGCTTTTCGTGCATTCTGTGAGATAATAGTTTAGTTTCATTCTTTTGCATATGGTAATAGTTTTTGTAGCACAATTTATTAAATAGGCTGTTCTTATTCTATTCCATATTATTTTCTCCTTTGTCATAGATTAGTTATCCCTATATATGTATCTTTATTTCTGAGTTTTCAATTCAGTGCCATTGGGCTGTCAGTTTTTATTACAGTACCTTGCTGCTTTAATTAGTATGGTTTTTTAGTATAGTTTAAAATCTGAAAGTAACACTGCATCTTATCAGCCCAGTCATTTTTCCTTAAACACTTAGATTGCAAAGATATCATTGAGAATGCTTTCCATTCTTGTGAATATCCAGCACAATGGTAGATAATCAAAGGCATCTTCTGACATCAACCTACATAATTAATTACCTCAATTTGGTGACCAACCCAATGTTTATCCAGATATGTATGACATTTAGTTTTTTGCTGATCTTTGCAAGAGGTCCTCCAGAATTGGATTTAATTTGCTTGGTGTAAGTAAAGAAATGTCACGTTTCTTCCAATACTCATATCCAGATACAATTAATGCCCACTGCAAATGCAATTCATATTGATTCTTTGACTTATTTCAATATTGTTGCTTCATGCTGATTCTATAATATACAATTTTCTCTAGAAAATAGCTAAAAGACTTTTTCATTGAATGTAAACTAGATGTAATTTAAGCTTGTTCAATCCAATAGGAGAGACCTGCTCATTATAATGTAAGACAAAGTCCTAGAAAGTTCATGCTAGTGTTGATAAACTTTGTAGGTTGTTTTGTTTTTGTTTTAAGAAGGAAAGTAAGGCTGTTTGCCTATGACTGTTTGACAAAGGCACTAAAATTATTCATTTTTACAAAAGTTATTCAAGAAAAGAATAACTACTTAGAATTTTCTCCTAAATATACAAAATATCATCTGTATTTTCTGGGATAATGATGAATCACTTCCAAAAATACATATTTTGAATTGAAAAGTCTCACACTTGAAGAAAGCCTAAAGGCAAGTATAGTTTAGATATTTGAAATTGCCAAGTTTTATATGCTAACATCTCATCAACTGATAGACATGTTATGTTAAAAATGTAAATATTAGTAAAAAATTCTTACTTTCTCACACACAGACTTTCTCTCAACTTCTAAGAATATTATATTTACTTTTACAGTTAAAAAATCAGGACTTGAAAAATTAAGTTGACTGGCTCAGAAAGTAAGACTGGTAAAGTTGAAATAGCTTATAGAAATGAGAATCAAAAGTGAAGCAAAAATGTCACTTTACAAAGACTGAGTATTTGCTGATTTTGTCATTAGCAAAATACAGTAAAGACTTCAACATTTTTTAATCTACTCATTTATGCTGTCTCATCACAGGATACCATATTTGAATAGCAGACATAATGAAATTATATAAAAACAATGGGATGATTAAATACCTATAAATGATTACTAGGACATAAAAATTCATTTAAATATCTGGTGCAGGGGTTAAAGTCTCAGTGCTATCAAACTATTGCCAGCCACTGAAACATGAGTTTGCTCCCTGGGCAGAGAGCTAACCACCCCCAGTTCTTGTATATGCAAAAATAAAAATAAACCTTTAACAATGAATATCTATGTGTAAAATGTCAGACTCTCTTTTATCTACTTTTTTGTTTATACAACTTCTTTATTTGGATAAACTTTTCAAAGTAACAAATAAATGTTTAGGCACAATGGTGAGTTTGTAATAATTACCACACATAACTACACTAGGAAACTAAAATTTAGTGTGGAACTAACATGTAAATTGATAAGTGTAATGCACTAAGTTAACTGTTTCAGATTTGGAAGGAAGTCTGAGATTTAAAGTGGCAATGAAATAACTTTCAATCCCTGTTCTGCTATTAACAAGCAGTAAAATTCTTCATGGTCCTTAACCTCTCTACATAAGATTTTTGTCTACATAATGAAGATAGAAGTTTCCAAATACACAGAAAGGCTTACTAGAGACTTGATATTTGCAAAGTAGTTAGTAAAACATCAGCATACAGTAGGCTTTCAGTAAGTGGTGTCTCCTCTATTCACCAATGCATCCTTTTTCCAATGAAGTAGGGGGAGCATGTGAGAAAGGCTCCAGCAAGAGATATTGTTCGAATATACTCTCAGACCATTGTTTTGTATTCTGTGTGCCCATTAGCAATGTTAATTTTCCCTAAAACCATAGTTTTCTCTGATCCTGTGATCTATTATTAAAAAGGGCACCTCATGAAAACAATACATTGTTATTATGTTCATTTAAAAATTTAGATTGTCCTGCTCCTAGGTATCTACCCAAAAGACACAAAAAAACTGATTCAAAAAGACACCTGCACCTCCATTTTTATTGCTGCTTTATTTACATTTGGAAAGACATGGGATCAATCCAAATACCCAAAAGTAGATGACTGGATTAAAAAGATGAGGTACAGATACACAGTGGAATATTACTCGGTAATCAAAAAGATAAGCACATGCATTTTGCAGCAATATGGATGGAACTAGAAGAGATCATGCTTAGTGAAATAAGCCAGAAATAAAAGGAAAAAATACCAGATGGTTTCACTCATAGGAGGAGTAAAAGGACCAGGGGAGAAAATAATAATAATGAACAGCTATATACCAGAGACATTTTATGGGGGTGGAGTGGGGAATGGGATAAAAAATGGGGATGGGGAAGTGCACTGGACTATGGTGATGGCACACGGATGCATTAGTGATGGGAACCCCACAGGGATTACAACTGAGATGGAAAAAGGCACAACATGATGTAAAAGTAAATGATTATATTATTTTTTAAAAAATTAGATTGCTTAGGCCCTCCCTGGTGGTGCAGCGGGTTAAAGCACAGCACTAAGAAACCTAAGCCACTTCCGCATGAGTTCAATCCCCGCCTGCCCCGGAGGTGACCACATGGCGTGGCAGACCTCTCCTGACCCGCCCGCTGCTCCCCTCAGCAGTGTACTTTGTCAGTCAGCCTGTTCTGCTCCCCACTCTGTCCCTGGTGAATCCTCTCACCCTCCGTATCTCTGGCCTGTACCCCAGTTCTGTATGAATAAATAAATAAATCTTTTAAAAAAATTAGATTGCTTAATGGATATCAAAATATGATAACCAAAAGGAAAATTACCCAAAATTTTAAAAAATGACATTTAATAAATCACCTCCAATGTACCTGGGTCATAACACCTTTGAATCACCCATGCTTTCAAATAGACCGATAGTGAATGGATAAATTTTCTAGGAGTCAGGAGAACTATGTTTTATCAGCTTTCTTGAAACTACCTTGGTTATATCCAATGAATTGCCAGGGAGAAATTACTCAGGTTGAGTCCTCCCTGGTGATGCAGTGGGTTAAAGTGCAGCACTTCAAGATAGCCACAGCCACTTCAGTGCTAGTTCAATCCTTGGCCTGGAGGTGATCCACATGGTACAGAGACCTCTCCTGCCTCACCCACTGCTCCCCTCAGCAGTGTACTTCATCAGTCTGCCAGTTCTCCTCTTGACTCTGTCTCAGGTGAATCCTCTCATCATGTCTGGCTTGTGCCCCAGTTCTGTATGAATACATAGATAAATCTTTAAAAAAACAAAGTAGAGAAACTGCAGTCCTGCCACTTTGAAGACTTCTAGTCATAGAATTCTTCACATCATGGTGATACCATGCTATTTTACCCTTTCCCATTAAGACAAATATGGATTAAGGGCTATGATTACCCTTGTAGTTTCTAAGGAGAAACTGGATATTGGTTAATATGGTAAGGGCTGACATCCAAGTACTAAGAAAGAATGACAAACTCTTAATAATTTGTTCCAGTTTCTATGTTAGTATTCAATTTTGCTGAACTGAATTTGCAAAATTTCTGTCAGACACATGACTACTGTGTGCCAACTAAGTGCCCAAAATGAAGCCAGGATATATAAAGCTTCCAAAAAAAGAATATACAACATACTCTCCTGACTTTTCATTAATTCATTTGTTGGGACAAGGAAATGCATATTTGTGTAGCTAAGTATGTGTGGAGCTCAGTCAATGAAACAGAAGACAGAATGAGAAGAGCACTTGACCAAAGAAACTGGAGGAGGTGACTGGTGGCTCAAGGGAGAAGGGAGATGCTACTCGGGGAAGGCTGGAGCTTTCTAGGTCAATAGGGCCTGAGTTGAGAGTTCCTTGCCATGAAGTAGTTAAGGAGATGAAAAGAAAAAAATCAGCATTGCAGACAAAAAAATGTAATCTTAGAGCAGGAAGAAATACAGCTCTCCTTGAAAATTGAAATTTAAAGTGATACCTAAAGAGTACATTTTTTTTTAGGTTTATTTATTTGCACATACAGAAGTGGGGTACAGGTCAGAGGCTCAGGGGCAGCGAGAGGCTTCACCAGAGACAGAGTGGGGAGCAGAACAGGCAGATCGACGAAGTACACTGCTGAGGGAAGCAGCGGGCGGGTCAGGAGAGGTCTGCCACGCCATGTGGTCTCTTCCAGGGCAGGCGGGAATCAAACTCATGTGCAAGTGGCTTTTGCTTCTTAGTGCTATGCTTTAACCCTCTGCGCCACCGGGGAGGGCCCAACCTAAAGAGTACATTTTTTTAAGAAACGGCAGAGATAGTATTAATTGGCAACCTTGGGTCTTTCTTATCTTACCCTCCACCCATATCCCTTTTTCATCACTGTTCAGGGTAGAAATAAGTTACAAGACTAAGTTTCTATAAAGCATAATTAAATTGTTCAATGGGAAAGTATTGTATGAATCTGTGCTACCAAACATTTGGATGCAAAGCCATAGCTGTAGTGCAGGCATTGAGATCCTATACATTCCATAGTCCCTCTCCCCCTTTAGAGTGATTTTATGAATTTAGGTATTTTTGAAAAGAGAAGCTTGACCATATGAAGTAATTCAGAAGAATCAACCAAGAACTCAGTGTCAGAAAGAATCAACTCCACTGAACTTTCAGGGAGAGATGTGCTAATTCAAAGAGAAGTCATTGCAAGACCTACATGGCAAAGTAATTCCTTTGCCATGTGCTTCTGAATCCACTCACGCATATAGTGAAAAACAGTTACTCTGGGTATCCATGAAACAGCCTGGCATTGGGGAGAAGTAGTGTACATCACGTGAAGTTGGCACTAACTTTTAAATGATGAATCCACTGAAGCTCATACCTAACACCCCACAGACTTTAAGAGCTTAGTTCTCAAATCCAAGCTTTTGAAACTCAATTTTTGTTTCTCTCAAATTAATGCCTTTGAGATGAATATTAAAGCATGTTTTGAAATTCAAAAGATAAGCATTGTCTTTCTAGTTGTCAGAACTTCTCCTTTCCCAGAGGCATGCATGGTGGAAAAGCAGAATTTCTCATACTACATGGAAATCAGGTTGTTATACACACACACATATACCTAGATGCACATGTGTATGTATATTTGTATAGAAATAATATACACAACATACTCATGTACACCTACACACATTCATGAATAGCAATATGTTTCCTTTACCATATAAACATAGAAATGTGTTTATTTATAATTAATAGAAAGTATTGGCTTGGTAATAGTTGACTTACATAGCTTGGTGCTCCCTCATCTGGTGTATATACACACAAAGATAGATATGCATGTATATCCATACATACGTATATTATCGACTATAGGCATATACATAGTTGAAAGATATGTGTCCCTGATACACTGATGCATTAATCATTATATATTACAATATTCATGCTTATCTCTGGTTATTTTCCTAGCTAGAAGTCTGTATAAGTTTATAATTTAAGAAGCTATTTCCACTCACTCTGAAAACAGTTTCATATATGAATATCAGATTTTACTGGACAAAGAAGAATTTTTAAGATTAAAATAAAACTGCACTTTAATCATTAATTTCAGTAGGTACCAATTCTCTTTGCATGTATTAAATTAACCCCATCTTGAAATATTTAAAATGTGTATAGCACCCTTGCTTAAATTGCATGGGGAATGTACTCTTCCTCTACTGTTGTTGCATTATTATTAGAAGCTTAAGTATAGGGATCGATTATATACATTTAGATACAAAGTGTAAGTGAAGACAATACAAACAAACAGCTTATCAAAATTTCAACCAGCAAGTATAACTTCTATTGGTTATGTTTTTCCATATAGAAGAAATGAAAATAGTATTGAAACAACATCAGTGAAAATTATCAAAATTGGAAAACGGCAAAATCATATAATTAAATATTTACTGTAATCCTTTATTTAAGAATAAGTCAGTTGAGATTTGGCAATACCTCTGTGATCTCATAGAATACTAGGTCTTGGTAGTTAGGTATATTTTAGAGAGAAATTATGTATGGATTTTTTAGATATGAATATATCCTTTTTTTTTTCTTTTTTACCAAGACTTTAAAAAGATTTTCAGAGAAAAACAAACCATCTTCCTGCTGGGTGATTTAGACCTCATAGAAGGTTAACAGAATGCTAGAAATCCTGATCAGTCTGTGTATTTGTTTCACCATAGGTAGCAGGGTTTTATTAAACTTATAACTCGATGTTGCAAGAGAAATGCACGTGACACACAGATCTGCTGGCTACGATGTGGCAATGTCAGAAATGACTTGAATTGGGACGCGACCCTGACTACCTCGGACATATCACACTAGATACCATAATAGGGAACACCGACTCTTCAAATTGTGAGTGGGCTTTTTAAAAGGCACTGCGTACTTTTAGTTGTTTTTTTTTTTGTTGTTGTTGTTGTTAAATTATACAAAACTACTATATTTAATTGCTAAAATTATAAAAAAAAACCTGAATTAAAGAACAGTATATCTAAGCAACAAGTAGACAATAAATGTAAGCTCACATGATGATGACCTCAAATATAAAGCCTCTGCATTAGATTTCCCAATATTTGCAAAGAAGGGAAGGGAAGCGAGATGAGGAAAGTAGGAAGAAGGGAAGGAGGCGGTGGGTATGCCAGGCAGGCAGCTTGCCAGAGGACAGCAGGTTTTATCTGATTTGCAGGAACACTGCCCAGAAAGTTACAGAAGTGGGTGTGGGGTAGAAATGAAGAAGTCCAGAATCCCAAATTTAGCATCCAAGATAAAATGAATTTAAGTCTAAATCAAAGCACACAGGACCTATACCCATCAGGTGGGTATTTTGTGTTCATAATCCTGGACTGTGATGTTTAAGTCAGGCCACTGGCTACAGTAGACTCCTCTGTTTTTTGTTTTTGTTTTGTTTTTTTAAGATTTTATTTATTGATTTGTACAGAACTGGGGTGCAGGCCAGAGGTACAGGGGTGGTGAGAGGATTCACCAGAGACAGAGTGGGGAGCTGAACAGACAGATTGACCAAGTACACTGCTGAGGGGAGCCATGAGCCAGTCAGGAGAGGTCTGCCACATGTGGGTCAGCTCCTGAAGCGGCTGCGACTGTTCAGTTCCGCACTTTAAACCGTTGCACCACCAGGAAGGGTCCTCTGTTTTATGAATGAAGACCAAATCCAAACAAAGAGGTAGTAACAAGAAAACCCCAACTCATCAGGAGGCTGGGATTCTACACAGGCGCTTGAGTCCTGAGGCTAATAAAAGGATAGACACTGAGCCTCCCTGGCGGCCTAGAGTTTAAGTCCCAGGGCTACCATGGCAAAGGCTTATTGCTAGGCCCTGAGTTCCACCCACTGGCAGGCACTGACCAGCACATGGTGCAGCAGACCTCTCCTGCCTTGCCTGCTGCTCCCCTCAGCTATGTATTTCAGTAAACCTGTGTTTTCTACTCACCACTTTCTGGTGAATCTTCTCACCCCCTGCATTCTGGCCTTCACTCCAGTTCTTCTGTGAAAAAAATAAATACAATCTTAAAAAATAAAATAAAATCTGACTGGGCAGCAGTGGTGTGAACAGAATAGGGTTGCAGGGAAGTTTTGCTCAGGTCCCCTCTTGTCATTGGGGACAACTAGTGAATGTTCAGGTGGTTGTAGGCCCTGAGCTGACTGGAGCAAGCTCCCAGTCCCCTGTTTGTGATGCTGTTGGCTCAGAGAGGTATGTGTTGAGATCGGGGTGTGCACCTGTAGGGCTGACTAGGGAGGAACAGACATTTCAAGGGTAGCCCCGGCTGCTCACCGGCATTTCACAACCTGAGTGGTCGTTAGGTTTGGCTGTTTTATTTTTTTGTTTTGTCTTGTTTTGGATCACTGTTTTCTTCCTCTGTGCTGTCCTATATTATTAGTAGTAGTTATGCGTAACCTTTATAACACAGTGTAAAAGCCCTAGCAACTGAAATGACAAGAGTCCCGTTGCTAAATGACTTTGCAAACAAAGAAATGTTTCTAACCACAAAATAATTTGTCCAGTTACAAGGTGAGCGCCTTTCTTTTAATCTGTTGAACAGTAAAACAAAGGAAACTATCTTTATGTTCAGATTTTTTTATTTTTTGGTTGAACAAGCTGAGTATCACTTTCATCATGGGGGAACATAACTTGTGATAGCTACAGAGAGTGGGCAAGGAGCCATGTGAGAGCCATGAAAGGTGCCTTTTTGTTTTTTTAAAGATTTATTTATTTATGCATACAGAAATAGGGTTACAGGCCAGAGGTGCAGGGGTGGTGAGAGGCTTCACCAGAGACAGAGTGGGGAGCAGAACAGGGAGATCAGTCCACTGCTGAGGGGAGCAGTGGGCAGATCAGGAGAGGTCTGATGCACTATGTGGATCACCTCATGGGTGGGGATAGAACCCGCAATGTAGCAGCTGTGGTCAGCTTACAGTGCCGCATCCCAACTCATTGCGACACCACGGAAGGCCTGAAAGGTGAATTTAAGGTGTTTCTCTAAACCATGCAATATGCAAATGCTCCATGCAAATGACTGAAAAGTACATGCTTTCTGAACTTACCCTCTTAAGATGTAGTCAGATGTCTAGAGATTATTCTAAGTGCAACCAGCACAGATGATGCTATGTTCATAATAATGCAAATTAAACAACTCATTCCCAGATATATTTCTAAATATCATTTTGCTCAGATAGTGTATATGTTTGTGTGGAGTATTTCATCTGGTAGAATTGCATATTTGTTTTAACTCCATCAGAAACCTTCCTCACAGGAAACGGGGCAAAGGTCACAGAGTGAAGAGCATAGTACCTCATAATCAGAAGTGAAGTTGCAATAATTTTGCAGAAGATCAAGGAATAAAGGGAGCATATGTTCAAACAAAGAAAGTTGTATTCAGAGTTTGGGAAGTTTATAGTTGAATATGAATAATTCTAGGTTCACGACAAGTTGAAGAAAAAGACTGTATGTAAATTTAGCTATGGCTGGTTGCTGGGTGAGAGAACACTGAAATCTCAGACATAAGATTTCAGGTTCATGGCCCTCCCTGGTGGCGCAGCCAGTTAAAGCACTACACTAAGAAGCTAAAGCCACTTCCAAAAGAGTTCAATCCCTGCCTGCCCCGGAGGTGACCACATGGTGTGGTAGACCTCTCCTGACCTGCCCGCTGCTCCCCTCAGCAGTGTACCTCATTGATCTGCCTGTTCTACTCTCCACTCTGTCTCTGGTGAATCCTCTCACCCTCCACATCTCTGGCCTGTACCCCAGTTCTATACAAATAAATAAATAAATCTTTAAAAAAAATTTTTTTTTTCAGGTTCACTACTCAGCAGATACACAGCGGGCCTGGGTCTTTTCCCAAAACCTGAATCTGAAATTCAGAGTACTTCCATCCTAAACCCTCACCAGCTTCAATATATGGATTCAAAAGCAAGCTAAACCACGGACTATCTAGTAACTCTGAATTTTTTATATTAAATTTATTTTGCCACATTCTTGTTAATTTGGACACTCTTGTGACCTCTCCCAACAGTTCTGGCACCACCATCGAATCCATGATCCATCACCAAGTACGATGGCTGCTTCCCTCCCCTGTTCTAGTCTCTGCGCCTCCTCCTCCCCTGCTGTGTGCTTCAGATCTATGGTCAGCTTGCAAATTTCCTGACCCTTTGCGCAGTTTCTCTATATTCCACACCTAAGTGTAACCATATGCTACTAACTTTTTTCCTTTTGACTCATTTTGCTTAGCATAATCCCTTCCAGCTCTATCCTTGTTGCCTCAAAAGGCATGAGTAACTCAGACATTTTTTGAGAAAATTTATATTTTAGAAACAAGAGTGGACTACTATGAAAATGGATCCAAAAAGGAGCATTGGAAGTTACAATTACGATTCAGTTTTTGTTTTAAACGTAAGGAAATGAGGCAGGAAAGTTCACTCTACTGAAAAATGATGTCTAATCAAAGAAGAGATATTATTAGAAAATCTCTTTTTGGGCCACATAATGTCATTATTGTTTTAGGTATTCAGGTCACGCATAATCAATGGACACCAGAATCACTTGGGTTTAGTTTGTCAAAGGAAAAGATATAAAGTCAGTGCATCACCCCAAGATCATTTACTAATTGAATGGAGAAAAATTGTCTACCACGAAAGGATTACAGTTCTTTCCTACATAAAAGGAGCATACTTCACTATTTGAATGTGAAAATTGGTCCCCTGATGGAATTGGACTTGAAGAACGCAAGCTCTCCTATAAAATATTACCACCCAAATGTTAAACTTTAATGTAAACCTGTGTATTACAGTATTGTATGTACTAGATATATGTAGCTATTTACATGAATTGTAGCTAGTCAAAATTAAGATGTGCTTTAAATATAGAGCATTTACCACATTTTACAAGATAGTATGTTAAAAATAGAAAAAGTATTTTACATTGGTTGCATAATAAAGTGATGTGCTTTGGATATAATGGGTTAAATTAAATTTCTTAAACTTTGACCTTGTCTGTTATATTTTTCATATGGGTATTAGAAAACTTGAAATTTTATGTGATCCAAAATTACATTTTTGCCTAACACTGCATTAGATCCAAATTCCTAATTTACAAAAAGACAGGGCGCAGAAAATCAAGTTAATGACCCCAACAGGAAGCAATGAAATAAAGTAAGATTGTGAAAGTGTACCCTTCTATCCCAAGCTCATCAAAAATGACATATCCATGAAAAATATTCAGATATTTTGAAGTGAAAGGTTAAAGATTGACTAAATAGAGGCAATGTCAACATAGGTAAGCCTGGTTTGGGTTTAGGAGGGGAAATATCACAAATGGCTGTAACTTCGTTCTGAGCATAAATACAAAAATTAATATAAAATAGGCATTTGAAGAGATAATGGAATTATTACCATTTCCTTAAGTGTGATAATAACAATGTGGTTATGTAAGAGATTGTCCTTACCATAAGAGATGTATTCTGAAAACTTTTACAATGGCAGATCTGTATCTCACATACAAAGAGTTGAACAAACATGAGAAAGACATCAAGAATATCAGACAAAATATTAACCGTTGCTGAATCTACAGGAATATACTATTTTTCTATAAGTAAAAGCTTCTCAGCAGTTTGCAAGGATTCAAAGTTTACAGTAGGAAGGTTGGCCAGAAGGCTTTCAGTTGTTCCAAGGTATACTGTTTGCTTGTACATACTGTTTCTTCCATGAAAAAAAAAAAAAAAAAGACTATCTGTGTGTATATATAGCAGATATAAAAAATGAGTAGTGTTCCCTAGAAAAGAAGCACCTCTCATAGGCATTCATATTGATTCAATTTCTTTTGTCAATAGTCACCATTTGTAATTAATTTACCAGAGGTAAAACCATAATGATCATGCCAGTCAGCATTCCACCACTATCATTAACCCTGCAATTTTTACTCACGTGAATGTAAAATAATCTAATAAAATTCTACTGGACTCTATCTTGGATACATCACATTATAAAAAGAAAAATGATACTAACTTGTCATAGAATTCCCTTTAACTAGGCATCTCGAACGTTCTATAGCAAATTTTCAGAACAATATTTTAATCCTCTATATGTCTTTTGCTAGATTTGAAATTTGCACTCACCTCTCTCCTCCTAATGACAGAATTAAATTAGTAATTTCTACTCATTTAGTGCAGCTCTTTCACATTGAAACCTAAACAACATCCCAGTCATCACAAAAACCTGAAAATATATGTAATTTGGGGAATAAGTGATACAGAAGTTCACAAATTTCATTAGCTAGTAATATGAAATTCAGAGCATATAGCATAAATTTTGATAATTCTAAAGTTTACACTAAATATGCATATAGAGTCCTTAGTTTAACATGGGTGTTATCCACTGATTTTGTCAATGGAAACATCACAGGGGCAGAAGTGCTAGTCTTTATAGTTAAATAGATAACACAACAAGGTCTCTGCCTTTTCACACTTTTCCAAGTCCTCTGAACCCCACAGAGTCTCTGCCACTGTCCCACTGTCAATTAATGAGTAACCCTTCAAACAGCAGGCCTCAGGAATCAGCACATGGATAAGCTAGTGAAACAGGATTTCAAAATGTTCATATTAAAATGAAAACAAAAGAGGGAAGAAGTGGAGAAAAAACAAGCACAGGAGAGGTTATTTTGTTCTCAAGGAACATTCATTGAAATGTTTATATACATTGTGTATTGATATCAATGTGTTAGCGATTTTTCTAGCTACTGATACTAAAATGGCTTTTTCAATAATGTATTATTCTGATATGATAATTATATGACTGGTACACTTAACATTTTATATACTAAAGTTGAGTTATTATCTGACAATTAAAAATATAGTTCAAAAATTAAATATTTTGATGATGTTAGTAGAAATTATGAAATCACAGTAAACATGTTTAATAAATTACTATATATATTAAATAACTTTAATGAAAAGTATTTTGTCAGATTTATAAATTTTATAAAATAAAAATCAAATACTTATTTACCATTTCGACATTTTAGTTTTGATTTGTATTACCAGAAAAGTCCTCTAGATGGCAGTGTTTACCATAGTTAGAAATCACTTTAGAACTATTTTCACTTTTAAAATGATTTTCAAATGAACCAAGTAGCATATAGTTAAAATTTATTTTTATACTACTCAATATTTCTCTGGCACTTTTATTTTGTTCTTTATGAATGTTCAACTCAATTCAGCAAGTTTGTGATTATTTATTAGTCTATTATTGCAATTTAATTTGCAAATTTCTAGGAGCAATTTTTATAAATCCAAAACCTTAAGAATAAACATATGTGATCTTTATACTTTTGAAGAATGAAAAAATAGTTATTAAAACTGTGATCGTAAACATGAAAGAATCTTAGCAATTAACCAGAGGAATTAAATTACTTTTTTTTAAGTGTGTATATACTCCTGCCTGCCCATGCCTGTGCAAATGCCTCTCTTTTTCTTTGTTTTCCTAATAAACTGGTCCTTTTAAAATAGAAATAAATAAAAAAGTGTATATATTATCACAAATTTGAATGGGTTTAAACATGCTACATTGAAGCTGTCCTGTAACCTAGAAAGGTTTTTGTCTTCTATTTGATGTAATTGTTTTATTTTTTTTTATCTCAAGAACAACCCAAATGATTCACAGATAGATGATGGAATAGAGCAATTTGCCATATTTTTTCAGAATGTATAGAGTAGGATTTTTTAAATTATGAAATATAGAAATGATCATAAAATGATATAGAATGAACATTTACAGCGGATATATTATACACTAGTGTGAAGCTACTAAAAATGTGCGTTGAAGAAGCTTTCATTTCTGAAAACAAGGATAGGCCCAAAATGATTTCATTTAGGTTCATTGTTTGGTTTACAGATTTGTTATGCTTTCTTGTGGAGATAAAAGAAAAAGTCACTAAGGACTGAGAGATTTTTATTTCTTCAAAATTTAACATATATTTCAATAGATTAATTTGTACTACAGTTTGGCAATTTTCCAATAGTTTATCAAATAAACTGCAGTGCTATTTCAACTTTTGATTAAGCTATTTAGAGACCTAATTAGATATGACTTAAATACTATAGAAATATAACCAGATAGTCACTTGGTGGTGTGCACCTTGTGAGGGGTATTTTCTGTGCATTATTGAATGTTTAGCCTCATAGGGCCTCTACGCACTAGATGCCAGTAGCTAATCTCTGCTTTCTCTTTCCTGCCAAAGAATCCCTCTTTCAGTGATCCACTATTGAAAATAAAAATGTCTCCAGACACTACCAAGTACTCCCTAAAGGAAAAAAACATCCAAATTTAAACTACTGATAATAAACATCTGATTTTTTTTTCTTTTCTGTCGCTATCACAATTAGAAAATGTCAATCATGTTATTACAGTTCATATTTTAGTTGTGAAGTGTATAAATTAATCAGAAGCAGGGTCAAGTAAAATTACCATGTTCTGTGATCCGTTTTTATACTGGTTAGGGCTCTTGGTTGCCTGTGATAAATATTATAAAGCTGTGCAGCTATTAACCAGAGCCATGAATAAGAATGGGTACCCTGGAACCCAGTAGTCAACCACCATAAAGGCCTCCCTATCTCTGATGCCTTCGGTCCATCACCTTAATTTTTCTTGCTCTCTCTCCCTCAGTCTTGCTGGAGTTTTCTAGTTTGCTATGAGAAAGTATTCCTAATCTCTCCTGTTCATAGAACAATGAGCTTGATCTTGGAGTAGCTCTGTTACTGCTGTAGATTCTTTGGGGGAGGACCCTCTGGTATCACCTTGAATTTAGTTTCTTCATAAATGTAGTAAAGCTTAGGCAGAATAGGATAGAGCCCTTGATAATCTGACCTGGCGGAACAGTCCATACCATGTAAAGATAGCTGCTTCACTTGTATGTGAAAGGAAATGGGAGAAACATTTGTACAGAAGAGAAGTCTGCTGAGCTTTGGGGGTGACTGTTAGGTGTTCCCATATGCATTCTATCACTCTGTTGACATAATCTGTAACCCATCAATGGCACGGAACCATCAAATTGGTCATCAAGTGCCCTAAACCATTCAGGCTCTGTCCCAGCCAGCACTTCCTTTCCTCAGATTACCAGATTGCAAATAAAATGCATTCCCATTCCAAGTGTGAAGTGAAACTAATAGGTCGCTCAAGATTAATAATCTCTGAGAGGTAAGTAAGCTAAATCAAATTAATATGTGGTTTACGTGTCAATTCTTTCAACCTTTAAGCAATATTTGATCAAAAGAAAGCTTGGTATCAGAATGGCCCCCTGCTGGTGACACAGTAAGTATATCCTTGTTTCTGTTTTTCTTCCCATTTTTTGGCTTATCCTGTGAGCCATGAACCTTTGCTTCTAAGATGCATTGTAGGCTGTTGTTACATAAAGTGGGATCCAGGGACCAAAGGGAACACCCCGTTCCCCTGATAATGGGACAGTGATGTGAGCTTGCACCAGCCACTCAGATCTGCTACATCAGAACCTGCATTTTCATAGAACAAGCTCTTTAGGTAATTTGTTGTCACAGGATCAGATTAAATTGCTACCTATATTACTAGAAAGTCAAGTTTAGTATCATATTAGGCCTACAATAACAGCTCAATAAACATTTTGCAACTGTCTGAGGACAAAAGCAACCGATTGTTCTTGTGCGTTATCCAGAACTGCTACAGAGCATTTCAAATTATTGGTTTTTTTTTATATTTATTTATTTATTTTGTAGAAGAATCGGTGTAGGCCAGAGGTACAGCATTTAAAGGATTCACCAGAATCCAAGTGGGGAGCAGAACAGGCAGATCCACTGAAATAAACTGCTGAGGGGAGCAGCCAGTGAGACAGGAGAGGTCTATTGCACCATGTAGGTCAGCTCCCTGGCTGGGATTAGATCCCAGGTCTTCCTGGTGGTGTTGACACTTAACCCCTTGACACCAGGGAGACCTGAATCTCAAACTATTAAAGTTAATGTAATAAGTAATATGTTTTTTAAGCTTTATGCATACAGAACTGGGGTACAGGCCAGAGGTGGGGGTGGTAGGGGAGTGAGAGGATTCACCAGACAGAGTTGGGAGCAGAACAGGCAGATGGAGGAAGTACACTGCTGAGGGGAACAGCAGGTGGGTCAGGAGAAGTCTGCTGTGCTATATGGGTCAGGTGGGGGATAGAACTGAGCTGAAGTGGCTGTGGTTAGATTCACAGTGCTGTGCTTTAACTGGCTGTGCCACCAGGGAGGGCCCAACAATTAAAAATTTTTAAATAAAAATTATAAGCAAGAGGTATTGTAATGACTATTAATAGGACTCATAGATTAGTGTTTCACACTATAAAAAGCAAACATAAAACACAGTAAGAGACCTCAGCTAAATTATTTTTGAGATGTATGTAGATATATGACCATCTCCAAATGGTCAGATTAATATCTTTACTATAAGTGAGGGTTTTTTTAAAACCACCTCCACTGGAATAGTTGTTACTTCTAGAAATTAGGAGCAAATAAAATAAATTTGGACTATGTCTGCAGATAGGATACTACACACAAACACAAGTACTTATTTATTCCAAAATAAACATACTGCTTAAATAATTTTGTGATCTAAAAAGACATTTATAATCTTTTTTGAAATTAGTGTAAAAGTAAATTATTTTTTCTTATATTTTACAACTGCTGTTTTTTTTCTAAGAAAATTTCCCAAATTGGTTTTCCTATAAACTCCACGTTTCTTATATCATACTTTTTCTATAAAATAAACTTATTGTGGTGTGTCCTGGCTTACTTCAAAGCAGATCAACCCCATTCCTCATAGCGAAGAACTTCTTTGAGGCTTTTGTAATCCTTTCTGAAAATTTTACCAACCTGTTAGTGGATCACAGTAAATACATAGGCACAGGATTGAAAAAACACATTGTGCATTTTAGGATCTTTTAAGGGGTTGTGCTGATGTATCTTATAGAAAAAGATTTTCATTTTAGAAAAACATATTTAAACTTATATGTGTACACACCCCCTCTCACACACACACACACACACACAATTTTTGTAAGCAGAGTGATATTGACTTAAATCCCAGACAAAAGTATACCAGTATCTTTTAAAAGCTGCACGATCCCTATCTCCATTACTTGGCGTTATCAGTGATCTGGGATTAAGCCAAGGGCTACAGGAGTCAATGGAATATGCATAGTCTCCCTGACTCACCCTAATTCAATTAGAGTATGACTGTGGGTCACATTTGGTTCCTGAGAGGAGCCTCTCTGAGAAAAATGAGGCTTATCCATCCTGCCCTATATTAGTAAGTCTATATATGGGCACCTTATGTAAAATATTGGGCTCCTGCAAGAAAATCGTGTGAGTTCACTAAAGAAATTATAGGCCTGAAGATGTGGGGAGAAGAGATAAGGAAGAATAAAGAATGATCATCCCTAAAATGTTTCAAATAAATGTGAACTTTTGTCTTCAGCAACATACTCTTCTTAAGGGAATGTGATAAAAGAGAATAAAGGAGAAGGTACTGAAACATTTTAATATGGAAAAACAAGCCCTAAATATGTTCTTATCTCAAAATTTTCTATTTTTAAATGTAAATAGAGATGCTTCCAAATAAAATGTGTTATTTCTGCATCTTTGGATACTCAGCATTTCTGAAAATATGAAATGAATACTTAATATTCTCACCATCCTTAACTACAAAAGCATATATACAGATACAAAAAGAAGTGTTTTATATATTTCACTTGGAATTACATAACTTTGAAGTGATAAAATTATGTAAGATGAAGCATAGATCTTCTTTTTGCTGTCTTAAAATGTTTTCCTGAAAAACTGCTCAAGCCCTTCCTCGATCAGAAAAATATGTTATGAAAGTAATGTCTATATATAATCTGAAGTTTTAACTAACCAGTAATGTAATTTGAAATGTCAGTATTTTATTTACATTGAGATCCTGATAAAGTAGTAGCATGGAAAATGTTAGTTCCATAATAATAGCTGTGAGAACTATAAAACTGATATCTGTAATCTTTGTCAGTCAGAAAAATATAGCAAATTGGGGTAAATTTAGTTCAGTCATTCAAACAGAATGAAGCTTGCTCCTCACCTGCTTTCCTTTGTGATTTGATTTTCTTGCACTGGGTTTTCCTTAAAAAAAAAAAAAAAAAAAAAAGACAAGGAAAATAAATGTATTCAAAGAAAAGAGCAAATACAAAATGAAACAAAAGTATTATTCAAGTGTATTATAATCTGCCAGTTTAAGCAGTCTTACAAAGGTGTTGATTTTCTTGTTGACGTGTTAAAATTGTACATTGTCATTTTCTAAAGTGATATTACAAATAACCCTTAGCATTTTTAGCACAATCCCCCCATACCCCCTCAGATGTATAGTACAATAGTCTAGCCTCCTTTGTAAAATGGGGACAATAATACCTGCTGTGACATGAGTCCCTGTGATTGATTGATTAATGTCTGTTAGACACAATAAGACATCTGGATTAAAGGAACTTTAGAAGGGAAGGCACAAAAATTTATTTTTAAAATTTTTGACTTTTTATGGACTATAGCTAGTACAGAAAGTTATATATATTAGCCTTGAAATCCTGAAGAGGTCTTTTGTTCTTTCTAAATACCACCATCTTTGTCCTTTAAGTAAATAGTAACTTTAACAAGCTTTCACAATCTTGTGTGAAATGTAATTTTAAACTAGTGAGTGTAATTTTAACTTAGATGAAAATCCAATTTATATACCTGTAATTTAGATTATTAAATGGCATTACATAGAAATTACTGTTTAAATATATAAATAGAAAAACAAGAATATAAAATAATTTTCTTAACCTGACATCCATTACTATATTTGTAATAATGTTTCAGTTAGTTAGCCAAAGTTGACTGAGCTTCACAAGAATCCCATGACCTACATAACGAGTAGAAAACACAGTGATTTTATCATAGCCCAGGTAGAGTCAGTTCCTAAGGTATTAATCAGGTACAAAATAGGTGAGAATATTATCCTTACTGCACAAAATATACATTGACAGTGATGAATAGGAGTTAATTTAAGAGCTGTAATTGGAAGTCTAACATATATATTGGAAAGTCTAAATTGGAAGTCATATAATTAAAGATCTAATATTTTATTAAAATCACAAAGGAAAAAGTGATTGCCATGCAATCTTAAAACCAACAGATGTTTTCTTACAAAATAATACATATAATTCATCTAATTCATAATTGTACAGATATAACTTTAAAAAAATATATAGTATAGGAGAGCAGTTTTCATTATGCAAATATTTTATACAGTGATTCAGACAGAAGCCTCAAGTTAGGATAGCAGAGGGTTAGGAATTTGACCCTGTATTTTAATTTTCTTCCAAGAATATTAATAAGACCTCTAATAATGGTTCTCACTCTGGAGGTTAATAGTTGGAATATGGCAAACAATGTGTTTCAAATATTCTAGCTATAAGAGCTAAAACTATTATATTTAAAGAATCCTAGAAATTTTGATATGCCAAATAAACACCTATAAAATAGAATCACTGGCATCAGTAGCTCTATTTTTTTTTTTTTTTTTGATCTCCTTTGAAAAAGAATCTAGATGAACTTCATTTTGGGATTTTGTCCAAGATCTCCTTTAATTGATGTCTCATGGTCATAAATTTTAATTACGTGTTATTTTTTCTTCCCCAACCTTCATCCTGTGTTCATACTATGATTTCATTTCTGTGCATAGGGTAATAATGAGTTCTGACTCCAAGTAAAGAAATCCCGTAGCAAACAGATACAATTCCACTTAGTAATAATGTTAAATAATTATTTCTAAGCTACGTTTTGCTACTACAACATGGCTTTGACATGACTACAATATGATTAGAATAATGAAATATAACTGTGATGCTTATAAAATGAACTGGTAAGTGGCTGTACTGTTGTATTTATTTTAAATGTATCAGAATGGTGGTTTGTTATCTTAAACTACTTCAGTATAAAACAACTGGTGACAACTGGAACGATGGACTAACTCTAATTTAAGATTTTGTGAGTGGTGAAATGATCATTCACCTTGGTTAAGATAAAATAACCTTCCTGTAATTTACTTGACTCACTTGTATGAGGTAGTATTTTTCTTTTGACTGTTAGATATTTAAGCATTCCTTTATATTCTTAAGTGTTCTGTCTTCTAATTGTGCCAGACCCTGACTTATATTTTCCATAGAAGGAATTATTGTAAGGCTTGTTGGCTTTCAGCACCCGAATAAGTTTGAATAAAAATAACTTACATATTCGCAGATATGGGAAAATAGTTACATATGTGAGTTGGATTAAACAGAATTATGTAATACTTAGCTTGTTAGGGTTAGTGATTTGTTGTTGTTTTTAACTTTTAAATATATATAAGTAAAAGCCTCTATTGGGGGTAGGGAAGATGTATTCAAAAACTAGTAGTTTCCCAAAACATGCATATTCGGCCCAATGCAGAATGGGGAACACAGAGGTTTAAAATAAATGTCCTTTATCCTCCCGGTTAGGACACATTAGTCAGTTATGCATTAAGACCTTCTTGGACAACCTTTGTATGTCATTCAAAAATATAAAACTTTTATTCCAAATGAATTGTAGTTAATGCCTCAAACTTTTCTCAGGCTGTAGGTACAATCCATTAAAAAAAAAAAAAGCCTTAGGTTTTTACTGATTTTAAAAGATCTATCAAATATAGTGCTTTCGGACCATTAAAAAAAAAATGCAGATTCTTTCGGGAATCATCCCATCCGCCTCTTGTATGAAAATCAGAAACATGTAAGAGAACCTACAACGCTGGAGTCTGAAAAATGAATTGCAGGGGGGGAAGACAAGCATTACACGCAAAGCTGGAATCAGCAGAAAGCGCAGAGGGAAAGGGAGTGTTCCACAGCTTGGGGAGCAGCTGGACGGGACTCCTTCCAGCCTCTGGCAAGCAAAGTTTGCAGCTAGGTGAGCTGGCAGCTGTTTCTGCTGCAGCCGCGCGTCGGAGCGAGCTCCGGTTCGCAAGGTTCGGGAGGAGGCAGCAACTAGAAGCATTAAGTACCGTCCCCTTCGACCGCCGCGGCCCGTCCGGTCCAGCACGCCCTCACCCCCCACGAGCCTTCGCGCGGTGCACCAAACTGTGCTGGGCAGTCCGAGGGAGGGGGTCACCACTTCCCCCTTCCCAAGCAGTTTCTGTGACCTTGCGAGTAGGGAGTGCACAAATGTTCCTTCCGATTGCGAAGAGATTCAAAAATCCTCTGCCCCGACCTTCGCTAACCGCCCTTTCAGCCCATCTCGTCAGTGTCCCTGCCAGCAAAAGCCTCTAGTTGCAAGCATCGAGTGTGAAGCATTTTACGCATTCTAGGCTATGCAGGCGCGTTCAGCCCTTGGCGGGGTGACAAAGTGTCTCACGCCTCGGATCCCTCGTTGACTCATCTTTGCCTTGTGGCCCCAGCACTCCGCAAAAAAAAAAAAAAAAAAAAGTGCGAAACGTGCTCCGAGGGACCAGCCGCCTCAGCCGTCCCCCATCTTCCTGCCGCGGTGCCGAGGTTTCCGCACGCCCCACCGGGCTTCCGCGCCGACCCAGCTCTCCCGAGCGCCCCAGCTCCGCGGATCACTGTCCCGCGCGACACCTAGCCGCCGCCGGCCCCGCTCGGGCCTGGAGAGCGCCGCAGCTTCCCCCCACCCCCGGCCGGCCCCTGCCGGGCATGCTCAGTTTGCCTCCTGGAACCCGGCTCTCCCGGGGCCAGGATTAGTTCTCCGGGTTTTCGCTGCTGCCGAGGGGGCGCAGAGGAGGGGAGGCTGGGAGACAGTCAGCGCCTTGTTCCGCGCCCCCTCTCCGTGCGCCCGGCTGCGCTGCCCGCACCGCAAGATGCGAGCCAATCAGAGCCCGGGGGTGGGGCCTGTGCCGTCACGCCCTCCCTCTGGGCTTATTGAGAGTTATATCAAGAAATTCAGTTCAGAGAGAGGAGAGAGGGAGAAGGAGAGAGGGGCAGAGGAGAAGGGAGAGTGGGAGAGCTTGCAAGACGGGAAGGAGCGCCTCAGAGTCTCTGAAGCACGAAAGAGATAACCGACTAGGAATTTGGGGGGCAACTATCAACCCGGAGAGCGGCCAGAGAAAAACCATCACCCCAACTCTGACGTTTTCTACCAGAAGTTAGAGACTTAAGCAGTATTGACATCGGAGGGAAATGGTATGCTTGACGCTGTGGAAAATACCCCTGAGCTGAAGAAGTGCAACTGGATGGTGTGTGTGTGTGTGTGTGTTAAATACCAGAAGAGCCCAGACCCCATGGGTAATAAAGATGAAATGTGGAGAGAATGACTAATGACAAATCTGCGAATTTGTTCTCTGGAGTTGCTAATTTGCCAGCCCGAAGCAACACATTTTACAAGGAGGAAACGTTTTGCTGCTTCTGATTTCTCCCCAAACTGGTGCTACCAGATGCATGGCTTTCTATGTGTTGGAACAAATCATTCCTAACTGCAGTATACCGGGAAAGGGGAAAGGTTGAGACAACTAACGTAAGTGTAAAGTTTCGCATGCACAATTGTAAATTCTGTGTTTAGATGTGTCTTCGGTGTAGACGAGGGATGTTTGTAATTGGGTAATCGGTTGGGGCAGAGCTCACCTACCCCGCTGTATCTGCATCCCTACCTGCATCACTCTGCCGGAACTAATCGCGGGCAGCAGCTACCACACAGCCTAATGCAGATAAGATTAGAGCCTGGGAAGTGACCAGTTCTACTTAAGTAGGTACTGCCTGAAGCCTTGCACCCATTTAAATTGCAGTTAGGGGAGTAGCTAAGCAGAAACCTTTTTACCTGCATTATTGGGTTGCAGTACTGATGTGTAGCAGATGGTACTAATATTATAACCAGAGATCAAGGTTAGGAAACTGCATTTTTCTTTCTCTTTAATGCTCAGTAGAAAACATTGTGCTGTGTGTGGCAATGTTAGCTGTGTTTTACTTACATCTCGACACTCTTCACCTTTAGGATAAGGAATTCTGTATTATACATTTTTAAAAGTTTTAATGTGTTTATTAATTCTAATGGGGATCATGTGGCAATATGGAGAAATGAGAGCAAGGTCTGGGTAAGAAATTAGAAGTCTTGGTATTGTGTTTTTAGGCAACGGGGATATGTAGGGGCCGGTGACTACTGTTTCTGATGCTGCAGCATGTCCGGATGCTTGTTTCCCAGTAAGACTGTATTAGAAGGCAGTTGACGAACTGGGAGGAAAGAAAAAGAGAGTCCTTTTAGGAGAAAGAGATGACTCAGTGGCAGAGAAGCAAACACACTGTATTTGACATGTGACAAAGCAATTAGTAGGAACCATAGCTAAATACTTAGTGTTTTTACTTGTACCTAAAAAACTAAGGGATGTGGGTTAGAAGCCAGGAGGACGGGTAAGCCAGGGGGAGGGGAAGAACAGAACAAGAATGCATGTTTTGAATTAAACAGTGTCCTGGAAAACAATGTGGGTGAATGCACGTAAAAATAGCAGCTGTCCTTAATTCAAAGTAGATCTCCCCACCCCCCAACCCCCACTGAGCAATGCAACAAGCAGGGGACATTCAGTGTTTCCATCCACAGAGTTAACTTGCAGGCAGTGGCAGAGCAAACTGCCATGTTTACGAATATGCAGTGAAAAATGTGTTGTGATATTTTGTGACTGTGTGTTTTTGTTTATTGAAGAATAATATTGTCTATACAATTGTGTTGACAGTGGCTGTCTCCAAATAAGAGACGAGATGTAATGCATCCTCCAGTCCATGCACGCTTCCTCTTGCAGTTTGTGCGTCGTTCCTCAGTGGAGACCTTTAAACCCTAAAATCCAGAAAGAGCAAATAAATACATTATCATGGACCTGAGGGATTTTTACCTGTTGGCTGCTCTGATTGCCTGTTTAAGGCTGGATTCCGCAATAGCTCAAGAACTTATTTACACTATTAGAGAAGAATTGCCTGAAAATGTGCCCATAGGAAACATACCAAAGGATCTGAACATTTCTCACATCAATGCTGCCACAGGGACCAGTGCCAGTCTTGTCTACAGATTGGTTTCTAAAGCTGGGGATGCCCCTTTGGTGAAAGTATCCAGTAGCACTGGGGAAATTTTCACAACCTCCAACAGAATAGACAGAGAAAAACTCTGTGCTGGAGCCTCTTATGCTGAGGAGAATGAGTGTTTCTTTGAACTTGAGGTGGTGATTCTCCCCAATGATTTTTTCAGGCTGATCAAAATAAAAATAATTGTCAAGGATACCAATGATAATGCGCCCATGTTTCCATCTCCTGTCATCAATATTTCCATCCCAGAAAATACTTTGATCAACAGCCGCTTTCCAATTCCATCAGCAACAGATCCTGACACAGGCTTCAATGGTGTACAGCATTATGAATTGTTAAATGGGCAGAGTGTTTTTGGACTGGATATCGTGGAAACTCCGGAGGGAGAGAAGTGGCCGCAATTGATTGTTCAACAAAACTTGGACAGAGAACAGAAAGATACCTATGTGATGAAAATCAAAGTAGAGGATGGAGGCACTCCACAGAAATCCAGCACAGCCATACTGCAGGTCACAGTAAGTGATGTAAATGACAACAGGCCAGTGTTTAAAGAGGGTCAAGTGGAGGTGCACATCCCAGAGAATGCTCCTGTAGGCACCTCGGTCATTCAGCTCCATGCCACTGATGCAGATATAGGTAGTAATGCTGAGATCCGGTACATTTTTGGTGCCCAGGTCGCCCCTGCAACCAAAAGACTCTTTGCTTTAAATAATACTACTGGGCTGATTACAGTTCAGAGGTCCTTAGATCGAGAGGAGACAGCCATTCACAAAGTGACAGTGCTGGCTAGTGATGGCAGCTCCTCTCCCGCTCGAGCAACGGTTACCATCAATGTCACTGATGTAAATGATAACCCTCCTAACATAGACCTCAGGTACATTATAAGTCCCATCAATGGCACAGTGTATTTATCGGAGAAAGATCCTGTCAATACAAAGATTGCCCTAATTACAGTTTCAGATAAGGACACAGATGTGAATGGCAAAGTGATCTGTTTTATTGAAAGAGAGGTCCCATTTCACCTAAAGGCAGTATATGACAACCAGTACTTGTTAGAGACCTCCTCTTTGTTGGACTATGAGGGCACCAAAGAATTCAGCTTTAAAATTGTTGCCTCTGATTCTGGGAAGCCCAGTTTAAATCAGACTGCCCTGGTAAGGGTTAAGCTTGAGGATGAAAATGACAACCCACCAATTTTCAACCAGCCTGTAATTGAGCTGTCAGTTTCTGAAAACAACCGACGTGGGTTATACTTAACAACTATTAGTGCCACAGATGAAGACAGTGGGAAAAACGCAGATATTGTTTATCAGCTTGGGCCGAATGCCTCTTTCTTTGATCTGGACCGAAAGACAGGAGTTTTGACAGCCTCCAGAGTCTTTGACAGAGAAGAACAAGAGCGATTCATTTTTACAGTAACTGCCAGGGACAATGGCACCCCTCCCCTCCAAAGCCAAGCGGCTGTGATAGTTACTGTTCTGGATGAGAATGACAATAGCCCCAAGTTTACTCATAACCACTTTCAATTTTTTGTGTCTGAGAATCTGCCAAAGTACAGTACTGTGGGGGTTATCACAGTGACAGATGCAGATGCTGGAGAGAATAAAGCTGTGACTCTTTCCATTCTAAATGACAATGATAATTTTGTGTTGGATCCTTATTCTGGAGTCATAAAGTCGAATGTCTCATTTGACAGAGAACAGCAGAGTTCCTACACTTTTGATGTCAAAGCCACTGATGGAGGACAGCCCCCCCGGTCCTCTACTGCAAAAGTAACTATCAACGTCATGGATGTCAATGACAATAGCCCAGTTGTTATTTCTCCACCTTCTAACACTTCTTTCAAGTTGGTGCCCCTCTCAGCTATTCCTGGCTCAGTGGTCGCAGAAGTTTTTGCAGTGGATATTGACACGGGGATGAACGCTGAGCTGAAGTATACAATTGTGAGTGGGAACAATAAAGGCTTGTTTCGGATTGACCCGGTAACAGGTAACATCACTTTGGAAGAGAAACCGGCACCTACTGACGTGGGCTTGCACCGCTTGGTGGTCAACATCAGTGACCTAGGGTACCCTAAGTCTTTGCATACACTTGTGCTTGTTTTTCTTTACGTCAATGACACTGCTGGAAACGCCTCCTATATCTATGACTTGATCCGCAGGACTATGGAGACCCCGTTGGACAGAAACATAGGGGACAGCAGCCAACCTTACCAAAACGAGGACTATCTCACTATCATGATCGCCATCGTCGCTGGCGCCATGGTGGTCATCGTCGTTATCTTCGTCACCGTTCTGGTGCGCTGCCGCCACGCATCGCGGTTCAAAGCAGCCCAGAGGAGCAAGCAAGGTGCTGAATGGATGTCCCCAAATCAGGAGAACAAGCAAAATAAGAAAAAGAAAAGGAAGAAAAGAAAGTCTCCCAAGAGCTCTCTTTTGAACTTTGTTACAATTGAAGAGTCCAAGCCGGACGATGCAGTTCACGAACCTATCAATGGGACAATCAGCCTGCCGGCTGAGCTGGAGGAGCAAAGTATAGGAAGATTTGACTGGGGCCCCGCACCTCCAACAACCTTCAAGCCTAACAGTCCTGACCTGGCCAAGCACTACAAATCTGCTTCTCCACAACCTGCTTTTCATCTTAAACCAGACACTCCGGTTTCCGTGAAAAAGCATCATGTGATTCAGGAACTCCCTTTGGACAACACCTTTGTCGGGGGTTGTGACACCCTTTCCAAACGCTCTTCCACTAGTTCAGATCACTTCAGTGCCTCAGAGTGCAGTTCCCAAGGAGGCTTCAAGACAAAGGGCCCCTTACACACCAGACAGGTAAACGAGCACTTTTACTGGTCTATAAGTACTGCATACAAGTGCCCAGTCAACCAGTATTAACGTGCCAGTGTGTCTATTGTTTTGGTCTAACTTTAGCTTAGTTATAAAGAGGGAAAAAAAAATTTGACCCCTTTTCGATTCCTCTGGGGCTCAGTCAAGAATTTTTAGAACAGCTTTGAAATTTCTGAGTTCTGAGAATTATTTAACCTCCCAGTTTCCTTCAAATGGCAAAAGATGAAAAGAGGAAATTATTCAAAAATGTCCCAAGATAATGTTTGCTGAAGAAGAAAACCTGTCCTCCTATGCCAAATTCTACTCTTGGGGTTCCAAATTGACTGTTGCAAGATTTTCACATTACCTTTGATCTAAAAAGTCACCTTCAAATCTCAAGTTTGAAATGACGTTTGAAGGTCTGGCTGTAGTTATGTTGGAGCTGTGGGTGCTAAAGGGGTTAATTTTTTTTTTAGTCTCTAAACAGTGTAGTAGACTATTAAATGTACATCAGCTGTGAAGCACATGATTGTTGATAGATTGCAAATAAGCCATATAGGAAGTCTTCTCTTTGATTTCAGTTGATTTTACTGTACTATAGTAAATTGGGTATTTAACGGAAAGGTTTGCAGATTGTCCAGAAAAGGCCAAAGTACCCTTAAAACAAACAAACAAACAAACAAAAAACAGGAAGGACTGCTTTTTCCCTACTATAACTGATTTATACAGAAAAGAATGAATCCATTGTAAATATTCTCTCATCTTAGTAATGCATAAATGATCCGTCATAGCTCATTTTAAACTGTGAAATATGCCATATGAAGAGGGATTAAGAGGCTGAGAAATTCATATTTCAACCAAATCCAGAATTAGTTTTTCTTAGGTCTAATAATTCCTTGTTAATAAAGATTTAAATGCAGTGCTGTCTAATTTATTTCACTGGTGCTTGTCTATTGCCACGAAATTTGAGTGTCAATAATAGCCTGTAGATGGCACTAGGGTATCATGTCGCCTGTGCTGGCCAGATGCCAATCCCGCAGTAGCAAAAGGATGGGGGGAGGGAAGGATCATGCTGGTACTACAGCCAAAGATACCTTTTATTTAATGATAGTTGCTCTTGAGCAACTAGCATTTAAGTTCATTTGCTTGTTCTTTTGTGATTAGCTCTCACCACACCAACTTTCTAGGATTTCATAATCCAAAGTCGTATCTTTGTTGGTATTGAGTTCACCTGTGGCGATGGCCCATCTTAAGTTGTTAAAAGACAAGGGACATAGAGGTTTCAGAAAATCAAGCAAAGTAAAATAACCTCACAGGATGCTATTGGACAGTCATTGGCGAATATGTGAGAACTCCAGAGAGTTTTTCTCTTTTTGGGGGGTTTGGTGGGGTAGGGTAGAATGCCTTGCTAAAACTGTTCTTCTCAACATTGATTGTTGCTTTGGAGTGTCTATAAGATTTGGTGGTATTAAGACAGTCTACAGAATTAGCTCTGACAGTGAGCCACATAAGAACTTCCTGAACACTAATTATAATTCCTGATATTTCCTTTTTTTTTTTAAATTGAAAGATTAAATATCTAGATAAGTTTACAAGTACACATACTAGAGCTTGAATGTGCAGGGTGAAAGGAATTAAAATAAATTGGTGTTGAAATGCTAGAGGAGAATTTGAAGTTACTTAGATATAAGTTGAAGTTGAAATGACTTATTTTCACATTCATTAGCATTTTAGAAGAGGTTGATATTTTCATGTTAAGAAAATTGCCAAACTTAGTAAATAAAAGTTTATAAAAGTTGGTAAATAGTTGATTATAGTGAGATAAGTAATTGATGAAACTAAAAAGGTTTAAATGTGATGTTGCTATTTCAGTAAAAAGAGAGAATTTTTTTTATTATTTACTTTTAATGTGAAGGTCACTCATATCTTACAGTATTTTATGATTTGCATGAGTCATGCAAAATCTAACCTAAGCAAAACTTTGCATGTAAAATCTGATTTTTTTCCCCAAAGACATATGCTGATTCTCTTCTCATATCAGTCTTTCTTTTCAGATAGTGTGGTGAGTATTAGCATCAATGTGCAGGTTCACTTTTCTGACTTTCCTCAAAGTTGAAGCTATACAGTAGAGGACAGTAACATGAATGTTAAGTACATTTCAGCCAAGTATGGGAAGGATCTTTGTTGAGACTTAGACATAAGAATATTTGTTTATATGATGTCATCTTTGAACTAGGATGCTGAGTAATTAATTCTCTAACTGGAACTGAAGTGCAATTTTAGAAATGTCTTGAAACTATGTGTTACTGTGCAGTTCTCCTTATAGGAATGTTTATGTTCAAATGGAGCAATAATTCACTTATAATAAAGAACTAGTGTGGTTACTTTACATAAACCTTTTAGAAGTTTTTATATTGAGAAAAAAGATTGCAGTGCTGGCAAAAAGGGAATACTAGAAATAAGGAGAGAGTTGCTGATGATAGCAATATGTATAATTTTATTATGAAACAGGCGTAATTTCTGTGAATGAAGAACATACATTATATACCATCCTTTTAATTTTGTCAGTATGATTGTTATCTGAAAATGTTCCAGGTAATAGAGACAGCAAAAAATCTTTTTTTGAACTCCTTTACTTTAGATAGTAGCTTTTATATACAATTTGTATGGTCTTTAAAATGAAAATATACTGGTTGGCTTTTACCCCATGAGTTTGTTTATAGTCTATCAATTCTTATTTTTTCTGATTTTCTTTTCCTCTGTTGTATTCCCTTGCAAAAAAAAAAAGTATGAAACAATCATAAATCATATTTTTCCACCTCTCTATTTTACAAAGCTTTGTATTTTGAACTATAATAGATCACTGACTTTTCCACAAATTTTCCTTTATAAATTTTGAATTCAGTGTTCACACATTGCATGACATTTCCATGCCTCTGTTAAAAAAAAAAAAGCAGCATCATATAAGGATATTGATTCATAAAATCAAGAATTCACTGTCACCAAGTTAAGAGGATGAAAATGCTGGCAATTCACATAGGATTTTGAAGAATAACACTTTTCTATGTATTTTCAGTAAAAGGAAGACATGTAAGACATGTGTTCTTCATAGATATGTTTTTTAAAAACTGACACCTAAGTTATCAAATCTTAGGGTGTTCTGGACTCACCATGAAATTTCTTCAAATATGGCTTTGTGTCCCCATCCCAGATGTTCTGACTCAGTATCACTGGGGTCATGCCTGAAACCACAATTTCTAGCCAAATCTTTTGTGAGAATAGTGCTGCCAGTCCAGGGACCATACTTTGAGAACCACTGTCTCAGCATATTGGAACAGGAAATGTCGGTGCCTTTCCCTTTTAGATGATCATTTCCAGAGGACCTGTTTTTGCACAGCCCAAGTCTCAGCTCCCTTATTGACAACCGTTTTATTGTAGCTGGAGGCTTTACAGTAAGCTATTTATTGCTGTTTTCCAACCCCAGTTGACAGCATTTGGGGAATTAATTTTCTTGGTCCCAGTGTGCTTTCTGTGGGGGTATAAATGAAAATGTTGAAGGGAAAAAAATGACCTATTTACATTTTACAACTTCTTTCAGTAACACAACAATCTGTGATAGTTGCAGTTTGGTTCTGGGTAAAGTCATCTTTGATTTTTGAAATGAAATGCTCAATTCAGAGTGAAACATTCTGAATTTAACTATTCACAATCTGGTCTATTTGTTCAGCTATACATTTGTGTATATAGAGAGTAATTATACATTGGAAATGTGTGTGCATACTGTACTCAAGTGTGTACATGTACTTTGAGTGCATAAAGCGACTTGGTTCTATTCCCAATCATTTATAGATACCATACTACATTTATGATTACTTTTCATTTTTGAGTAATCCCTATATAACCACTACTAAGATGCTGTTATATGGTGAAAAATGCACAAGACAGTCATAGAATTGCTATTTAGAACAGTGAGAAAGAAAAATGCAATTGAAAGTGAAGGGAACAAATGTTAACTAATATAAGCTAGGAAAGAATTTAAGCTACTAAATTTTGAAGTATATAATGAATGTGTACTTGACTATGAGTAGTGAGTAGAGAAAATTATTCCCTCAAAAGCATATAATACTTAAAATGCTATCAGTTGTGATTTTTATTTCTCCTTAGTTTTTACTAAGCATTCTATGCTACAGTCAGGTTTCAGACTTGTGGTTTGGAATATACCAAGACCCTTTGGATATTGATTAAGGAGTTCTAAGTGAGAATGGGCTATCCATTTAAACGGGCTACCTTTCCTCTTGGGTTTATGAGTCACAATTTGGATGAATTTTCTCAGATTGATACAACTCAGCTATAAAACATGACATTCACTGCTAATAACCTTAAGGAGGGTAAAATCCAAATATTGCCACTGTATTAAGCAGACATGTCTGCTACTGCCCGAACATTTGTTAAAAGATAAATTAATTTCTGTAGTTAAATATTCCATTAAACATTTCCTAATTTTTTCAATTAATTCTATATATAGAAACACTGTAAAAATGATGTCCCCTTAGTTTCACATGAGTCATCCTCATGGTATCACAGAATAGACTTTGGCATCATGAAAATTGCCTTACAAATATTTTAATTTGTCTTATTAGTTAATGTGTCATCATATTAGTGAACTATTTCAAAAGATATCATTTTTGTAGGTAGAACAAATTAAGCTAAAATGTGAGCTAGCATAACAGGGAATTTATATTTATTATAAAGACTGAAATCTAAAATCAGATGTCCTTCTAACCAATTGTAATTCATTTTGATTCTTAATTAACCAGCACAGATGTTTATAAACTATGCCCAAAATAATGAAAATGATTTTATATGTATATATCTCTGTGTGTGTGTGTGTGTGTATATATATATATATATATATATATATATATATATATATATATATATATATATAACACTTAAAAACTATACCCAGTCGAATCTAAATGAATTTTTACAATGCATTATGTTACATGGTGGCACTGAGATATGGATAGGTATATTTATATCACATGTTCTCATATGTTCTGTTTTCATGGTTGTTTTAATTTCATTATTTAGATTTTTTGAGTTTGCAATTACCAGATGTCAAAAGCTCTAGTGGTTGGGTTGGCCTAGCAGGACTAGTCTGATTGTTCATGGGTTTCAGGGCCAGGAATCTATATTCCTCCTCTTTAGTACTTTTTTCACTTTGTGTTTGTCACAGTTGAACTCTTAGCTTGCATTTAGTTTTAAAAAGACAGCATCAAGACTGAGTCTGGTGGATTGTTTACTACTTTATTTAAAATACTTGGGATGAGACTTCTCTGAGTTCAGACTTTTTTTTTTTTTTAAGACATATTTATTTATGCATGCAAGAACTGGGCTACAAGCCAGAGATGCAGGGGGTGAGAGTATTCACCAGAGACAGAGTGGGAAGCAAAACAGACCGATCAACTGAAATACAGTGCTGAGGGAACCTCTGGCAGCCAGGTCAGGAGAGTCTGCCACGCCATGTGGGTCAGCTCCCTGGCTGGGGATCCAACTCAGCTGCAGTGGCTGTGGATCTCTTCATAGTGCTGCACTTTAACCCAATGCACCACCAGGGAGGGCCTAGGACTGGAGTTTTCTTGAAGGGGATCTATTAGTAAAATGACAGTCTCTTGCTAATACTAATCATAAGAAACTGAATAATGTTGTTGTTTTTAATTTTGTCTTTTCTTGACAAATGATTTCACGTTTAGTATTTTTTCCAGAATGTATTACCTAGTGGTGTCGAACACTTATGTCTGGCTTGTTGAACTATGACTCTGAACACAGCCCAGGTATTAATGAAAACTTAGGAATACAAGTCAGCATGGAGTTTGCTCTACTGTTCTCACTTATCTGAAGGCATAAGAGTTATGTACAATGTGCTATGCTATGGCTTTTTAGTAGTTCACAGTTCTGTATCAAATCACAGAAGCAAATCCCAACATAGAAATAGGATCTCTCTGGTACATAGAAGTACTTCCCTCCTTAAGATTCCAGCAGTTATTCAGAAAGCTGCTAAATCTGTCAAACATTTCATTTGGAAAGAAACACATGCTTTTTTGGCCTTCGCTTGCTACAAACCTATTGGGCTGTCAGTCATCAGAAACATAGAAAAAAAAAAAAGATATATTACTGTGATTGACATTTTGGTTTTAATTTATATTCCTATTCCCCTATGCCAAGATTCATTAAAATTTGGATTCCCAAAATGAGTTAAACAACTGCCTTTCCTCAACAACAGGGAAGAGTGATATCAGGAATAAATTGGGAAACCACCATATTTAATCTTTCTCACTCACGCTTTGCCCTATAGACAGTTTATCTTCTGAAGACAAGAACAGTGACAGAATCTGTAGCGTGTTCTGAGCCATAAAACATGATGTTCAGGCATTCAGAAATGGAGGTCCTTCATTAGGGATCTGTTTTGTTTTTTTTTTTAAGATTTATTCATTTATGCATGCAGAACTAGGGTACAAGTCAGAGGTGCATGGGCAGTGAGAGGACTCACCAGAGACAAAGTGAGGAGCAGAACAGGCAGATCAAGGAGAGGTCTGCTGTGCCATGTGGATCACCTGTGAGGTGGCACTTGAATTCACACTGAAGTGGCTGTAGCTACCTTGCAGTGCTGCGTCCTAATCCGTTGGACCACCAAGGAGGGCCTGGGTTTTTTTTATAATAGTTTATTATTTAAATACTATGTGAAAATGTTTTCCTTAACCATTTGATCAGTTATAATGCTATAAGCACATATTACATATAAAATGATAGGTTGGGGGCAAATATACAGCTGGAGGAGCTGAAGAGACAAGCACAGGTGAGAACCGTGAAGCTAATTTGATTCCTTTTAATAATATTATATTAATTATTTTGGAATTCCTTGAGAAAAGATACAAACTTTTCTTTAAAGGACTGTACTGCAACCCTAATATTCACTAACTGATACAAATGTCTAATGATGGAGGCAGCAGGACGAATGGGGATTTGGTCACTCTTACTGTGTGTAATATCATTTACTTTAACATTCTCCCACAGTTTGACTTCTATCTGACCATCACTATATTTTAGCATTACACTGCTTTAATCTCCAGTCTCTAGTCCTTTTCAGTCTGTTAGCAGTTGATTAAGAAATACTCTAATCCCTTTCAGGATATTGAGAAACTAATGGATTGCAGAGTATTTGGGTCTTTAAGCTTCAATTGTAAATGGTATGAAGAATTGTCATTGAGCTGATATTTGCATATATCTCTCCCAGTGCTAGTTACTTTGCCTTCTTTTTTGTTCTCCTAATCTTCAGCTTTCATTCTAAGAATATTTATTTTAGTCGGAAATAAGCATGCCAGTGATAGGAATTTAGGATTCACCTCCAGATGAATGCCATCACAGACAGGGAAGTTCTGGCACATTTTGCATAGATCTGTATGAACACAGTGAACCCTTCATAAGCTCTTAGATTGCAGGAAATCAGTGCTGAAAATTAAGTGGGGTTTTAAAGATTTGCAAAGTAGAGAGCTTTGTATAATGCTGGTATTGCAGGTGCCTATTAAATATGAAGTAAAGGCTTTGTAATACAACTCGCTAACACATTTCCCTGCACATTAGAATGATTTATAGCCTAGGGAATTAGCCTTGCCTATTTTTTCCCAAATGCAGAAACATTGGATGTGTCTGAAGAAATAAAAATCTCAAGCACAGATCTTAGAATGGACAGATCTGCTCTTTTCTGATTCTAGTTACTTAAGGTAGATGATGTAGGCCTGCTCATAGCTACCTGTGGTTCCTCTGATGCTCATTATCTGGTCCTTACCTCTTCTGAACAGAAATTCTAAATTGTGTGTGTAGAGCCCCCTCTAAACATAAATCAGAGTAAAGCTCTAGGTATCCATAAAACTCTGACATTACCATAATGAAGAAGGTTGACTACTCAGTGAGTGCTTTGATCCTCATAAGGATTGCTATTGAATCATATCTCAAACTGTATATTTAGAATTCAACTTTACTCCATGTGTAAACAATGGACATTTGTAGCACAGTATTTCATTCTAGACTTTCGTAGCTTTCAATATATTTACCTAGATGACAGTTCAGTAAGGTGCCTTGCACTGGTCTAATGTTTATGGTCTTTGACTGACCCTTTTTGATAAAACCTGCTGGAAATAGTCATGCATAGGTTGAAATGCTTTTACAAATCCTATATTTTTGCTTACTGGAGAAAGTGCATAATCCACGTGCAGTCCACAATAGGCTCAGTGGATTTGCTGAGAATCATGGTTGATTGATTTTGAAAACTAACAGTTTATGTATAAGACAATAGCAACTACCATTTAGTGAATGTTTTTTTTTTTCTCATTAAACCTCAAAAAGTAGAAGAATGGCCACACATAGGGCATATAGGATGAAGCTATAACTTATATATGAAAAATAGGTCTTCTGCTGATAGTAGTTCCGTGGTGGATCTTTTCCTGAGGAAAAGGTGCTTTTTTGGATTCAGAGGATGCAACCAATCTGTGCCTCTGCATGATAACAGCTGCATGCTGAGGACTTTCAAATACACAGTTAGACAGGATTCTGCAGGAAACTTTGGTAGAAGGTGCAAGTGACAAATAGAGACAAAATGGAGTGAGTTCTGAGTTGTGAGTTGATACCCTCCTGTGTCATATATAAATGTCATTGAACCGATTTTCACATTGGAAATCTTGAAGAACAATAGCCTTCCCTCTGTTTGTCAGCTGTGAACACACCTGGATTGGTAGCTTTTCTTTGCTCTGTTTCTTGTCATGCACTAGATGGACTATATCCATTTATGTTACTCGGTATACATCTGCTTGCTTTATGTTCTCATAGGGTTTCAAACTGATAAGAAACTATTTCTGTGTGTCATTCTTCCAAAAACAAACAAACAGTTTGTTGACTAGATAATAGTGGATCTCTATTTGTAGTTTTCCTTTGTCGTTTTGTAAATTGAGTTTTTCTTACCCAAGCCATTTCCAAAGTTAACCCTGTAATTAATATAGACTGTAATTTTTAACCCTGTAATTAATATAGACTAATATATGTGCTGTATATACCTATCAACTATTTCTCTGTATCCCTCATCCATTAAATCTCCAACATAAAAATGAGTTTTATGGAACTAAATTATTTTTTTCCTGGAGAATTGAAATGAGTATCAAAATTACATTAAGGCATAGTAAAACAGTATGACTTTTGGAAATTTTAGCTTGATATGAATTCACCCTTGGTCTTGACAGCATAATTTTCTGCCAAGCAGTGAGGGCAAACTATTCATTGATTGATTTTTAAACATGAAAATAATTAAGCAAAATCATTTTGACACCTAAAATCTCAGTTTCAGACAATTAAATTCTGCTTTAGCTAAGGGTTATTGACTTCTGGATGACACTGGGAGCAGCACTCCTCAGGGCTTAAGCTATTCCTGCAGGACCATCTGTTATTGGCAGGTTCTATGCATTCTTTCCAGCCGATATAGTATCAACCCCAGGCATATTTTCATGATTTTTCAAAACATGACCCTCGTTCTTCATAATCTTTTATTCTCCCATGACAACTCCATCAAATTTTATAGTTGCATATCAAAACTTCATACATATGAAGAAGAATATAGAAATTCTCTGACGTTAAGAAACTGTGCCTCACCTTATCTTTCATCAGTTTCTAAAAGAGTATTATGTCTTCAATATATGACAGATCACCTTATATCAGAATCGTGCTTTACACTTATATAAAATTTTCATAACTACATTCATAGGTACAAGATATTATTATTAAGCTTGTGTAGAGACCAAGAGTCAGACATGTGGTTTGTTTTCTGGCTAAAGCCAGTGACTGATTTTTTGTCTTCTTCTTCTTGATTTTTTTTTTTTTTTTTGTCGTTGAGGTAACTGGCTTTCAGTGTTGTTGTGTTTTAGAAGTGTAGGCTCTCCACCTTAGATATTGTTACCACAATACACCCACCACATAGCATCCACAGTCCACCTCTATAGTTCATTTTCCCTTGCGCCAATTCTGTTCTTACCCCTCACCCTCTAGCAGCCTTTAGTTTTGCAGTCAGAATTTCTAGAGTTTGTTACTGGTTTGTAAAGCTAGTGACTTTTTTTTGCAATCTAGAACTCTATCTCTATACTGGTATTTCTTCCTCAAATAGGACTTTCTTTTGTTTGTGATACACTATTTTTTGGTCAGATACTAAATTTAAAACATAATCTTTAAAGAAACACAGCCCAAATCATTTAAAAAAAAAGTCATATTATAAAAGCACCCAAAATTGTTATACACAATTTACCTCCCAAAAGACTGTGGACAATAATATTACTTCAAAATGTGGCATACAGTAGTTTATCTGAATTTTTTTTTTCTGTGACAGAGGACAAAATAAAAGTATATATGAGAGATTTCTAAATGCTTGTTATCAGCTACAGTTTATGATTACTTCTATGACTGTTGGGGTATGTTGATAAAAGCCTACAATTAGGTCTAGGGATTTTTTGTGTTTGAGGAGTCCCCAGGTTCTTCAGTTTAAGAAATTATGATTTTTTGACACCCCTTCATTCATGTTTCTGGGGCCCAGGGTGTTCCCACCTAACTGACCCTACGTATAGATGAGCAAGTATAGGTACACTTACACTGCATTTTGCCTTTTTTTAATTAACAACATTATATAACTTTTAAGTATTTGACTCACTAATGATTTCTGCATCTAGTTAGAAAAATGAGCAGAGAATTGGAAAATGGCTAATTCTCATATACACAAGTACACATTTTAAAATTAAAGATGTCTGTGGTTTCCATATTTCCCTCATCTCTGTCACCATTATGTCTGCCCATCATATATCAAGACATGGGAAGATCAAGGGTAAACCAAATAAATAGATTCTTTCTATTCTAAATCACCTTACCCCAAAATTGTATTTGCACCTTTGAACAATTAGAAGGCTGAGTGATTACTTCTCGAAATAATGAGCAGTAGATTAACTTTGTTATCTATTTGATAGAGACAACTTATTAAAAGAAAAAAATAGACTTCATATTAAAGTTCCCTTAATAGACTTTTAAGCCATCCAGACAGCACCATAGACTCACATATAAATTCCATAAAAAGAAGCAAAATAATAATTGAATAGTGACTAAAGCACTGTCTACTATATTAATTTTAGAAAGATAAATTTGGTGTCTCCTAGACTAGTTTTTCACAACGCAAATGGACCTTTGAGATTATTTGACCTATTTAATACTCTCCCCCCCAATTAACAAAGAAAAAAAAAACTGGGACTGTAAGAAGTAGCTTGATATTTGGACTAAGAAAAATGACTTGCTGAATTGCTGTTTAAAAGCTGTGTGACATTGGATACATCAGGTAAAAGTGTCAGTTCTTGCTTTTCTTCTCTGTAAAATGGATGTAATTAGGCCTAATCCATATGACTGTTAAAAGATTGAGTACAAGTAAATATCTAACCCATGTAGACACTCAAAAATAAAAACTTGTTTTTTCACTCCTTTATCACTGACAGAGGCATTGATCTCACTTAATGCAAGCTCTTAGTTTTGTTTTGGGGTTTTTCCTAAATCTGTTTCATCGTATCTTTTTTAGTAAGCAAGTCATCTCTACTTTTGGTTTTAAATGATTTTTTTTTTTGATCATTTTAGAATTTCAGAAAAGTTGGTATTTGTAGCAGATCAGAGTACGGCTGATAGGGTTTGTTTTCTTTTGATCCTAGGCCCTATTGTTTCACACTTGTATAATTGCTTCATCTTTCATTTGGGTATTTTATCATTTCATTTGCATGTTGGGATTTCAAATTATTCTGTTCCTTTTAGTACTTGCTATTAATTTACTTCCCTGTCGATTACCCATAGGAACTCTCACATTCTGGGATTTTCACCTTATACATCACTCCTATTGCAAAACAACATATGAGAGAGTGAATCTGTTTCACAGTCAGTACTTAACACAGCTGGAGCCATTTGAAACCTGCTGGGTTTTGCTTCCTATTATTCCATAGTCTAGAAAGCATCTCTGGTGAAGTAATGGCATCTATGGTGTAATCAAACTAGTTAAAATTCCTTAGAATATAGGGATCATATTTCTGGGACTCATCAACTGTGTGCTAGAGATACCAAAACCAGCAGATTTTTTTAAACTATATTCCTCATTTATAGTAATATATATTCATTTATAAATAAGTTTAATGTTTAAATATTTATTTTTTAATATTTGAGTATGCTAATAATATAGTAAAATTTAACAATAACAAATAAAATTAAACACAGTAAGATAATACTTGAAAAATACTTAGTATCCTGGTTTCAAAAAAAATACTTAGTATCCTGGCTTCTGATCCTGGCTTAGTATCATTGCCTTATGTGAAAACAGCTGAAAATCATCTAGATTCAAGGTAATGATTTGGATCAGAATGTGTTACAGGGAGAAGTTCAAGATGAGGCAGGAGGCATGGGGAATGAAAGAATTCATCAGAAACAGTGGAGAACAGAACAGGAGAATTTATTGAAATATTCTGCTAAGAGAAGCAGTGAGACAGGAAAAATCTGCACACTAAGGAGGATTTGAGGCTCTCTTACACTCTCTTTCCATGGGCTTTCTACCTTGGGGTGCCAGTTTGCACCATTTATCTGCTGGTATGCCTGATCCTGGTGCTGGTCTTTTACATAGATAAATATTCTGGTTTCTGCTTCTGCATTCCTCCAGCTGGGCTGTGTTTTCTGGTTATAGTGATCAGTTTTATGGCCTCGTCACCAAGGCAGCCTTAGCAATTATCTATCCCAGCCTCCTGAATCTGCCTGCTGGGCCAGGAGTGAAGGTTTATTTTTTAACTTTACTAACTTGTACCCCGATGGAATATAGTGGGGGTTGTTGGTAACCCTTTTAACTATCAAGTAAATAAGAAGTAGATACAGTCAATTTTCAATTTGCTCGCTATGACTTAGATTGTAGAAACTGAATTTTTCACTTCTCATTGACCTTTACTATACTCTCAGTATGATTCACTTACTTTTGGATTAGTCTTTTGGTTTCATGGATGGTGACTCAGTAAGTGGTAGCTCAGTAAGAAGAAAGGACTTTAGAAACAAATAACAGAAATAATCATTTTTGTGCTGGAAACAATTTAATCAGATAAAATGTTGAAAAGTAGAGTGGTATCCTTTAGAGTACAACTAATTTTAGGCTAAATGTGATATGTACCTTATAACCTTGTGGAAGCATGTGGGCCATGATGTAGCTACTGCCTTAGGTATCAGGGCATACAAGTTTGTTAAGATTATAGCATGACATAGAGATTATTAATAATAAAATCTATTTAATCCCACCACAGGGAAATCTTTGTGATAATTAGGCAAAACACTAGTGAAATGGTAAGAACCAAATTTTTAAAATTGGGGAAAGGCAAATATTGAATGGTATCACTTACACATTGAATATAGGGAAACCAAGTAAAAGATCAGATAAAGCCAAACTTAACACCAAACTCTAGAAAGCTGACTAGAACGGAGGCTGCAAGAGGAGGCAAGAACCAAGTAGAGAGGGAGCATAATGGACTATGGTGGTGGACTCTGGGTGTTTTATTGCTGGATGCTGGACGCTCAACACCAGAAGGGAAGATCTTATACTTCTAAAACACCAACAACTTTGTCAGCCAGCTCAATTAAGAAAACAAACAAACTAGATAATCTGGTTTGAAACTACTAGTCTCATGACATAAAATACATCTACCAAGAGATTTAGCTAAAAATAAATAAGTTGTCCAATATTTTATGCTATCCATTATCAGTTTTATCTTCTATTAAATTAACTCTTACCATGGACAGGTACAGCTGAGGAAGTCTGTAAATTCCAGTTGAGAATATGAACAACTACTTCTTATAGAAAATTGTATTTCTTATACTCCACATCTTTTCTATGTGAAAAGCTCATGTGATTTTTTACACTTAGCAACACATGGGAGTTTTCTACCAACTGAACACTTACCTTATTTGGGTATAAGGCTGACAATTAGACAATATCCATTCTTGTCACTAGATGTGTAACCATATTATCTTTTCTTTAATGGAAACTAAAATTTATTCCAGAATCACAGCCTATAGTTATAAATATGTATTCTTTTATAATTCTCTAATGTATTACCATGTTTTTCCTCTGCCAAAGATGTGTGAGATATATACAAATTAATCATTTGAATTAATTTCTGATACTCAACAGACACCTGTTGAGTAACTGCTATGATCTAAGAACCAGTGTTATGCAATGGAATGCATTTTAATGATTAAGACCTTTCTCTCAGACATTCCAGTGGTTTTGAAAATAGTACTTCCCCCTGCCCTTGGACCCTTATAAAAAAAAAAAAATACTTCTCTCTCAGCTTTAAATTGATGCCGTCATGTCCCTGAAATATATTTTTAAAGTGTCTCTTTTTTGAACTAGTGCTAGAGACTTGATGTTTCAGTAGGGCAATAAAATTCCAAAATCTATTACTCTAATTATAAGAATGCCAAGTTTAAATTTATCCTTTGGTTAATTTAGAGAGAAATGTACTTTTTCATCCTTAAAATCACACTTCTTCTATAGGCAGAGGTGTTAATAAAATATAGTTACAGTTAAACTTCCTTTTTGGAATTCTATGAGTTTAGATCATTTGATATATTAAAAATCATTTTTAAAACATGGCACTCATTGATAATGTTGAATAATAACCTAAGCTTTAAAAAAAGACAGTGTTCTCTAAAAATGAAGTGCCACTTATATAGGGACCCATTGGGCAAGGGGTTTTTTTTTTTTTTTTTTTTTAAAGATTTGTTTATTTGTACATACAGAACTGGGGTACAGGCCAGAGGCTCAGGGGCGGTGAGAGGCTTCACCAGAGACAGTGGGGAACAGAACAGGCAGATAGACAAAGTACACTGCTGAGGGGAGCAGCGGGCGGGTCAGGAGAGGTCTGCCGCGCCATGTGGTCTCCTCCGGGGCAGGCGGGAATCGAACTCATGCGGAAGTGGCTTTAGCTTCTTAGTGCAGTGCTTTAACCCGCTGCGCCACCAGGGAGGGCCTGGGCAAGGAGTTTTTAACCCATGATTGTCTGCAAAAGAATGTCCAGCTATTACCCATTTAATAGACAAGCTGAACATAGATAGGGAACATGGATGTTAAATTCTGGATAGAATAAATGTTTGGTTTAATTGGCTTTTCTCTCCAGATGGTTTTGATTTGGGCAAGTCCATTTTCTTATGAATATTTATAACAATATTTCAAGAACTTTTTGGAGTAACATACATGTTGAAAATAAAGACCTTCATTATATGTATTTTCTTTTTAAATTGAAAAATATTCATACCCTAAAAAATTGGTTTCCTTTAATCAGACAAGATGTCATAATTTGGCTATACATTTCAGACAACTGTGTTATTTTGAATTTAATTATTTCTTTAAAATTTACATATGAATGAAAATTTATATGAACAAGACTTTTCAAGCTTTCAACATAATATTCAAGCAGAATTTTTTGTTTTTTAAATAAGACATGTAATGTCTCACCTGCATTTTTTTGTGCAAATGTATTTTAAGATAAATTGCTAGTGCCAGAAATATACTGTTTCCATTGAAGTCAGGCCTCTGGTGCCTAACTCTAAAAAGACCCTTCCAACTAGTTTGTGGATGCTGAAACAACTATCTCCAAGTAACCTTATAAAATATGTACACCCCAGAAATAAGATTCATAGCCATACTACTTCAATAAGTTTATTGATTAAAATATAAAAAAATCTTGAAAATCATAAATGCATTTATGTGATCATGTATCTGCCATCTACTTTTCAGTAATATGAAAATATGAACATTTTGGTAAACTAACTTAGATGAAGCAATATACTAGGTTAAACTTAATAAAATAGATACATTTAAATAAAGTTTGGGATAGAAATCACAAGTATTACTTTGTCTGGAGAAAACAATTTCTAATAAAATCATATATATGGCGATTTCACCATTTACTAAAAATGACAGTTAAACTTGGTGCTTTTACATAGTTTTAATTAATTTCTTGCTTACTGTGATTTTATAAGTGTCTCTGCATTGCTTTACCAAAGAAGATAAACTGGTATCACTAAATATTTAGATTTTCTGATATTTTAATCTTTCATACACATTACTTTTGAATTTTTTTTACATAAAATCTATTTAAAGCCACCAATACTTTGTGAAATTTCAGCTACCATCTTTAGAATTCAATTTTCTTATCTGAAAATTACATTATTCAAGTCAGCCATTTTTTTATTTCTATTATTAAAAAATGAACTATGATTTTTGTGTTAATTACTTAGGGAAAGATCACTCTTTGGTTTCTTTCTTCCAAACATCCAACATCTGTCTTGCCTGCTTCTCCTATCAGTTGATAAATGTTCAGACAGTACAGATCAGTGTTAACAGTGGATCAAGAAAAGCACTTACAAAATAAATCATGTGATTCAGTCTCGCCTGACAAAGAAAGACTAGAAATATTCCCGTTGTTTGTGTGATCTATGTTATCACTCTTTTGCATTAGTGTTGATAACAGAGTGTTGTCTTTATCTTTTTTTTGCTTCTGCCTGATTAATTTTCCCCTTCTGAACTAGAAAATTAACATTTTCTCCTCAATAGAAATCATAAAACAGAGCTATAAAATTCAAACAGATTGTTGGTACTTATAGTTTAAATGGAAAATTCCCAACTTAAAAAATAATGTAGCTGCTATATTTTTATTAGTAATATTCTAATTCTGTTTAACTTTTTTTCCCCCAGTGGTAAGACATTGGGATGTATTCAATATATATTTTTTTAATATTGAGGACTACACACAGTATTTGAAAATGTATTTATTTTTAAAAAGTCAAATTGTATTAATTTATGATTGATGGAATCAATTGTCATAGGATGGATCTTGAAAAACTAATTAAACCAAGTAATGATTTTATTGGCAGCCTGTACATTGAAGGGGGAAAAAATAGAGTTAAGGTAAAGATATAATGTAAATAATTAGAACTGCCAATATCTTGCTGAAGAAACTCAAGTTTAAAATGAAAAGGACTAAATTGCAAATTAGCTGTAATACTCCCCTAATATATTTCTTGTGTCAAGTAACAAGAGCTATTTGCTTAGAGTATCAAAAAAAAAAAAAACAAAAAACAAAAAACAAAAAAAACTAGAACTTGTTTTGCCATAACAGAGCCTCCCACATTCGCTACAAAATGCATCAGAAATTGTCTTTAGAAGAGTACTTTGGAACCTGGAACTTTCAAGTCTAATAACTCTGACTTTGGAACCTCACAATCTGCGTGCACTCCTCACTACTTAAAACATTGTATTCTTTCAGTTCATAAAATGTTAGGGAAATCCAATTATTTCAGTGTTTTGTGCAGGTATGGCAAGACTCTTTTACACTCTAAGTGGATGGGTTTAGGAGTCAATTTGCAAGTTTGGTACGATGACATAGATAGAGGAACTGTGGTTTGAGACTCACAACATATTGACTACAAGTCACTTTTGTGTCTTTCATGTTGAACTGACTCAACCAATGTTGATATCTTGAATGTACAATGCCTTCCTTAACCATATGACTACATGGTTATGATATATTTTCTAAATATTCATTCTATGATGGTGAGGTCATTTGGAAGTTATTCAAAAAATATCCCTAATTACCAAATTACCAAAAACATCTAAAAGTGATATAGAAACAAAATGAAATTAGTATCCAATGCATACTTAAATAGCTTTACATTATCTATTTTGAGCAGTAACAGATGATATGGAATGCACAAAGCCTCTGGTGAGGTGAGAAGCTAGACAGGCCAAGTCTTAAAATTCTATGAGTTTGTGGAGCTCTGTCAGAGTGGGCCATTCTGGGGACAATGCAGTGAATCACAGCTACATGATTAATCAAATCAGTTCTCTATTGTGAAAGTACAAAGAGATGATGTCTGCTGACATCTGATTTGGAATTGGATGCTTGTAGATTGTGTCTTCCACTATTTCACCTGAGAGGAAAAAAAAGACATTAATTAGAAATTTTAGCAAAAGCAGCATTAGATAATCATAACAGCATAGTCTACTTAGGGGTAAAGCAAATAATAAGATACAAAACTAATTATTCATTTTTATATTTTCATTAAGAAAACATTACAACAATGCAGATAATTCATAAATACAGGATCACCTGCACTACTTCAGAGGTATAATACCACGTCATACCCACACAAGGCACTCAGAGCCATTATTGTACACCTTCCTCCACTCCCTCCTGTGGCATCAGATTTACAGTCAGATTTCCAGGGTTTGTTTGTGGTTGGATGATATCTGCTGTTTTGTTTTGTTTCTTTATATTTCATGAGGGAATCCATGGAGGATTTGTCTGTCTTCTTCTTAAGAGATTAGTCCTCTCTAGTTTGCTCTATGTTGTTGCAAACAATAAGAGTTGGTCTTTCTGTGTAATTGAGTAGTATTTCATTTTATTCATGACAATATCTTATGAAGATTGAAATGATTATTCATTACTTTTTTACAAACATAGTAAACATACTTTTAAACATATTTAAAAGTAATTGGCCCAAATAAACCACAGTAAGTCCTACTGAATAGCAAACAGCTCCACAAGAGAAATGGAAGCTATTGTAGATTCTGTAAGGAGAAATTTACAATATTCACTGTGGCACCATTATTTCTGTATTTCTGGAAACTTAGTTAACAGTGCTTGGAAACCACATTTTCAAGACCAGATAATGATAATAGCAATTATTACTTCAGTGCTTACTATGTTTCTGGCATTTTTCTAAGCTTTTACATGTGTTAACTCATTAAATGGAAATAATGACCTTGTGAGTTTGGTCCTATTATTAATGTCCCTCTTTCACTGCTCAGGAGTAGTTAAATGATTTACTTAAGGTCACACTTCTTGTAAGTGGACAATAGTCCAGACCTTGAACTCTAGCAGTATTATAGCAAGCTTTGTTTGTAATTACTAAGTTGTACTGACTCAATGATGAAGCTTTTATTTAAAAAATAAAAGTGTAGTACATCACCAAGAGTCAGTTGTGCCAACAATAAATATTTGTGTAAAGGTAAATATGGATATCTAAATATTAATTGAGCATGCATTGTTTTGTTTGTTTTTTTGTTTTTTTTTTAAAGATTTATTTATTTGTGCATACAGAACTGGGGTACAGGCCAGAGGCTCAGGGGCGGTGAGAGGCTTCACCACAGACAGAGCGGGGAACAGAACAGGCAGATCGACGAAGTACACTGCTGAGGGGAGCAGCGGGCGGGTCAGGAGAGGTCTGCCACGCCATGTGGTCACCCCGGGGCAGGTCGGGAATTGAACTCATGCGGAAGAGACTTTAGATTCTCAGTGCTGTGCTTTAGCCCGCTGCGCCACCAGGGAGGGCCAGAACATGCATTGTTTTTAATGTCTGTAATCTACAAATTTTGCCACAGATCCATGCATACCTGAGGCATTTTTAGTTCCTTACGATTTACAATGAACATTCACAGACAGTACATAGTAGGAGTAGTAATAGCATTTGTATCTTTTAGGGAAGGAGGATTCTGAATTCTTTCCAAAACAGTGGATTTTAGCAATGCATTTAAAACATTCTGCTCATCTCAAAATAGAACAAGAGATTTGTGATTATTCTTTTTTTAAACTACTCCTCATTTCAGATAAGAAAGGCGTTAAAAGTGGGGGAGGTCAAACTGTACGGATGACTAGTCTCCACTAGGCTAGAATGATGCCTTCCTTTCTTTTTTTCTTTTTTTGAGTTTTTATTTAAGCCACTATTTCTGAGTGGGTTAGAAACAAAACGAGCACCGACCTCTGCACCAACAGGCCAGCTAAGTTCAGCATCGCCTTCCCCACCTATTTGTAATGCACTGAAAGAACAAACCTGCACATCTATTTAGAAACTTATGTACAATAAAAGTCATTTTATTATTGTTTGTGGATGTCTGACCTCTTCCTAGAGTGGCTTTTTCATTTTTATCACCAGAGCTGTAAAAAGTAGCCAGTAATTGTGCACTGTTCTATTCACATAGCATATTTTATTACTGGCTTCTTCATGCCTTCTTGCTTAAAACTTGAACAATAGGTAATAAACACTTGTCATAAATGACATGTGAGGCTATAGATATCCACCCCTGAGTCTGAGAACTGGAGAGAACCATTTTAGCACTATTGCCAAATAAAAATGGTTTATCATATATTATTATAGTGGAATCATTTTATAAAACTTCTGGGTGAGACATTTGTAGTTTTAATTTGAGGAACATTTGATGGTTAAAATGAAATAGTTGAGAGTTATGGATGCATAGTGCTCCCTACCCCATACAGCAGAGGAAATTGATTCTCAGAACCACATGCTGATGCTTTGGCTCATGGTGGGTAGTATATGAGGATCACCGAATCACTGATATGAACACATTCTGTCATACGCTACTAGAGAATAAGAGTTATTTGCTCTTTCAATAAGAATTTCTTGATTTGCAACAAGGAGACTGACTTAAAATTTTCAAATCCTATAGTTTTGAAGCTTGAATTACTTAAATTTTGAATGTGTGGACTCTCTTCTTATGGCTTAGCTTGATTCAGGGGCAGCAGCTTTTTCTTGATGACTCTTAATTATAAACTTTAGTGGGCAGAACATTTTCAACTATTGTAATTAAAGAGCAGTGTTGAAAATTTGGCTAAATAAAGATTTTATATTATTAATCAGATAATGAGAATTTGGTAAGCATATACTTTATATCAATAATGGGTGAAAGAAACCAAATTCACCTGTTAATTTCACAAGGCTCTAGAGTCAGCCTTTTCTTAGTCTAAATTACTAAGTCCATATACCAGAAAGATAAAATCTTCGATTAAAAACTCAAAAATGAACTGAAAATTTTATTTCAAACTTAGTAACATATGAAATAGCGTATATGATGTGTGGTTGGAGTGTGAGAAAACATTTTTGCCTATATGTTCATTTAGACATTTTTTAGCAAATATCTTCAAATGATGCTTTGATGTAAATCAAGTTTAATGAGAACAAACATAATAGCAGAGAGGATTAGTTATCTTTTCTATCAGATTTAGGTAGAAGAGTGTCAAACTGTTTTGGTTTCACATTATAGTCTTGTGATAGAATTTTCATTTGAGGTTTTGAGACCAAACTGTCATGTGCTGACATAAATACAGTAACCTAATATGATTTGCTCATTTAAATTTATAGATTTTTTCAAATGTAGCTGAAGTTGACTTTTATCTAGGGAATAAGTAGATAGATAGGGCTTTTTGAAAAGCTAAATTAATTTTGCCATCAACATTTTGGGTGTTGGTAACAATTTGTGGTGATGTTACACCTATTGGTTATGATTGTGACAGGCAGGCTCTATCTTAATGAATATTGCCACGGTCAAATTTAATCGCCTCAGTATTCGAACTGTCTGCCTTAGGAGAGCAGAAGCGTTCTTACCTGTACTTTGTTTTCTGCCTCCATAATTAGGGATAACTACACACAAATTTTAAATATTTGAGGAATGAAATGATAGAGTTAATGGAACTGAACAACATTACACTAGTGGAATGAAAATTCTGGAATGGTTTTTCTGCAGTGATGAAGTACCTCAGGCAAATGAACACCAATTCTAGCCTTTGTACATTCATGTTAAGAAAGTTGATGGACAAGAAAGTAGAAAGCAGCTATGTAATTGACAGTGGTATAATTTTTCTAATCAACTGCATAAATCAATTTCATAAATATCAGGAATTGTTTCAAGTGACCTAATATTTTACAGAGCATAAGGCCTCATGTATTTCATTCCAAAATCTGTTACCTCTTAAAATTATTCACAGAAAATGTTTGCGATCACAAGAAAAACATGTAATAAACATACAAGACAAATTTAATATACATAATGCTTTAGGTAAGGAAAAATAATTTTTTCTTTCCTAACCAAAAGTTTTAGTGAAACTATTTCAACTCCAGTTAATGGAAAACTCACCTAACTCCAGTTACTTATTGGTTGCAAAGTCTACTGCTATTGTAGTAGATTTATGGCCATATCTTCTACAGCTAAATCTGTACCTTTTTTCAATTTTCTGAGAACATTTTGACTGTCTTCATTGCAAATTGATTGTTTTATTAGTGGTGCTTTAATAAAATACTGGTTTTGGACTTTAATCTGCTCTTGAACATATTTTTATGTATATTTCTGATGGAGGTGCTGCTTTTTAGATTTTTGATAATGTGATTTTTTTAAGATGTCTGTTCAGTAGAAGATGTTTTATTTTCCTTGTCAGTCATATATCTAAGGTGATTATAGATGACTCCTTGATATACAGAATGAAATTAAATTAGAATTAGACTACTTGTAATTATGGGATTCAAGCTGTAAATTAAAAAGATTTGATTGTCTTCAAACTTTCTATAAATTTATTATCAATTTAGTGATATTTATAGCTTATGAAAGCTTATGGATAATTGACTTCAGAAGTTATGAAAGAAATAAATATTTGAACTTCTTATTTAATTTCTAACATTCTGAGAAAGTGATCCAATGACTGGAAATGTTATAACTTAGTGTGAATGTAGACATATTAATACTTGAAAGAATAATTTCTTTGTTACAAAGTCTAAAAGCACACAGAATATTGAGAAGACAGCAATGTGCATAATTGACCCCTATTCATTTTTCGGGGCAAAATGTAAGATTACTCTTTGGCAATCACCTGTTACTTGAATTATATTTAATCTTCTACTACTCTAAACATACACACACAACATACACAAACATTAATGCAAATATGGACAGAAGAAAACTGCCACTCATAGTGAATCATTCACTGAATGTTAATAGCGCCAGTGGCATTATTCACTGATGGAAAAATAAGTTGCCCGAGTTAGAAAGTCACACTCATGCTTTATGGCTTATGGCGAGCATCGGAAGTAGGGAAGGTCTGCATTTGTGTGTGTCCTCTTCATTGCTTCCCTAATGTTAACTGACTTATTGCAGAAAATATATATGCTTTAAATTTTGACCAATAAAAGGCAACTTGGTGAGTTATAGAGATTGACTGGGTGCTTGACATGTGGTGCTGCTCATTAGACAGAGGGCAATTGGTAATGGGCAGGTTTAGGAGAATTTAACTTGTCTTGCTTGTTTTTAGATCTGCTTTTAGATATGTTGCTATCCTAATATTTTTAAAGATATAAAAATGCAACATCAGCTCACATAATAACAGTTTTCTGTTTATTGCTTTTGTAGTTCAAATGTTTGAAAAAAAAATATATATATATTCCAATTTATCCTATTATTGTGGTCTGATATTACCAGAAAGTTCTTGTGGATATAGTAAAATAAGCACATTGCTCATTATTTAAATGCAAAAATGCATCTTCTCAAGTATCATTGCCTAAGTCTTTGATAGAGAATTGATCGAGTAGTTCCTCTATACTCCACACTAAGATAGGTGGATACATTTGATTCCTTTTCCAATCTCTTTTTGTAATTATTAGATGACCCCTATAGAAATTAGAACATTGATTTCAATTAAGAAACAACCTTGGTAATTTCTATTCATTTTGATTTCTGCAAAATAACCACATTTTTTACTCCAAATAAATTGTCATGTGTAATTATATGCTAAAAATAATAAAATGTGGCTGAATATAACCTCCCTTATTATGCAAAAATGTTTGAATAATTATAAATGTAAACATGACATCATATTCTTCTCTGTTACCATTATTCTGTAGTTAGCATTCACAATAAAGTATATTCTATTGTTATTGTGAAATCAGTTCTTGAGATTCATAGTAAGTCACTACCCAAGTCACTATTATTAAAGAAGTATAGGGGAAATTTTTTCCAATTGAGAACTAATAATTAAATATATTATTTAGAAAAGTATATTGTGGAGTAGATAAGAAGTTCAATGTAGCAATACCTTTCTACTTTAAGTTCAAGTGAAGTTTTTATATACAAAAAGACAATTTGGTTTAATAATTAGTTGGTATATTTTAGAAGATTTAAAAGAGCCAAACTTATGCTATAATGTGTTATATTACTGATTTTTCAATAAAAAATATTACCTGTAATGATTGGTAAAAATTTTCCACCCTGTGCTAGGTGATTTAAGTTGAATGGGAATTTAGTAATATGTATAGGGTTGCATCTTAATATCTCTATTTGCTGAAGTGTTAAGAACACAATTAAAACGTGTCCTCATTGAAATGGACTTTTGTACACTATAATTTGAATTAAGTAATGAATATATAAAGTATTTAAAAAGTTGTATATCAAAATGTATAACATTCCATTTTTGGCTATATTTTGTAAAACATTTTTGGTGTAATCACTATGACTTTCACATATGTCAAATCAAGTATTTTATTTATTTAAACAGATATATACCTGATGTATTTGGAAGCTTATTGCACTCATATAATTGTATATATTGTGGCTTCAAAAGTCTGTACTTATCCTTGCTTTAAAAAAGTAGTATGTGCATTTCTTTCCAATTTATTTTCATTAATTATATTAAGGAAAACATCCTTTACTAAATGTACTTTAAAATTTACAATAAAGTTTCAGAACTTGTTTTGTACAATGTTGAGATTTTGTGTTGAGTTTGTTTGTGAACATTTTTTAAAAATTGTTCTTCATTTTCTAATAAGCATGCCTTCAACTTAATGTCATTGATAAAACATATAGTTAGTACGTGGTGTGGTACACAGCTAGCCTTGTCTGATTGAGGCGGTGCTTGTCCTAAGTGATAAATTTCACACCCATGTAGAACCTTGGTTAAAAGACATGCTACATCGGTTTTCCCCTCAAATTCCTAATTACTCACTGTGTCCACATTTCAGCATTAGCATGTCAAACAGGTTACACTGAGTGCTCTAAACTTCAGAGAAGCAGTTACACAGAGGTAATATGGAGGATATATTGCAAGCCTGTTCATCAAAAAGTGTATGCTCCGCTTACAAAAGTTAAAGGGATGTTAAGTTTGACATCTGTTACTATGGGCATCCCATAAACATGTGAACCTAAACTCTGAAATATAATAAATTTCAATGCTCATATTTTGTTCAGGTTAGCTAACTGAGACAGATTCCTTACTAAGAAAATTCGGATTTCTGTGTCAAAGAAACACCCTGTACCAATGTGACTGTGAGGCTTGCTGAGATACAACCACTTCTAGAAAGTCACCTATACACTCCACATTTCTGGGTAGGGGAAAAGTATTTTTCATTTAGATTCTTTCCTAGAAGGAGTGGGAATTTTCAGAGCAGCTTTCCCAAGGACTATTTTATTTGCAAACTTGTTTAAAAGAAGCAAAAGTCATTAAAAGTCCCCAGCATTTTTCATGTGAAAGGATTCAGTTTCTGGTTATGGTAATTTGAAATAGCAGAATGAATGCTTATTGCTCATGAATGTGGAATGCATATCACAAAATTACTGGTGGTTTTGATCTTACTTTTTTTGAGGTCCAGAGATTTAGTCCTGTTTTCTGGTTTTTGTATTTGTTTCGATTTTTTGCAGATGTTTTGACTTTAAGGAGCATACGTTGAATAGGTTCCTTAAGCAAATCTAACTGAATAAAAATATTTTTAATTTCTATCAACTCTTTGCTGCTTTACTCAGAACAAAAGATTGTTTTCACTTCCCATCCATCTAGTCAAAAATATCTTGCATCCTGAAGTAGACAAGTGTGAGGACCAAGACTGGGCAAATGGCTTGTTGGTATCTAGCTCAAGTGTGAAACAGCTGAGGATGACAAGATGCTCTTTTCCATAGAAGAAAAGTGATTTCTCATAGGGCTTGATAGTTTTTCAAAATTGTTTCCTGTTTTAAAGATACTTCGTCATTCTATTCATTTCTCATTAGCCTATTTCGTGAAATGTAATTCCTTACAAAGATTTAGTCCACATTTTTATTCCTAAATAGAGCATATTTTGTGAACATAAGCCATTATCTAAATCATTTTCAAAATTTAATTTCACACCAAAAATACTTTCTGATATTATCTTGGTGTTTTAAATAAGTATGATGAGTCATATTTTTGAAGAAACAAGTGATTTTTAACTAAGGAGAATCCGGTTGAATAAAGATTGAATATCAAGTCTAAAAAGATTTCTGATAGACACCACCAGCTAATTTAGCCAACACTTTTCATAATTTGGTAACTAGAAAAATGGTGTTTAATGTTAGCAATAAATATGGATTTGGGTATATGTTCATATTTTATATGGAAAGGTGTGTATGTATATGACAGACTAAACTAATATGTATACATAGATTGGGGATAATTCAAATATTAATTCTGTATAACTAAAAACCTATTTTGTTATTTATAAATATAATCAGTTACATAGTTATAATTTATTCCATATTTTAATACCAATATTTACTTTTGATATTGTTTGAATGATACTGACTTTCTGTTCAAATTTTTGAATAGATGATGTCTTTGGAATTATACTTGATTAATATTTGTATTAATCAATAACCCAGGCTGAGGAAATTATTTTTAATATAGCTACTTTGGATATTTAAACACATTTCCTTTAGCAAAGCGCAATATCTACTTAGGTTTCAAAATTTGCAACTAACTATTGACACATTAATATATGAATTAAAAACAATTTTCTAGTTAGTATAAGCAAATCATTTTTTTAACTTTTCTTTTGGTTAAAGTACCACCAGGATGATCCCACATTTCATGTATTTAACAAATATTTATTGATCACCTATAATAGGTGTGTATTTTTGTAAAATGGATCTTTACTCATGATTTTATATAATTCTCATGCTGCTTTTATGACCTCCTGAATAAATATGTAGGTGATGTGTTTTAGAGGTACAGGAGATAAAATTGAGAGTTTTGCATCCAACTAAGATATTAATAATGTACCAAAACTTGAAAAGAAATTTGAAGTCCTGGCTTATGTTAGGCCCTCAAAAATGGATAATTTATCTGCTCATTTATGGATAAATGAATAGTGGAAGGTTCATGGTAAGGGGATTATAATTTATACTTTTTTCAAGTAAAATAGCAATCATGTTAGATGGTAAGATTGATATCTGCAAGACAAAGTATGTTATAGGGAAAAACAACACTTTGTTCTGTTACATGAAATACATGCTTAATATTTCAAATGAATGTACTGTTCTTATAGTACAAGAAATTCACGATCCAACTATTTTCCATATATAGTTAATAAAATGAAATTTTATTTTTTAAATAACTGAAAAATACTTATCAATATTTTTAAAACTGTGCCTTACTTTTTTTTGTGCCTTACTTTTTTTGAACTTTATGACTTGTATAGAATAGTGCCTTATAATTAATTTATTTAAAATCATAATTATTAATTGACATATTTAAGAGTCTATTCTTAAATATGTACATTAAATGCATGCATATAAATTGCATCGTTGATAATTATTTATTTTAATCATTTCATAAATGCTCGATAGCCTTAAGCACATTAATGCTTATTAATAAAAAAGAAATATATATTTTCTACTTTAAATATTTCAGTTAAAAAAGTGATTAATTTTTTTGTATTCAGGACTCCTTTGGGTATCATTTAAAAATCTATGGGCCCACTCTTCAGAAAATTCATGTATCACATATATTCTTTAACCTTTGCAAATCAAAGTCAAAGAAATCTACCCAGATCTGTGGGTTAAAGAAATCAGCATACATACACACACAAACATACATATATTATTTTCTACTATTACAGTAAAAATGGTTGAAACACTTTAAATAAAAAGGAGTGTAATATTATTTTCTATGCACTAGTGTAAAAAAGAAAGCTCTTTGGAACCAGTTCTTTCAACTGATAAAATACAGCAAAACCCTAAGTATATTTTACTTTCTTAGCTTATACAGCAGAAAAATGAGATAAGACATTAAAAGCATACCTTTTTCCATAGGAATGAATACATTGATCACATTAATAAAATGGTCTTTTTTCATATATGTATATATGTATATATACAGTCAATGCATTTAGCAACAACACAGAACAGCCAGATGGAACAGGGAAGCTTAAACTTAATCACCCCTGATTGATACAGTCCTCAGTATTTGCACAATTTGCTTCCTTTTTAATACGTTGCCCATTGTTCTTTTGCTACTGTAAAGCACACAATCCTGATGGCATGACATAACAAAGTGTACGCTCCTGACCACTCTTACTAGTTTTCTGACATATCCTATCTTTTCATAAAAAGAATGATTAAGACAATACTTCTTTTTATCCTGTACTTGTAATAGCATGTATGTTAATTTCACATAAAATAAAGCATATGAATCCTATAAAAATATGCACATCTAATTTCTATCCCCTTTTCTGAGAAAACTAAAGCTCAGTGTTATATCATTTCCAAGGCCACACAAATCCTCTGTGACTAGGCTAGAGAGTCTCTTTAATTTTCTAACATTAGAGTTGATTTTAAAGGACAAAAATGTGGACACATTTTTTTAATATGAAAAAAATATAGAAGCACATATCAGAATGTTTATGCCCAGACTTCATCTGTCATGAATATATGTAGAAAACTTTAAAGATTATTTATTTATGTATTATAATATTTCATATATGTCACAATAGTGTCCACAGTATATTTTCACTAGCTGTAGTTTTCTCCAGCCTATGATCAGAGACATTTTACAATCCTAGATGAGAACTCAAAACAATAAAATCTTTGTCTATGTCCTACGTACCTTGTGCTACCTGTCCATTTATTAAGAGAGGGTTTCTTTATTCCCTTCTAATAGTGATTCCTTTTAGTTTTGAGAAATTCAAATTTATTTTAGCAAATTCATATAATAATAATGAATACATATAGGACTAGTACTTTGTTACTATGCCGAGTATTTGTTACACATTAAGCACATTCTACATGTCTTTTTATTTATGGATTATTTTAACCTGTAATAACTTGTGTTAATGTTCAAATAGTTATTTGAGCCCAGTTTTATGACAAGTATCATACTCATCATTATGCTTTATTGACCAATCATCTCTTGTCTTAAACTTTTCAAATCATGTATGATTTGAGGAATTATCATCCATCTGTTTGTGACTCATTCCTCTTTACTCATCAACTTACCATTTAAATTGCAACCTACTCTTTGAAAATGAAGACTTCATAAATAGCTAAACTCAATTTTCTGTCACTTTTTATACTGAGAATCATTGCATGTCAGAGTCCAAGACCCCAAACAAAAAATTGCATTTGTATCCAAGAGTGTAGTCTCAGCATACTCATTATATATGTATTATATATGTTGTTATCCATGGGCAGTGATTTAAACTGTAATCATTCTTCTGAGTAAATTCTCCTTTATAGAAGAATGTAATATACTTTATATTTTATACTATTGACACTTACAGTATTACTAAAAAGTCTTTTTTTTTAATATCAGCAAAAAGCTGTATTCTAAATGGAACAAGAAAAGTATATAATTTCCATTCCCAGTCCTTGAAGAATACTATGACCCATGTGTAGATCAGATAGTAATGGCCTGGAGAATTAAAATGGTGTTACTAATCTTGTAAGAGAACAATAGGGACCTTTGAGCTTATCAGTGAGGAGAAATCATTAAACCAATAAAAAATGTTGTAATTGTCCTCATTCCATTGATGAGGACTTGATAGGCATTGATAGATTCAACATTTGTTTCAGCACAACAACAAATTATAATGTATTAAGTTGTAAACCACTTGAGTTCAATTCCTCCTTTTCAAGATCCTTACTCACAACTTCATTGAAGTAAACATATAATTCAGTATTTATATGTGTAATTCCACAATTAATAATAAATATAGCAGGTTGTGCAACCCTCACAATTAAGCAGTCTTAAATATTTTTAATCTCTTTGGCCTACTTACTGTTGATATCTATTCTGCCAGGCTTTGCCTCCATTACTTACCACCCTTTGCCTCCCTTAACTATTTTAAGAGTTAATTTTTATAGAATTGACATGAATATTTCATACAGATGGAATGTAGTCATGTGTATGTTTTTTTTTTCTATTGTAATCTGCTTTTTAGTGCTCATTTTCAAGACTAACTTTAAATGAATACATCTTTAAACATACCATTACATAATAGTGTGAAAATAAAGTAACACCTGTCTCTACTCCAGTGAATATGAATCATTCCCCCATATCAGTTTTTTTTTTTTTAATATTTATGTATTTGTAATTGGGGTACAGGCCAAAGATGCAGGGACGGTGAGAGGATTCACCAGATATTAGAGTGGGGAGCAGAACAGGCAGATCGTTGAAGTACACTGCTGAGGGGAGCAGCGGGCGGTTCAGGAGAGGTCTGCCGCGCCATGTGGATCACCTCTCTTGGGCAGATGGGGATTGAACTCATGCAGAAGTGGCTTTAGCTTTTTAGTGCTGTGCTTTAACCCGCTGCACCACCAGGGAGGGCCCCATATCAGTTTTTAGAATTGTCACAGATCCTTATTGTTTTCAAAACAATCTGATAAAATCAAGTAACTCTTCATGAGTAGTAAATTACCATTATTGCACCCAAAATTAATGTTTACATCCCTGGCTACCTATTTTATAACAGCTTACCAATTAAATAGCATGTTGACTGTGTTGTAAGTTACTTTAAAAAAATCTCAAAATGTATAAAATCTATGAAAAGTAACTCTTCAGGATATTGTTCATTTACTTCGGGAGAAAATGTATTTACTGCATTATTGTAAGCATGGAAGGGGTGGTTTGTCTTTTCCCCTACTTTAATTTGGAGTGCAATGATTTGTGAGAGAGAAATATTTATAGATAAGTATAGCATTCTATCTTGTGTATAAGCTATATCTACTCTTCTTCACCTCTGTCATTGGACGCCTAGATTTCTTTCATTCATACCTGGGTTGTTTATTTTATTTGGGGGGGGG